>NC_071353.1:14701323-15013970 GCF_943734655.1 Sabethes cyaneus
AATCACGTCAAACTTGTAGGGGAATGTGGGGCAAGATGGCCACCCCAGTTTTTAGTGTCTATTTGGGTCATAATCACATTTTAGTTACAGGGAGTGAATAACAATAATGCATGAAGCTAAGCGACAAAAAATACATCTCGGAAAAATATGAAAATACCATAAAAATATATGTTGGAACTAAGTTTGCTACATTGCTGATTTTTCTTATAATATCATAGTGACCGAATTTAAGGTTTGGTGATGTAAATAATTTGTGTTACTCCAATATTTTATACATATTTATTGATGAAGTGCACCGATATACTTGCTGAGTTTGCAGCTAGTTTTTAAAAGTAAAACAAATTGAAAAAATTCTTTTAATCGGGGCATGACAGCCACCTGTGATAAGGGTAAGATCGCCACCTAGCATAGGAAAAATCTAACCTCAAAATTCATTTGTAAGTTGTATCAAAAACGTAAACAAAGTATGTGCCTAGTTCTTTCGGAGATGGTTCGCAGTTATAAACGAGTTTCTGGCCGGAAAAGCTGGACAAAAACTAGCTTGGTCGCAGCTATCGAAGCAGTTAACACTGGAACATCTGTAAAACGAACCGCTATTGAGCACGGAATACCTCGAAACACTTTGAAGCGGCATTTCAATTTACACAAAAGGCAAACGGAGCAGCAGGAGCACAGTTTGGGCCGTTACAGAAACATTTTTACGCAGCAGCAAGAGCGTGAACTGGTAAATTACATGCTCGAAATGGAAAAACTGTTCTACGGAGTTACACCGAAAGAGATTCGAAGTATGGCATTCCAACTAGCCAACTTCCAACTAATGGAATAAAGCATCCATTCGACAAAAAATCCGAGCTAGCTGGACACGACTGGCTCTATGGTTTCAGGAAACGCCATCCAGAGCTTTCCTTGCGATCTCCAGAAGCCCAAGGTTTTAATCGAGTAAATGTACGTGATTTTTTTGATACGATGCAGCATGTGCTGGAGGGTACCAAATTCCTGCCGACCCAAATTTACAACGTCGATGAGACTTGCGTTATGACGGTATAAAAACGTCAAGGTTAGGATTGGGTATTATTAATTTGTCTTTCCTTGTAGGTTCAAACAAAACGATCAAAAGTATTGGCTCTAAAAGGAAGGCAACGAGTTGGATGCATAACGTCCGCCGAGCGAGGTACTCTTTCTACGGCATGTATTTGTGTGTCTGCAGCAGGACAATTTTTGCCGCCGATGTTGATATTTCCTCGTGAAAGACTCACGGATAAGTTGAAGCAATATAGTGTTACAGTTGTGAGTCTCCCACCGCACTGCAGTTGCAAGCTACAGCCGTTGGATGTCTCCTTCATGGGGCCACTGAAAACAAACCTCTCCCAAGCGACCGAAAGGTTTCTCAAGAAAACCTCTGGGAAAGTTGCCTTCTGGGAGAGGCATTCATTAAAACTGCCACACCGTCCAATGCCATTAACGGGTTTATAAAAACAGGTATCTATCCTTTCAACAGATTCATTTTTAAGGAAGATGAATTTACTCCATCAGATGTGACCGATGTGTACGGTAGCAACCCGTTCATGAATAATTGTGATATTCAGACTTCTCTCCTTGGCGGCACTATGCTAGATGATGACCTTGACCTTGAACCTTCTTGTTTTGGCTTCAACGATATCGGGGAAGAAATTGTGCAAGACATGACCTCGATTGCAAAAACCCACTTTCAAGGCGCTGGGTCAGATGTTTCGAAGATGGAGACAGTTTGTGTTTCGGTCGATAATTCGACACGGGAAGATCCGGCTTGCTCAGAAAGGCAAAAAACCACGGAAAGCTTCAAAGTTACACCCGCCATGATCCAACCTCTACCGAAGATAACAGGTAGACTCATGTCGCAACGTCGGAGGGAAAAGGCTACGGAGTTGACTAGTGAAACATATCGCCGGGTACTGAAATTGGCAGAAGCAAGCAAGGACATCCCGCGGGTAAACCGAGGTCTTAAACGAGCTCATAAAATGCCTTCCAAGCTTCCCAAAACGAAATACTCGAAGCGACAAGATAAAGAAAATATAGAAGATTCACTATGTGATGTATGTGGTCTCCGCTTCAGTTCCTCTGAACGTGGGGAAGGCTGGTCGAAATGCCTCCGGTGCAATTCTTGATTTCATCAGTGCTCCGGGAAACGATGTCCATCATGCAATAACTGATTCTGTTTTAACATTTCGTAACTAAAAATTTCAATCCAAAGAATGGGTTTTTGTTAGAGGGGCTCTGTAGCCGCAATGTTACCGAGTCTGCTTTGGCAAGCGAATGGTCGTGGGTTCGAATCTTAGTAGAATCAAGCCATTCGATGTTCAAAGTGACTTTTAGCATGGGTTTATTCTCAGGCCCCTCATTTACCCTTCCTTAATGCTGCATTCTATGTTATCCCGATAAGGCCTATTGACAGTGCATAATGAGACCCTTATAGTTAAATGCACTGGTGTGCAGTGCCAGGGATGGCTATAATTGGGGACAGCACTATCATGTGGAACAAGGTGGGTAAAGTAGAGAAAGCATTGAAAGAAGGGTAAAACCCAATTACACACAAGCACGCATGAAATTCAATAAGCATATATCGCTCACTCAATAGCGATTATGGCAAATAAATGCAGTGCAGGTCATACAGCAAACACCCGGGCGATATCACAATAGATCTAACTATACTGGTCGCAGTGATGAGTCCATACAAAAAAAAAAAAAAAAAATGGGTTTTTGTTTTGTTATAGCATTAATGTTGTTTAAGTTAAATAAAAACATTCAAAATTTCTAGAAAAAATGAATTGTTTTAATGCATTTCTATTATGTTTACCCAGGGCCATCTTGCCCCAATGGGGTGTCCATCTTGCCCCACATATGAAAGCACTACCCAACATAGCTATCATTTTTAAAATACACTTTTTTGCTATTTAATGTTTAGATCTCAAGGGTTCTTCGTTATAACTTCATATAAAAGACTTGATATAATAGCAGGGCTTATTCGTTCACTTTGACTCAATTTTGATTCATTTGACACTACCGTCTCTGCCGAGCAAAATTTGACAAAGTTGTATATGGAACATTTGTAGAACTAGTTATCATCTTCAATTTTGCTGAACAGAGTTTTGCTGTATCTGTTGTAGTTACGATGCTACAATGCTAGTACGTCATTAGTAACTAAATGAGCATTCATTTAGTCACTAATAAGGTACTATCATTGTAGCATCGTAAATACAAAAGATACAATAAAACTTTATTCAGCAAAATTGTAGATAATAACTGGTTCTACAAATATTCCGTACATAACTTTGTCAAATTTTGCTCGACAGAGACGGTACTGTCAAATGAATCAACAATAAGTTAAAGTGAATGAACAAGCCCTGTATAATAGACTTACGGATAAATTAACGATATTCTGATGAATTTGGTTGTCCCACAAACCCTATCGCTTAAGGTGGCCATCTTGCCCCACATTCCCCTATTCGTTCGCTTCCGAGTTTTGACTGTAATCGACCAGTAGCTGTTTCGAAAAAAGATGTAACAGCACTAGATGATGATAAGCGACTGGTCTGGGCCGAATCTCCGTGGAATTCGGCAGGTTTTCTGAATCTCTGGACTTCCCGATAATGCGTCAGACGCTGATGCTTGTTGATTGAAAGGGTAAGGAGTGAACAGGGGCGACAGAAAATAAACAGGGAAAAACGGCGCTGAATTTTAACGTAACAGCCTTTTACCATACAGTATATGAACTTCTGTCCCGGCATTGCGCAATCATTTGTAAACGTAAGTTGACAAGCAATTATTCGCATTCGGGTTGACGGTGAAATAATTTCGCTACTCAAAAGCAGAAAAAACTGCATACTAAGTTCAGAAAAAGTAGGTTTCCGATGGTATATGACAAGTTCGAGACACTTTCAAATCCAGGAGCACAATATTGACTTTACATGGACAGGTTGCAAAGGAGCATACAGTTCAATCCGAAGACTTATTGCACTTCGAATTAACGAAGCGCCAGGACACAGGACTGCCGATAAATGTTACGTATAAAGACAAACAAAAAACGGAAATGCTTTCGAAGCAGCTGAGTTGTTCTCTGAGTCCGGCAGAACAAACGGATGAAATCAGAGCTCTTCACTGCTGGCTGTTGGCTACCCGCCATGGCTTTTACCTGTCGCCAGGACAGGTTCTCGTCTACAGCCCGGATGTCGTTGGCTAAACTCCGTCGCCATGAGCCTCTGGGTCTGCCTCTTATACGCTGTCCTTGTGGATTCCAGTCGAGTGCTGCTCTGCAAACCTCGTTCGCTCCTTTCCTCAAGGTGTGTCCGATCCACTTCCAACTACGTTCACGAATTTCTGTGGCTATCGGCCGTTGATGACACCGACGATGGAGTTCCTCATTGGATGACCAGTTGTCAGGCCACCAGGCTAGAATGATATATCGCAGGCACCGGTTAATAAATACCTGCAGTTTTTGCGTTGTCTCCGCTGAGACGCACTATGTTTCGCACGTTTTCGTACGTAGAGTGATCTGGCACCCCTGGCCTTCCTGATCCGTGTGGCTGTACCAAGACTGCTTGGTACCACCATCGAGCGTTGTTTGGCTACCAAGATATTGAAAGGCGTCTACCTGCTCAACTTGTTGTCCCGCTACTGTGAAGTTGGTGGAATTGTCAGTGTTCACTACCATAGACTTAGTTTTCGCTACATTGACTGTTAGACCTGCTGCCTGGGAGCTCTCGGAGAGGTAATCTAACTTGCTCTGCATATCGTTACGGCATTATGCGAGCAAGACAATGTCGTTGGCTAGGTCGAGGTCATTTAGCTGCTCCATCGTTAGAGTAGTTAGAGTTCGTTGATCTGCTCCAATATAATGCGAAGCGTTGAGACATGATCTACATATGATCGGCCAGTACGGAATCCAGCTTGCTGCTGTCGGAGAGTAGCGTCACTCTTCTCCTGGATCCGATTGAGGATTGCCTTACAAAGTACTTTGAGAGTAATATAGAGCAACGTGATCTGCTTTCTTAGGGACTTTGACCAATATGCCCTGCATCCAGTTTACCGGAAAAGTTGTAGTTTCTCATATATTGCTGAAAAGCTGATGCATCATCTGGGCTGACAAAGATGGGTTAGCTTTGAGCATTTCGGCTGAAATACAGTCTATCCCTGGTGCACTAATGGATTTCATACTCTTTATAGCTGCTACAATTTCATCCAGCAATACCGCCTCCGAGTTGACGCGATTAATTCGACGAACTGTACGCGTCAGCGTCATACGCTACTGGTTTTGATGGTCACTGACAATTGAAACTCGGAAGAGTTGTTCAAAATGTTCAGTCCATCGCTTAAGCTGTTCTATACGGTCAGTCAGTAGCAGACCAGCTCTGTCCTTTAGCGGCATCTTTGTATTCATCCTGGTACCACTAAGACGGCGAGATATATCGTACAACAAACGGAATCACCATTAGCGGCGGCGGTTTCTCCTTTGTTCGGCTATCCAAGCCAAGCAGTTTGGTCCAAGCTATCTTGTCCCGCCTACAAGCACGTTTAACAACCCTCTCCAGTTCGGCGTATCGTTGCCGGACAGCTGTCTTGGATGATCTAGTTCGCACTCGCTCAATGCAGGTTGTCGCCTCTCTCCGCTCGTCGATCTTCCTCCATGTTTCATCCGAGATCCACTCCCTACGCCCACTGCGCGCTTTGCCGAGGGTTTCATCACTGGTTGTGATGCCGGTCCATTGCTCTTCGACGAGACCCTTTTCACCTCAGGATTCTTCAATCGACGGACGTCGTTGCGGCATCCAACTGTCTCCTCTCGTTGTTGGACACGTGCGACGCGCATAACATAGCTGATGGTCGGATGGGATATCAACGCTGCGTTTGTTGCGCACATCAACAATGCTGCTTCGCCATTTTCGGTTGATGCAGATGTGGTCGATTTGGTTTTCTGTTCGGCCGTCGCGGGAAATCCACGTGATTTTATGTACTGGTCTATGGGGGAAGAGCGATTCCCCAATGACCATGTTGTTATTACCACAGAATTCTGTAAACAGCTTTCCGTTCTCGCTCATCTCTCCTAGGCCATGGCGTCCCATGACGCGTTCAAGGTCCGCGTTGTTTGAGCCAATCTTCGCGTTGAAGTCGTCCAAGTGGATTTTGATGTTCAGCTAGCTGTAAAAACTCTTTCTTCTGCAGGTCGGCAGCATCTGTGGGCCCATAGCACTGGATTGCTGCAAGGTTTTTAACCCGTGTTCTGAATCTGGCGACGATTATTCGCTCATTTATCGGTTCCCACTTCATCAGGGCCGCATGTGCCCCTGGGCTCAGTAGGAATCCAACTCCTCTTTCTCGAGTAGCATTTTCACCTCGTATGCCAGAGTAGAGCCAGTATCCCTGTGTTTGCCAGTATCGGGCCAGCGGACCTCGCTCAGCCCCAGGATTTCAAGCTTCAGGCGGCCTGCTTCCCTTGCAAGTTGAGCCAGTTTGCCCTGCTGTTCCGATTCGTGTCCGTGTTTTCATGCTAAAGGTCGTTGTCAATAATCCAGATAGATTTCTTCGTTCATTTTCATTAACTTTTTGTGTTCCGGTACAGTAGGCTGTTAGCCTAAGGTCCTTATTTCGCTGACGGGGCTGCCATCTTAATGTGGGCGGGAGCCACTGTGCCCCCTTTCCTGTTAGCGTACGACTACCGAGGCTGCGGCACCCAGCCGGCACCACGTGGAGTTAGGAATAGGAGTTAATGAACAGAGAATATGGAATGCACGAATTTGCCCTTTAACAGGCCATATTATACCAAGTCACAAACAAGGTTCTAAGCAATCGGTTGAGAACTACAGAGGAATTGCCATTCTTCATTGAACCAAAAATTGTAAGTTTTCAACATGTTTTCTTAAAAAAACGTTCAATGGTAACAAATTTGTCTCGAGAACTGCGCAATAGATGATGGATGGTTATCGCATGGATACAGTCTACACAGATATGTCGAAGGATTTTGATGTAATTAATATACATGCCATTATAGCTGTGCTATCAAAACATGGAATAGGCGGAATGAATCTGCGGTGGATAGACGATTATTTAAGAAACTGAGCGCAATATGTCAAGATCGGTAAGAGTAAAGGCCCAGACACAATGCATACGGATTTTACTACGTTGCGGAAATTTGACAGAAAACCCATGGAAAAACTGCCAAATTGCCGCAACGTAGTAAAATCCGTATGCATTGTGTTTGGGGCTTAAATCAGTTTCATTTCCGGTGTACCTTAAGGGAGCCATCTTGGACCTTTTCTTTTCATAACAATCAAGAACGAGCTTCGGAAATTTCTTCCCAACGCTTACATCTATTACTTACTAGATTTATGCCGATGATGTTAGGAATTTTCTTTTAGTAAAATGCATGAAAGATTGACGCATACTTCAAGATAGCGTCGACCAGTTCGTCGATTTTTGCGAAATGATTGGTCTCAAAATGAATACAACAAAGTGCAGCGTGGCTTCGTTCACCCGAAAACCAAACAAATTGTTGTTTGCATATCTAATAGAAGGTAAGTAATCGATTGGTGATAGCCCCATCTTGTGCAGACTTCAGGAAGAGGTCCATTTTACCCTATTATCTCTAAAAATCCCAATAAATGCTAAGTAATTAAACAGCTCAAGTAACACACTGCAGGCCTTTTTAGTTGAAGCAACCCGACTACGACTAAAATTAGTCATATATCAGTCACCACAACAACTTTGCTACAACTGTGTTAGTAGGGAGTATAGAAACTTTTTTGCCGCCTGTGAAATAAACTCAATCTAATAGATGAATTCACGGCCACCCTAATAGTTTAAAAAGATGCGCCATATTGAAAATCATCTCTAAGACACGATTGTTGAAAAATTACGCATTTTTACGCAATGATCGCGGTTTTGCGTATCTAGGAGAGAATCAGGCTAAATAGACCTGTTACGATACCGCATATATGGCAACACTGCCAACATCGCTTATGACGTTTATGTTGGTTAGAGGGTAAAAGAAGAGCGAAGATAAATAAAAACGCCATCGCAAAAGTGTTCTGAAAAACAAATAGAAAGTGTTTCAAAGCTAATTCTGAATAATACCGACTATTTACCATTTTCAACGTGCGAAATAGCACCGGGTTCGCGAAACAGCGCCTGATAAGTGGTAGAAGTTAGTGTTTTGAGTGGTAAGGAAGAAGTTATGCAGTGAAATTAATGTATACCAAAATGTAAACAATACCTGTTTATACTTACCTGCAGATACAGCAACCGTCGAAATACTAGTAGCCTGGGATACTTACCTGTAAAGAATAATCAACGTAACCAACCGTAAATCCGTTGTAAGTAGTCTAAAACAAATAAAACAAAAGTGTAAAAAAGTATACTTACCTGGTTCAATCCGTTCATAGTATCTACAACCGCGAAAGATAAAGTAGGGTAGCACACCCTAAGTTGACCTTAGGCAGAAACGTACTTACCAAACCGTAAGTTGTAATAAATTGTAACGTGAAATAAAATAAAGAAATTAGAATATTAATAGGTATACTGCGATCGGCGTTGTATAGGAAGAAGGTGTAAAGGATAGACAGTAAAACCACTTCTTGTAAGTCGAATGTATATTTTCCATAATTAATCTAACGCAAATATAATATTCTAGTTTGAGCATTACCGAAAAATAATCGGTTGCTACAGAAAATTGGTTCGTATCCGAACAAGACCTTTTGTGAATTCTTCACGATATGAGGCTTTGAGCTAATTTTAATTTTAATCAGGCAAAATGGACTGTTCTTGCGTTTCGCACAGTATGGAGTGGATGGGATTAGATTCTCATGATGGTTTGACAGCATTTGGAAGCTATTTGAGTTCAATGAAATGAACGACAATGGGCGACAAATAAGTTTCTATACTGTTTCAGCATCTTTGGCTCGAGCAGCACGTTCCTCACCATCGTAGCGGCCTCTAACTAATTGGGATTACGAGCTCATTTTTGCCCACTGTGTAACGGATGGTTCGTTGTGAGTAGATTTTATTCGACAGGCTTTGCAGCCAGCTATTAGAGTACAGAATAACTGCACGGGACCCCTGTAGGCCTGTCGAGACTCGAACATGCGACGACTAGCTTATTAGGCCAGTGACGTACCTAGAGGCCAGCTAGGAAGCTGAATAAAATTGAATAACAATTTGAATGTTCAATTTTGAATTTTGTATTTGAATTGAGTTCTGAATAACATACAAAATTTAACTTGGCATAAAATGCCAAATTTGTAAAAATAATGTAGAAAGCTATGAGTTTCACGACATTAAAAAATGTTCTAATTATCTTAATATCTAATTCGGCAATTCAAAGACCTAGACATTTACATTCTGCAACTTGCTTGCTCCAGTGATACGCAATACTACTTACACTAGTAACACAGTTGTTACAAACCAGTTGTGGTAACTGACATGTGACCAATTTTAGTCATAAATGAGTTGCTGTAACCAAAAGATTCCAAATGTGTGCTGCTTGGGTAGTATTTTTCAATTCGTCAAATCCAACCCAAACAATTTCTAACATTCAAACAAGTTTCCGGTAAAAGACTAAAAAGTATCAATAATCCACTATCGACACGAAATACTTCTAACAACATAGAACCTATTCGACAATTTGATTCCATCATCTGTGCTTCGCATGAGCATACGCATAGCCGGAAGAGGTGAAAGGAAACCGAACGGTCCGCTCAAAACTGCCACTCGGCAAAGTCCAGACGGATAAATCAAAAAAACGGTACCATGAATGTAAATACAGGAGGCGTTGCTACCCACGCAGGTACCAATTGACTGCGAATCCCACACGTCTATCGTAATCTAAGTCCGCTTTGAAACGCAAATAGATTCGATGCGATGCGAAAATATGCGTCAAAACTGATACACGCATATTGACACTAACCGACAGGAACTTATTATAGACTATATTACCACAAAAAATATATAATGAAATTCGTATTTTTTATCAAAGTTAACAGAACCTTTCAATACTTTTTCGGTAGTGTCCATCACCGTTCTGCGAGGAACTGACATTGACAGTGTAGCTCAATCCCGACTGATAAATTTAGGCGTAGAGAGAAGAGGGTGGTGCGAGGATTTGCTGTCTCGTCGATGGCTAAATTTTCCGCCCACAAGGAAAAACTGTCGTACCTATATGTTGTATATAGAGTCGTGAATGGCCCGCCGCGGTAGACGATTATGAAAAATGCTAAACCGAAGGATGCGGCACCCCTCAGCGGTAGACACACCGAAGCCATACATGACACGGCCGGGGGCGAGTGGCCTTTTCCGATGTCTCCGACGTCACGTGATTATGTGTTCATTTCCTGGCACTTTTTGCTGGCAGTGGTGTGTGGGAGAGCCGGCGGAGGCGCGCTATATCGCGTGGTAACAAGCGTGGAGATGCTATAAAGCCGTGTTTGAACGGTTTTATAATAACGCCCGTGCTTTGTATACTGCGCGGCATCGGATGTAATCACGTTCAAGTGCATATGGGCGGCTCGACGACGGATTACGATCGGCGAGACAGAGGGGACATTCGCGCCGTGGCCGACCGGAAAACGAGTCAAGTTCAACAGCGTTTGGCCTTTCCGGTGTGACAGAATGCGTGGAACGCAGTTTTGTTGCCGTCTACTACGGTACGATGCCCTTTGGAAATTATCGGAAATCCTCTGGGTGGGCGGTTGAATTTGACTAGATGATGGGGAGTTTTTATTTATATCTCAAATAGAAGTATTCTTTAGACGTTCAAGACATCTCAACGGAACACCAGAAGATATTGCAAATAATCCCTTTCTGATTAAGTGATTCTGTTTCATTAAAATAACAAACAGACTCCGTGTGAACCTTGTGATAACTGAATTCGGGACAGGAGGGAAAGAAATGTACATTAATCTTCTTGTACATATTATTTATGTACTGATTAACGTAATATTTCCAGTGCCTGCAGAAGATAAATAAAAGTCACGAATGCGTGTACTATTTATGTAAACAATTTGAGCCATTGGAGAGCTAGATAAGTCCAAAGTGGTTTCGTTGAAATTTTCGGCTGAAAGCGGATACATCACCGGAACGTGCCCTATCGTGGCTACCCGCTGGATGATGTCCTTCTACCAAAATCATTAACTATCACACCGAATGTACTAGCTTGAGAGCTGCTGAGCATGGCGGGCGGTGGTTTTTGCTTACCGCAACTGTGCTTGACTTAACGCTTGCCGCCGAACTCCGTCACTCGCCATGGCCTAGGTTCGCCTGTTGGTTGCAAATAGAGACGCTCATTGTGGAATCTTCTCGGGAGACTTTCAAAAACCGTGAAATGATACTGCTATGAGTGACACATCAAAGAACACTGCTTCTTTGTTACCCTTGCCTGGATTGTTCTCGCGGTTCAGGAGCGTAGACAGTTTTTGAATGATGCGAGGGAATTCTAGGTTTGTGCTGCCTGCTCTTATCCTCGCCACCGGTTCAGGCTGATAGAGTCGTCTTATCCTTCTCCGTTGATAGTGCTGATTACGATTCGGGATGATATTTTAGTCGACATGCAATCCGTTCAACATTCCGCCAACCATCGGATCTGCAAAGTTGCCACAGCGAAGGCTATCATTTACTATCTAGTGTGCTTTTATCAAACCCTGGTTAATGCAACTTGCTTCTCGAATATGGAGTGAGAATTGTTGCTTTTTGCATTTGCAGTTTGCAGTTGTCATTTGCAGATTATATTATGAGACAGTACTAAGGAAGATATTATATGCATTCCACAATTGCGGATTTGGCTCTCATGTGCCTAAAAAGTGTGTTGAAAATGTTTGTGATCATTAAAGTATTGAATAATCGTTTTACTGGTTTTTTCATAATCGGTTGTGAAACTTCACTGTTTCACAACCGGGGCGAACGACAAGTTTGTAAAAATTTATGTAAATTTTTTTGAGTAAATTTATTTCACTTAAAATTTGTCTGTGCAATGAAATAGAGGTTCAAAACTAAGGTTATATGCATTTTACTGCCTTTTTCTATTTTATTTGATAGACAAAAAAAATCAATCCCAAAATATTCCAAAAAACTTTTTGGGCAGGTTTTTCGAACACATTTCCTACAAAACATTCTAAAAGCAGTATTTTGATTGTTGTTTGCTGCGAGCCGTTGCTTTGGTAGTAATTTGGTAGTGCTAGTTTAATAAAAACGTCAAAAACGATGGGTGTTTCATAACCGGGGCCGTTTCACAACAGGGGACAATCCCCTACAAATATCGTGTGCAAAGCAAAAGTACGAAATAACACTTTCTGGTGCTTCTAAAGCAACTACTTTAAACACTACTTTAAACTATTCTCTTTTCGTGGTGATAATATTTTGAATACTTCCGGTATCCTCCGGGTATCATATAGCCGCTAAATCGGCCACACTTAAAGTTCATTATTCAATTTTTGAACGAATTCCGATTTCCACAACGAGGTTATGTTCGTGATAAATCGGCATTATCGGCAAGGCAGGCGAATAGTGCATGTCCATGAGGGGTGTTCATCTATTCAAATCTTCATTTTTTCGCGAATTATCCAACCACTGATGGTTAGACATACTCCAATTCATTTCAAGATATCACATTCCGCAGATTCTATAGTTCAGTCAAGCCAAATCATGAGCAGGCAGTTCAAGATTTGTATCGCAAGCATGTAGAGTACGGGAGGGTATTCCCAGCACGCTACTAACTTCGACATACATTACCTTTTTTTGCTGCGCTTTCCCAAATAAAAACTTTGCCGCTACATAACAATACAATAATACAATAATTTTCATAAAAATGTAAGTAATTTGCTAAATTTTGTTCAATAAACATCAAAACCACTGTGTTTTTCCACTGGCACGTAATCAGACTGAAAAAAAACTAGCAGCAATCGCTTACGCGTATCCGCTCCTGATGATGGTTTGGAAAACACACAATTATGAACACGTTTACTTATCTAAGCCATACCAACACGTTATCCATCGGTCTCTCTTTTGATCTGTTTTTGAAATGCATTTAATCCCTGTGCTGGCTATTTCGGCCGGTCGGATTTAAAAAACACAGACACCACTATAAAAAATGGGCTCAATTTAGCCGCAGCGACTTCATCATTTCTCGCGACTATAACTCAAATTCAGTACAACTACAAGGTATAAAGCCCTAAGGGTTGCACGAATGGGTGACGTAGGACTCAATTAGTCAATTAGATCAAAGACTAATTGACTAATTGAGACACCTTGGTTTTACTTGAATTTTATAAAGGTTTTATGGCGGTATTAATCATTACCTCTGGGTTTATTGTGGTCTTGCGCAATACCAAGAGGATACGAATCCAAACACACTTATAGCTAGCTAGAAAACCATGATAAAACTGCTAATAAAGTAAATTAATGGTGGTTGCTTATATTACCACGTTAAAACTTGTTGGCTGCACCACGTCTCTTATAAACTTACCATAAGTGTGGCGTGGCAACACAAAATGGCGTTGCTTGTCAAACCGCAATAAATCTGTTAGTTCTATAGAGCTACTAGCTGACCCGACAAACTTCGTATTACCACAAATTAAACTGTGTTGTACATAAATCCTGACTCTCGGAAGACCTTTATCACAATCTCGAGTTTTGCAAGTTCCCGAGGTGTTCATGGGTGTTTTAGTATACAAATTTTCCTCACAGTTTTCGAAAATTGCAAAATGTCAGTGGCGCGCTGATTATATCGACCTATCATACCAATATGCACGATAAAATTAAATGCGCACATGTAGCAAATCAAAGAAATTGCTTAAAATTTAATAAATATTCTATGGGATATATTATTCTGGACGCTATGAACCAAATCGTTCAGAATAATCTGTCAGTAAAATTTAAACTTTTCTGATCACGGATATATTTATAAGTTGACAACTTATTTAGCTTTTGCCAGAAAAGCGAAAAGCCTTTTTAAATTATGGCGATGGCTGTCAAGCAGTGAAAGTTTAACCGGTTTTATTGCTGCTTTCAGCAGAGCGTGATACGACTACTTGAGCTCATAACCTGATTCTTACATTCGGAGGAGTGGGCCACTTGGTCAGCAAGCAGTTTTATAGCGGTCATCAGAAAGTTATGGTGGAGCTCATAGTTTTATTAGCGGTTTTATGAAATTGGTCATGAAAACCACTATAGGAACGTAATAAAACTTGGAATTGTTACTTATGTATCCTCCTACCAGATGGGTGAGGGGTCTCAAACCATCATAAAATAAATTCATGCCTTCATAAACCCCCACATGCCAAATTGGGATCCATTTGCTTGATTAGTTCTCGAGTTATGAGGAAATTTGTATTTCATTTGTATGGGATCCCCTTTCTTAAAGGCAAAGGTCCTAATTCACCATAGAAAAAAGTCCTGCCTCCAAAATCTCCCACTTGCCAAATTTGGTTCCTTTTGATAATTCGAGTAATGAGGAAATTTGTATACTATTTTAATGGGAGCCCCCCCCTCCTAAAGAGAGGAGGGGTCTCAATTCACCATAGAAAAAATTCTTACCTTCTGAAACCCCCACATGCCAAATTTAGTTCCATTTGCTTGATTAGTTCTAGATTTATGAAGAAATTTGTATTTCATTTGTATGGAAGCCCCCCCCCCCCGTTTAGAAGGGGAAGGGGTCTCAGTACACCATCGAAAAGAATTCTACCTTCTAAAACCCCCACATGCCCAATTTGGTTCCATTTGCTCTCTCGGCCCCCCCCCCCCCCCATGAAATTGCTGATCATTTTATCTTCCGAACGACATATAAATTGTTCAGTTTCGTTCAGTAGTTTAGTAGTTATTAGCATTTGAAATCTTTCATTCCAACCTTACACTTCTATTTTCTTTTTCACAAAGTGCTACCCAGTCCCAGATAGTAAATCTTTGTTTACTACTGTTTACGTCTTTGCGTAGTCCTACATCAAAATAAGAATTACACTTTTGATACCTCGAAATAATGAAAACTTCGTGCGCCAAGGAGTCCAACAGGTTAAAAAAAGTTGAAAATCGCCGTTTTCACCCTGAGCCCCCCAACCGATTTTCATTTTAAGACCTCCTTCTTCTTCTTCTTAAGTTCTTCTTCTTTACAGAACCGGGTTGTTTGTTAGTCGTTTCATGGCAAATTTATGAAAAATCACATGATGGAGATCTATCCAGGTTTGCCCAAAATTGAACTTTTTTTTAACCTGATAGGCCCCTTGGCGAACGAGGAGTCCACTATTTCGAGGTATAAAAAGTGTGATTTTTATTTTTTAACCATTTTCAACCAATTAAGCGCAAAAGTTCCAACATTCGAAGACCTCGTGTCAGTAGTGGCCCCGTTCCAGCGAGAATTAGTCATATCGGAAGTTGTTTTTTATTGTTTTGCCACAATTCTTTAATTTACGCTTGACAATTTGGCTTGGCACAATCCGTGTCTAAAAATAACACAAGCCGCCACTTTCGGGGGAGTTGGAAACGCGTCGCACGCTTAATAAACGGGTTGTGGAATCTCCCTTTTGTTCAGTCCGCTGTGGTTCAAAGGTTCATCACTACCTGCGTTCCACAGAAACTGGAATGAGAAGGGGATTCGAATCCGGTTAAAAATTGCTCCAATTCTAGCTTGGTTCGATCTGCGGATCCTCCAGTTTTTATAAAAAGGAGCGTTCCTTCAATGAGCCTCCTTTACCTATTTTTCCGCTCTTTCCCCTTAACGCCTGGTCCCATTCTGTTTGGATCCTATCAACATCTTTGTTTCATTACTTTCTTCTACTTCTACGGTTCCCGTTTATCGTAAAAGCTCCCGTTATAAAAAAAATTGCCCAATATTTTTCGATGGGACGATAATCTGGACAATTGAGCGAATTCATACTTTTTTCAACAAAATTGTTGTTCTGCTCTACCATTCTACGACAACCCGACTGTGATAGCAGCGGGCTAAGTTGGGCCAGAACTTCACGAGACCTTAATGTGATCGAATGAAGGGCAACATTATCTTCTGAAGAGACTTCTTCTTGTAAACTTGCCCATTCAGAGTTGCTCCCACTTAATCCCAGGATTATTTCGGACTGCCTTGATGATCTTCGCTCGTCGCTTCCGGTCACATTATGTTGCTTTGGGCGATTCAATGTCAATGTTTTCCAGTAACGTTTGAGCGCAGTTATGGCCGAAATCTTCCAACCCCTGCACAGTTATCGCAGATCAGTCAGTCAAGTCAGACGTGCTTATCGATCGCTAACAAAAGTTTGTACAAACTCTGTTCATACTTACTGGGAGGGGTTTAAAGCTTGTGATAGTTATCAAGCCCCCTGCCACAGTATGAGCTCGTTGAGGAAACGCACTTTCTTCATCGACGTTCGCGGAATACGAAAATTAAAAGATGAAACCGTATACGCTTTCATTGCAAATCAATTAAAACTCACGCCACAAGATGTAACAACAATACAAATTGATCGAGTAGAAGGCAAAGTGTTTGTGGAGGTAAAGACGCAAGCAGCAGCAGCCGCTATTGTAGAGAAGTTTGATAATAATGTGTTGCTCACCAACGATGGCACCAATCATCGCATTAGATTGTACGTAGAGGACGGAGGTACTGATGTAAAGTTGCACCATTTACCGCCAAGAATGCCAGATTCATGGATAGCTGATTTCTTTGCCGAATATGGAGTAGTAGTTGCCATCAAGCAAGAAACATGCCGTTCTGAATACTTCGCCAATATACCAAGCGGAGTTCGTACCATGCGCATACGTATGCAGAAACCCATTCCATCTTTCACAAGCATCAAAGGTTACAGTACGCACGTTACATACAATAATCAAATCCAAACTTGCCGCCACTGTAACAATATAGTGCATTTTGGATACAGCTGCGCTGAGAACAGAGCATCTCTTACGGCTCAAGGCAAAGACTACTCTGGTGTAGTCGCCGGACGAGGTAGACAAAGACAGAGAAGTCTATCGTGTATGTCAAGTACATCTTCTCGAGACAATTCTAAGTCAACTGAGCAGAGCCAGAGCAGCGGAAGAGAATCCCGCGCCACCGACTCCGAAGACAGCAAAACTCAAGAACCAGCCACCACCAGCAACAATTCCAGCATCAACGGAACCTGAACTATTCTCATCGACAGAACACCAGCAGCAAGCCGAAGCGCTCCCTACAGAGAGTGAGCACGTCTTTTCAACACCCAATAGTGCCAGTAGTAGCAGATCAAATTCCCTTGTTAGAGGCGCAGGAAAAGGGACGATGGAGATCTCTGATGATGACGATCAAACCCAACAGAGACGAAATTTACGCTCCAACAACATCACAGCACAAGCGGCAAGTAAACAATTCATTGATAATGTCAGACACAAATAGAAACAATCTCTTATCGTACACACTCGCAACTATCAATTTAAATGGTATTAGCAATAAAACCAAAATAAACGCTTTTGTTGAACTTATACACACACTACAATTAGACATTATATGCATGCAAGAGGTACACTGTGAGGAAATGCAAATTCCAGGATACGAAATAATTTTCAATGTAAATGAAACGAGATGTGGTACTGCAATCGCTCTTAGAAATGGCATTGCATATTCTAGAGTGTTACGAAGTCTAGACTCGAGGGCGATATGCATCAACTTGGGGAATGAAGCTACAATCATCAATATATATGCACCGTCTGGATCGCAAAACAGAAGTGCACGAGAAGATTTCTTCAACCGCACTCTGTCTTATTATCTTCAAAACCGCTCAAAATATTGTTTAATTGTCGGAGATTTCAATTCGGTTCTCAATCAAAGGGATACCACGGGCGTATCAAATTTGAGTGCAACACTGAAACGTCTCGTCGATGGGTTGAAAAAAAAAAAAAGATAAAAAGATGTTTGGAGGGAATTTAATTCACAGGCTGATTACACATTTGTAAGAGGCCGATCAATGTCCAGAATTGACAGAATATATGCTAGTCCAGAATGTATTCCCAATGTTCGTTATTGCAAACTGCAGGTAAACAGTTTTAGCGATCATAAAGCTGTAGTTTTGAGAATAACGCTACCTGTTACAAACATTCGACAGGATAGACCGTTTTGGAAATTCAATAATAAATTGCTAACAGCAGAAAATCTCCAAGAATTTCACGCGAAGTGGGTATACTGGACAAGGCAGAAACAATATTACCGCACGTGGACCGATTGGTGGATTAGATTTACAAAAAATAAAATCGCTTCGTTTTTCCGATGGAAAAAAGCACTCAGAGTGCAAGCTTTTAATAATACAATGGGGTTTTACTATTCGAGTCTCCAAATTGCCTATGATCGACACAAAGATGAGGATTGCACTGCTGAAATCAATAGGATAAAAGCTGTAATGCTGCAGAAACAGAAAGCCTTCTCCGAATCTCTAAAAATCGCAAAGCCTAGCTACTTGAGTGGAGAAGATATCTCGATATTTCAACTAGAAAATCAATGCAACCAACGAGCCGGCAGAAATATTAAGACTCTGCGCTTTGGTGGTCAATTAATTGAAAACCAGTCCGAAATACATGAACTCGTTTTGCAACATTTCCAAGATCTCTTTTCTGCTGAAGATATCGAGTCAAATGATCGATTTGATCCCACGCAGACGCTGACACAGGACGACGAATCGAACAACCGACTAATGGACGATTTTACTGAAGAAGAGGTTTTCGCTGCAATAAAGGGATCCGCTACAAATAAATCCCCAGGGAAAGACGGACTCTCAAGGGAGTTCTATCTATCTACATGGCCTATCATTAAGAGAGAATTCACTGCAGTTTTAAACGAAATCAAAAATGGGCAAATATGTGAGGAGATACAAGACGGTGTTATTGTGCTAGTACGCAAACGCGGAGGACAGGGAGGAATTGAATCCTTTCGGCCTATAACCCTACTCAACGTGGACTATAAAATACTGAGCCGTATTTTGAAATGCACACTAGAAATAATTGCAACAAAATTGCTGTCAGAACATCAAAAATGCAGCAATGGTAAAAGAAATATTTTTGAGGCGGTATGCACAATTCGAGATCATATAGCATTTTCTAAGCAAGAACGAATAGGCGGAATTGTGACTGCATGTGATCTAAGTAATGCATTTGACAGGGTAAATCACGGCTTTCTTTTCTCAACTCTGAGGAAAATGGGAATTAATAACAGGTTTGTCGATTTCCTGGAGATACTGGCACCTCACGCCAGATCACAAATTATTATCAATGGCCGTACGTCTGAACCCTTTCACATAAAAAGATCAGTTCGTCAAGGTGATCCTCTCAGTATGCTACTGTTCGTGCTTTATCTACAACCACTATTGGACCAACTCGCGACAATATGCAACGGTCAAGAAGAATGTGTAGTTGCCTACGCGGATGACATAACTATAGTCATTCGAAGTATCGAAAAAGTTGAAAATGTACGAATATGCTTCCACGAATTTGGTAAAGTGTCTGGTTCTAAATTAAATTACACCAAAACTGAAGCACTAGAAATTGGACCGGAATTGCCCAACTGGGACGGATTTGCGAAAAAAAGCGCTATAAAGGTGCTTGGAGTAACCTTCAAAAATACTATCAAAGATACTGTGTCTACAAATTGGGATTTAGTATACCGATCTGTCAATGCTCTACTCTGGATAAACCGGCCTAGACTAGTGAATGTAAAGCAAAAAATCACGTTTATTTGCTCCAAGTTATGGTACATGGCATCCATACTTCCCCTATCAAACAAATATGCCGCAATGTTTACAAAGCAAATAGGGTTTTTCCTATGGGCTGGAGTTTCCGCCCAGCGGGTCAAATTTATTGACGTTATCCGACCAAAGCGTGAAGGAGGATTGGGACTACACTCACCGGAGCTCAAAGCAAAATCATTACTAGTGAATCGATACTTAAAAACCAGAAACATCTCATCTCTTGTAAACCGATACATACAGCAAGAACCTATTCCGAATGATCTAAGCTACCTTAGAATAATTAAAATAATGGTGGACAGTCTTCCACAACGACACCTGAACGAGCCCGAAGCCAAAGATATATACCAACTCCAAATACAATCTCTGCCACCAGTAAGCATAACAACACGGGTAGACAAAAACTGGAGGAGAGTTTGGAAGAATGCAAACCACAAATACCTCAACTCCGACGAAAAATCTGCTTTCTTTCTTTTGATCCATGGAAAATACAACCATAATGATCTTCTGTTCCACCAAGAACGTAGGGAAAATCCAGACTGCACCGAATGTGGTGAACGAGAAACCTTAGAGCATAAATTTACAAGCTGCCGAAGTAAGATAGAATTATGGCAAGAAGTTCAAAGATGTTTACTAACAATAACCCAGCAAAATCATGTACAGTTTAAATGTCTTCATTACCCAGAATTATACGGATTATCAAAAGAAATGACAGGAAGATTATTAAAAGTTTTTATAAGGTTTATAATGTATTCTTTAGAAATTCCTGACAATTTGAAAACCATTAGTAGTCTTAAGAGTTATATTGATATGTACACATAGAATCAAATAAATCAGTCTGTTTTAGTAATAAAAAAAAAAAACATCTTTGTTTCATTACTTTCTTCTACTTCTACGGTTCCCGTTTATCGTAAAAGCTCCCGTTATAAAAAAAATTGCCCAATATTTTTCGATGGGACGATAATCTGGACAATTGAGCGAATTCATACTTTTTTCAACAAAATTGTTGTTCTGCTCTACCATTCTACGACAACCCGACTGTGATAGCAGCGGGCTAAGTTGGGCCAGAACTTCACGAGACCTTAATGTGATCGAATGAAGGGCAACATTATCTTCTGAAGAGACTTCTTCTTGTAAACTTGCCCATTCAGAGTTGCTCCCACTTAATCCCAGGATTATTTCGGACTGCCTTGATGATCTTCGCTCGTCGCTTCCGGTCACATTATGTTGCTTTGGGCGATTCAATGTCAATGTTTTCCAGTAACGTTTGAGCGCAGTTATGGCCGAAATCTTCCAACCGATCAGGTGCTGTCGTTCGTTTTTCCGCCCCGTGACTATGAAACATAACAAACGCCTTTTTTCGCTGATTTTTAGTTATTATTTCATATACACTGCTCTGTTTAGAGTACGATATATTTAAAATTTCATAAAATTGACTATGTAAGTCGAACGCATGCTCTGACTATCAATCGACGGATCTGCCTCACCTGTTTTTTTAATGCCTGATTACGCCAACGTTTACTCCTAGCTATATGCCTAGTCATTTTTTCGTAATTTCATTTAATGAGCCCACGGTTTATTGCTAAATATTTTAGGTAGAATTGTTCATGCCAGCAGCGGTCTGTGCCTTCGGTCGCCTTTCCGACTCTCAATAGTTGAACGAATATGTCGTAATCGAATACGTACATACATCGCTCAACACATAATCCAGAGTTTTCTTTCCTTGGAAGAAAAACCTCGATAGAAAAGAAAGTGTAATTTATACGTGTAAACAACAACTTTAACGATGCCCTGGTTTCGCTCATATCTCCAATCATTATTATTCCATTGTACCACTGGAACCGGAGCGTCCAGGAGGAAATTGCAGGACATCGATTTTCCTTCGGTAGCCAGCAGCTGCTGCGCAGCACCTTCTATTATGAGCCTGCCATTGTGGAGCCGATTCGAGCACATGTACGCATTCGGGCTCAGTAGAGCGGAAGTTGTGCTTTTTCTCACCATTCACTGTCCGCAGATCTTTAGAGCATTTCCCATCCCCGGAACGGAGCCCGTGTATAGCGGAAACCATAAAGTATGACAGAAATTGAGGTTAGAATGTGAACGTTTAGCTTGTCTTGCTGCTTGTATGAGAGCGTATGCGTTGATTCAAAGTGAACATACCACTCTCGACTCGGCAGACTTGAGCAGGACTCGGCTGCTTTTGTGCTTTCATTGCAAGAGTAACGAAGGAATTTTTCTTCTTAACAATAACGACGCGAAAAAGTCTGTATTTGCATGCATGCGGCTGTAAAAATTTTTTCCGGTTGACAGTATCTGCTGTTAAGTTAGCTGTTCTAAAGTTCATCTACAGAAAGATGGATGGCAGTCGGAATCTGGGCTGAAGATGCTGCTTTTGAAAAGTTGTCCAACTAAAAAAACTAAAAAAAAATATCTGCTGCAGACTGCTCTTCCGAGGTGCACCGTTATGGAAACTCATAGAAGTAGAAATGTATATTACAAGATGACGACCTTATCCAGTAGGTAGCTTAAAATACGGAAAAGTTTTTTTTCTAGGGCATAGAGTAACACTATTCCATAAGCTTATAACCCGTTAGGAAACGTCCTTTTACTGTTACGGCATTAAAACGGCATGTAGTTTAAACTTCAATATTAAACTCAAACTCAACATGCTCGAATGCTGCTCCGACTATCTTCTGCTACCGGATAATGGTATGCCAAATGAAATCGACCGTAACGATGCCGGTAGAATAAATTAACACCGCACTTGTTCAGACCGAAGAAGAACGTTTCTGCTTCCAGTCGTACAGGAAACTATGCCACCGCACCAAACTGTGACTAATCGATCTGCAGTGAAGCGCTTCTTCATGATTTCCATTATCAAACAATCTCTCATAAACGCCTTGCCAATGGATAGCTGCATTAGAGCTGCAGCTAGTTCGTTCTTTTTTTCTTACCATATCAATTAGGACTGCAAAATCACACTAAAAGCTCGTACCCCCTTTCATCATAAACTGACAGCTGTTTGACTGCTTCTGCTAAGCTGGCAGCTCAGCAAACAGTGTCTCCCACATATCTGAGTAGTCATTAAATCAAGTTTCCCCTGCGCCATTAATAAAACGCGAACAAAACACAAATCATCTTCAATATACGGTGCCGTAAAATGGAATAAAAATGAGATGTACTAGCAGTAGCAAGCACACTCCAGCGGAAAAGGGCCACTTCCGGCGTGAAGTGCGTACGTATGCGCTGTGTACGGCGTCCGGAGTGCCGTTCGCTGCCAGTAAATATCTTATGACGTTTTGCAAACTGCTGCAAAATGCCACTCGTGGCGGACGGGAACCTGCAACATCCCGACAGGACGACTGACTATAAATTGCGCTATCCACAGCAATTTTGCGACCTCTTGATGGACCCCCAACTGGAGCGACCACTCCACCGACCCGGAACGGCGAATGCGTGGAATGCGATTATGAAGTGACGGTGCGACGACGGTCGTCCGGAAGTACTACATGCATATGTACATGTTTGCAAGAATGTAGATATTACCCGCCTCGGCGGCAGCATGGAGACATTCCGGCTACGGTTGCATCATAAAGAGTGGCCGGGGATGTAGGTCACCGGATGAATAATGGATGTTCTAATTGTGTGCCATAAACGGTTCCTTCTGCTTTTCACTTGTTTTTTAAACTAAAGCGAAAGTGTAAAATTGTTCCAAAATGCAAAAGATGGATTCAAAATCTAATAATCAAGCAGGAGAAAAGAGACACTTTGTAAAGATATATTTATGATATTAGTAAAATTGCGGATATTGAAATAATTTGACAAAATGGAAACAGTTTTTATCAAAGGAAGATTGCAAAACGTGTGACCAGATTGCCTGTACCTGAAGTGATCAGGCAAGTTTTCCAGAGTCCTATAATTGAGCCGTTAACTTCTTAAGCGTTGGTTCAATGACCCTCCATTGCTTAATTTTCTGATTTTTCCCCTTCATGCCTTGTCCCGCTCTATTTGGATACTATCAACATCCCTGTTTCATTACTTTTTTCTACCGTCCCACTGCCGATTGTAAAAAACTACCGTTATAAGAAATTAATTATATGCCTGACCTCATTAGAGGTCGAGAAAAAAACACGAGGTTGGTCTACTGGGCTTGAAATGGAACATGAAATTGAAGTTGAAATTGGATTTGAAATTGTGTTCGAAATTGAATTTAGAATTGGATTCAAATTAGACTTGAGATTAGATTATACCTGATACAGGAATTCAAATTGTACTAGAAATTGGACTTGAAATCAGAGTTTAATTGGAATTAAATTAGACTTGAAATTGAATTTGACAATGGTTAGGCCATTACAAATATTTTATAAAGTTTTTGTCCTTCCGGTGTTGGGCCCTTCAGTGGGAGGGATGGTCTGGAAAAAAACAAAGATTTTTTTAATGGAGCAAAAAAATTGGTTTTAGGCATTTTTACTTAAAGTTTAATCCAAATCTATTTTTGCTTTTAATACATACGTTATTATTTTCCATGTTAAAAACTACGAAAAAAAGACAAAAACGAAAGAAAATTTTTTCGGCCGATTTTCGGAAATTCCATTGTTCGAATTTCCATTTCTGTTTGTTTCGCTAGAAGCGTTAACTCAACTCGTACACGCATTTTTTGAGTGTTTCAGGCTGTAGAGCCTACAGACATTTGATTTTATAAAAAAAAATAACTGACATCCTTCAAATTATTTTTTTCACCTCCCCCCCCCCCCCGTTTTTTCAAGCCAATTTCCAAGGGAAGGGGAGGAGTGACAAAAACTTTAAAAATTATTTGCAATGGCCTTATTGACTTAGAAATTAGACACGAAATTAGACACGAAGTTTTACATGAAAATGGGATAGACATTCGCCTTGTTTTACACTCATTTTGTCGTTTTTCCTGTTTTTCGTTTTTTTTTTCGAACTCTCGTCCCTCTTGTTTTTCGTCTTCGTCTGTTCCGTTTTGTCGCTTTTACATGGCCCGGTTTTCCTCTTTTGTGTCACGTTTATTCTGTTTTTGGTTGCCTTTGCTTTTTACTTCCCGTTTTTCATCTTTTTCTCTCCAGTTTTATCTTCTTTTTTATCAGTTTATCTATTTTTCTCTTTTTGGTCCCATTTATCTATTCCATTCCCATTTCTCATTCCCACTTTTATCCCTTCTCTCTCCTTTTGTATCATCTTTGTCTTTTTTCCCCGTTTTCTCTTTTCCTTTATAGGGTTCTTTTTTCTTCCCTTTTTTCGTTAGCTTGAAATTTCGCTTTCCCGTTTGGTTTCTCTTCTCTTTCTTGTCAAGTTTTCCTTCTTTTTGTTTCGGGGTCTTCCACCTTTCCTGCTAAGTTTTTTCTGTCTCGTCTACTCTCTATTTACCGTAAACGCACCTAATTCTGTACATGGTTTCGAATTCTCGCACCGCACATTTTACTTAAAAATCATAGAATTATCAAATGACACTATGTACTTATTTTTTAACCATTTTCAATTAATTAAGCGCAAAAGTTCCAATATTTGAAGACCTCGTGTCAGTAGTGGCCTCGTTTCAGCGAGAATTACTCACATGTAAAAATGGTGGAAAAAATGGCGGCTACGGTTGACAATGTCACTGTGTAGAAAATGGAGAGGTATTCGCATGTCGAAATCTTTGAAAGTGTATCAGAAAAGACGAAAAATAATTTTTCTTGTATTTTTTCCTTAGACCTTCAAAAATATTTTGTACAAATTTTGCAGGTTATTTCCTCTTAGAATGAATTATGTGCGGTGAAACTCTAAATGAAACAGACTTTATTTTTATTAATTAGCTTATTGTTGGTCTGATTTTGAACCACATTCAAACTGTGAAAAGGCCACCAACAAAACATCGTTGAATATAGGTATAGCTCAGTGTCCAGTGGTCCATTTCGACTTACATTTTCCATATAATCAGGTACCCTAAACATTTTCTTTGTTACCGCTCAACCACAAAAAAGCATACGCTGATAGTTCAATTAGGCAGGATCGCCAATGTAATAAAGCTTCGTTTGTATACTTTCGTATACTTCAGAATTCCCTCTATTTTGTTTCGTTTTGAAGATAATTTCTGGACCTTGGTTAATTTAAGGGTCACCCCAAAATAGCTGATGCCAAAAAAGCGATATCATAAATTAATATTTTGTTTGTAATTTAACCAAAGAGGTTAAATTTGAACTCATTCGCCAGCCCAAGCTCCTACCTAGCGCCTTCACGCGACCATACCCGGTAATACTCTACTGACTAGCTAAGCTAGGAGATGCGATGCTGCGTGGTTCACGGCTGCCTGATCTCAAAACTGAGATTTTAGGCAGACGGTTGAGCCACACGGCCTTGTTATCGGGTAAGCTTAATAGGTTATTTTAATTCAATTATTTGTTTCGTTTTAGTTTAACAAGCACCTACCCAGCACACATTTTCATATGCATATCAGAGTACCAAATGAGGTTTATGTACCTATATATACCCTGAAAAATCGTATCTGATGCATAAAACTAGCATATGCGTACTAATTTGGAGGGTACTACAAAATATACGATAATAATTCAACTTCATAGGTCTTTGTATGTGATAAGATCCGACTCAAAGCGATTAGTTTTCTAATGCTATACAATTCTGTACTGGAAATCGCAAGTCAATTACTTGCTATCGTCAAATACGACAGAATAAAAACTTGTGAGTATTTTATTTGGCTATATTTACGATCCTGAATTTATTAAAAGTCAATAACGATAATTTTCGTACATTGATATACGAGTTGGTGTTTGCTGGGTATACAGTAAAAGTTTGGCAGTACTAAGTTTAAATAATGCACATGGAAAGGAAAAATTAATTATTTATTGGCTATTAGATGCACTGATGGAAACTCAAATGACGCAATAAGTAAGAAAATGTTATATTGACTCAGTCAGCAATTTGGTAAAATCCATATGATTCTAGTATTACCTTCTGGCAGGGCTTACTGACTAGAAAATGATTCCGGAATTCGCTGCAAGTACTGGCTATATATTGGATAGTCAGTAGAGCTAACACCATCTATTGCATGGACTAACCATCACTGCAGTTACCTTTTTTTTCATAATATCACTGCCGGACAGTGGGAGACACAGAGGTTAAATTTGAACTCATCTGCAAAAATAATATCTTACTGGGAAGAAATTTAACATCTTTGGCTTAGATGGTCGTCGTTTTGTATGGGAAAAGCCAAACGATGAACTAAATGTAAAAAATCTGAAAGCAACGGTTAAACACGGCGGGGGTGGAGTGATGGTAAGGGGGTAAATTACGGCTACAAGTGTTGGCAATTTAACCTAATTTATTCTAATTTTTTAGTCCAAATTGAATTCCAATTTCATAACTGATTT
The DNA here is from genome assembly GCF_943734655.1 of Sabethes cyaneus. Lineage (NCBI taxonomy): Eukaryota > Metazoa > Arthropoda > Insecta > Diptera > Culicidae > Sabethes > Sabethes cyaneus. The sequence continues at coordinate 14,728,415 of NC_071353.1, forward strand.
GAAGTCCAATTTTAAGTGAAACTTCAACTCACCCTACGATAAAACTGGACCTTGAAGGGGTGTAGGGCTCTATAACTAATCACAAAATTACAGCACTTACGCTACTTTTGAATGTGGGTATATGTCAAAATACATTCTCCGAAAAATGTCGGGTTGATTGGGTCGACCAGGGGTTTAGGGTTAGTAAGGGTATGTAAGCAGGATACCAGACCCGGTTTGGATGCCGAAGGAGCATTCAACAATGATTGCGGGTAATAATAGAGGTACTAAGGTAGCAGATGCCGAATTTAAGTCAATTCTTATACTATATTACATTTAATTCATAGTAATACTATTTTCAGTGGTCGGTTTTTAGGGTTTGATGACGGATTACTGTTATAAATACTACGTACTAGCTCTTTGGTCTCGAGGATTGGGATGCGAGTGCGACTCTCTGGTTTAAAGCTTCTGTTGACTACCGCGCATGCTCAGGTCGTGCTGCGCTCAATTTACGTTGTAGACCTATCTTAGTTCCAAGGGTTGAGCCCTGATAATTTGAAAACTACTGATGGCTTGAGATTTATCTTCCTATTAGTTCATTTTTCCTCTCTTCATCTTTAGCATCATCATCATCATCATTATATTTTAAATATGACATTCCGGCTTTTGGCAGAGAGATCTCAGAGCTAGTTCATGGAGTCCGCGCAGGGCCAGAACGCCTCCACCTGCAGACATAGGCGTGTCGGCTGTGCTTGGGGCCCGGCATATATTGGTACACTATGAAGCGACCAGCTTAATAACCCGAAACAAGAACAATTTTATGTCAAATTTCAAGTTTAATTTCAAATCAAATTTTATGTCCAATTTCTAGTCTACTTGGATTCCAATTCATGTCCGATTTAAAACCCAATTTAAGTGTTATTCAATTCCAATTTCAATTCAATTCTAATTTAGTTCGATGTCTAATTTTTCTCTTAATTTTGAGTTTAATTTTAAATAAAATGTCCAATAAGCCGAAGTTCAATACCGAGTTCAAATTAAAATACAAATTAGAATTTATTTCCAAGGCATAAGGCCTTTGATTTTGAAATGGGGCCAGACTGGAGCACATTTCCTGTCTTCTTCATAAAATTTAACGTAAAAAATCTTTACGACGGAACTCAAAAGTCCAGAGTTTTTAACCAAATCGGACAGTATTTTTGCGATGAGTAAGCTAATTCCGTAAAAAAGATTCACCATCCTACGGTTCCTTGATGATTTTTTTGCCAAAACATGGCTTTGAAAGGTCGGTCGACCCCCCATTCCCCTTCTGTTTATGTTTGGACACGCCAGTTGTGGCAACACATCGACGGCAATTCATTGTAAAACTATGCAATTTTATTAAAACTTGAGGATTTTTGCATTTTGCTTTTACATTCACCTATTTAGAAATAGTAAAAATCATACCGAGCAAGTACGTGTACCTTCCGACGACTCAGGAAAGCCCATTCTAAATTGATTTACGATGTCGCGTGGAGTGGCTCGTTTCTACTTCTACTACATGCTACGTAATCACACTTTTCTACAGTTTGGCAGTTGCCTACAGTGTTCAGTCGTCCCGTACCATTCTCTTACGGCCTTCCTGTAATCATTATCACTCGAAATCGGAAGCGACTTCCCACCGAACCGAAACGGCACGAAATCCAACTGGCGAGCTCGGATGTGTCCTTTGCTCTTCCGCCCACTAGCCGTGTCTGCACAGTAGGTATAGAGGTACTATACCTACATGTACCATAGACAGTGCGCCAACGTTAGTTGAGTGCCACATTGTTCTTCATTAGCGTTACATACATAGTCGGATCGGTTCAGCCGTACAACTGTAGCAGGCAGCAGAAATGTACTCTTCTCGGAAATGACAAATTTCCGGTTCCGTGACGCGGTCCCGGAGCGGCCGCTACTGCTTCTACACGTTCTGCTCTGTAGTAAGGCTCTATTTTTAGCATTCACAGTCCGCTTTTACACCCGCCAACGTTCATTGGGTGACTTGCTTGCAGCCAGCGGCCTCTGGTCGTGTTGATTGCAAAGACAAATAAAATCGATACCGGAATGCTGCCGAAAATGTACGACGAGGCAGGACATAAAACTGACCAAACTCAACGTATATGGATTGAATCGATTTGAGCAAGAGTTACTTTCCGCTTTTTTAGGCTAGCGGAAATGTGGAAGCAGCTTTAAGTGTCCCATGTAGTAATGTTAGTTTTATGGCACTCTTATTGTGGTTTGCATGACCTGAAGACTGAGATGTAATATTAGTGTTAAATTAAGAGTCAGTTGTTCCGGCACATTGCTGTGTGAATTGTTCCGAGGATGCACCTATGTAAAGTTGGTGAAATTCCTTTCGTATCCTTTGCAACATCCTCAATGGATTTTCGGTTTGTGGGTGGACAATTACTAACACAAATGTAGTCGAGTAACGACACACCATTCAAGGTGATCAGAAGCAAACTTTCAAGGATTCTATGGGAGTTTGCGAGTTTGTTGGAGTGCTCATTGCCATAAGGCGACGTTCACAGTTTCCCAGTTCAAAGAAACGCAGGACCGAATGGTTTGCGGGGATGATAGCGCTGGGACCATTGTTTCGTTGGTAGCCTTCGCTTTTATTACATTCCGACAAGGAGAAAAATAAAATGGATGATAGCGTGGGAAATGTTATGGAAACAACGACGATGTTTTCCTATACATCTCTAGTTTTTTTTTTTTTTTTTGTAATATTTCTGGTTTCAGTTTCAGATGGCGAAACAAGAGTGTTTCACAAAGAGAAATTTATCCTTATGTCTATTGCTAGACTTTGCCAAATGTAATGCTTAATAGCGAAATACCGATTAAGGTATAACTCTGGGTAGGAAGTCAAGGCAAATTTGAGGATAGATTTAATAGAATTATCCTGAAAAAAGTTATCTTAGCACGAAGATTAGAATTATTGTAACAGTAAGATACAAACAACAATAAAAACAGCAAAATGTATTGTCAGAAAAGATAGCCATACCATCAAACTTATTGTAGTCAATCATAACTTTCTACCATAACCATACGTGTCGTGTCGTGTGTCGAAAATCCAATATTTTCGGTCTGTGTAGTGTGAATCGAACGAATGGGATGAAACGTCAAAATTGTAAAAACCGAGCGCCGCCGTGCGGCCAATTCCGAAAAGTGTTTTTGTAATTCACTCCTCCGTCCATTTATTAAACATCGTATTCGTATCGTATATATTAAAGATCATTTAAATCAAATGAGGTTAACTGCTCCAACCAACATCCTGCAGGATGTTAAAATGAAACCACAAACTAACAACAAAGGTAACCACTTAACTTAACAAGCAAGTTCTAAATCGTACGGAGACGAGACAGGGCAAACAGCTTACAAGTGGTTATTAACAATACTGAACGAAAAAATTCAGCTCACAAACTCATCACTTGAACATCCACATTGGCAGTAAACCACAAATGTTCCATTGTCCTTCGGTACTTTTAAGTTCAGTCCTCGGTTGGGACCGGTTAATTTGTGGTTAGAAAATGATATTGCTCCTTTCTATCGATGGGGGAATCGGGTTGAAAATGTTTCAATCTTTTGCTTTGTCGTGACGAATTTAGCTGGGCTTAAGTGTTTTAAAACCTTACAGATTCGAAGTAAGCAGTGCGTCAATTTAGATAGCATTCACAATGCCGAAGATTGACGAAACATGACGTGGGAATGACATGCCGGAAGATGTACACTTAATCTTGCTTTTTATTTTATTCAACCGTCTATTTCAGTTACAGGACAGGACAGGTCAGTTGACAGGATCGGTGACAACCGGGAGTTTGCAAAACAGGTTTAAACAAGTTTAGGATAGTTAAATCAATTAACAGTTGAAAAGCCTTCAACACTTATTAATAATTATTGCGGAAAGCTGCTTTAAATCTATGAAATTGCATTCGAATAGCACCCCTCATTGTCAACTCTTCAATCAAGTTCGTTATATTTACCGTCGCATTCATGAAGCTCGTAATCAAACTCGATTCTGCCAGAGAGCGAAAGAGAAAGCAGCTCATTTTCAGTTAATAATTCCATCGACAAATTAAATATTTACCCAGCTCTTGGCCAAAGCCGAGGTACTGACTCTCGTTTTCCGAACGGCAAAAAGCGCATTTTTCGCTCGAAGTGCGCCACGCTGCTGACATATTTGCTGCTAGCATTCTTCAATGGTTGAAGCATTTGAAATCGGGGCAATATCGTTTAGTTCGATTTTTTCGTGGAACCGGAGAAAAGCGTACGACAATCAGCTTCCGTTAAAGAAAGGACAATTTTCACTATGATAAGACATTCCATGTCGTACACTTTCACCATTTTCCAACATCCATACGGAGCTTTCAATTGAGAGGGTGCTCCGCGTATTATTTGCTTTGTGCCTTAGCATTGATAAAATATCTTCTCTCATCCTGATTACCATACAATTTCAATCCGGACCATCCCGCATGGTTCTACTGTACGTAACACTCGAGGAGTTAAAAAGCACGAAAAAAAAGTTTTCCAAGCGCCGTGAACTTTTCTTCAAGGAGTGATTAGAACAATGTAATCATAATCAAGATAAGGATTAAAAATGTGTTAATTAGGTATGCTGTGCTTTATGTTAGAACCTTTGGCAATTTACATCCGGTAACGTTGTTGAATAGGGTAAGACAAAATGCTACAAAAGCGCTTGTCCTACAGGTCGGTCTCCTCTCTGATGTCCTATGATTCGCCATCTCTACGACTAACTCCCGACTCCCTTTACGCGAGAAGCTGTCAACCGACTTCCACACATTCTTACTCTGTATTTTACACGCTACCGGCAACTATACAAACTATGTGTAAACATGACACATTACATATTCCAGGCAAATCCCCTAATATGGTATAAATACCAGGTTACTACATCCTCCCCCTGTGTAAAATGAACGATACAATATACGGTATATATACTGATCAATTATAGATTATTTGCATGGTGGATGCTGTCGTCAAACTATTAATAGAAATCGCTCTTTGTTTTGCGATGTATCAAAATGGTACATGTCTGAAAATATTCAATAGAGACTCGGGCATTGTGGCATTGTGGTGCCCTTGACTAGATTTAGCGCTCTCTCGTTTCCTAAATCCGTGTTCTTTCCGATAAGATTTTGAACCACCAACCAGATTCTGAACCTACACGAAATCGTGGACCACATTTTTATCAGATTTTGTCACAAATTTTAGAACAGATATGGACTAGGTTCTGGACTACATTTTTGATAAGATTTTGAGTCAGATTGTGGACCTGAAGCAGATTTTGGACCAGTTTTTTAATCAGTTTTGACACCAGCAACCAGATTTTTGATCAAGTTTTGAGCCAAATTCTGGAACAGGACTAGATTGCGAACCGCATTTTTGATCAACTTTTGTTTCAGATTGTAGAACAGATTTGGACTAGATTCTAGACCAAATTTTGAACCACATTTTTGATCAGATGTTTGACCAGGTTTGGATTAGATTTTGGACCCAGATTATAGACCTGGTCTGGATCATATTCTGGACCTGCGTCAGATTCTGGACCAAATTTTGGGCAATATTTTTATCAGATTTGAGTCAGATTTTGGATGATATTTTGAACTACATTTTTTATAAAACTTTGGATTAGATTCTAGACCAAAAGTAGTTTGCAGACCTTACTTCGAGTATGGACCAGATTTTGCATCAAATTCGTGTCCAGGCTCTGAAACTGGACGGAATTATAAACCTGATTAACTACATTGTTGATCATCAGATTTTGATCCACCACCCAAATTTTGGTGCAAGTTCTGAACCTGGACCGTATTTTGTACCTGGACTAGATTGCAGACCACTTTTTTTTATTAAACTTTGTTCCAGATTTTGTAATAAATTTTGGAACTGGTTTGAACTAAAATCCGAACCAGATTATAGACTAAATTTTTAATTAGATTTTGGCCATATTTTGTATCAGACTCTGGACTTAAACCAGATGATGCACCTCCATCAGATTTTGGGCCAGATTTTGAACCACATTTTTATCAAATTTGGACCAGGTTTTGGATAATATTTTGGACCACATTTTGGATTTCGGATTAGATGTGGGACCCGATTTTGAACCACATACTAGACCAAGACCAGATTCTACAGCACATTTTTATCAGATTGTGGTTCAGATTTTTAATCAAATTTTGGACCAGATTCTCATACTGGGCCAGATTAAAAACTAAATTTTATATTATATGTTTAATCAGATTTTGAACCACATTTTTGATCAGATTTTAAACCTGCAACCAGATTTTGGAACAGATTGCAAACCGCATTTTTATCAACTTTTGTTTCAGATTTTAGAACAGATTTGGACTAGATTCTTGGCTAAATTTTGAACAACATTTTTGCGACCACATTTTTTATCATATTTCGGGCTAGATTCTAGGCCAGCACCAGTTTGTGGATCTTGCCCCGATTGTAGACCACTTTTTTATCGAGTTTGAACTAGTTTTTGCATCAAATTTGGGTCCAGACTCTGAAACTGGAATGGATTACAAACCAGATTTTAGGCCACATTTTTTATCAGATTTTAATCCACCAACCAGATTTTGGATCAGGATTCTGGACCTGGACTACCCAGCTAGCACCAACTCGTATATCAATGTACGAAAACTATCGTAAATATCTCCTAACAAACTCGAAATCTTAACTAAAGCTGGATAAAGTGGGATCAAGTTGATTTTCTGTCGTATATAATGATAATGACTGACATACATACGATTTTCAGCACAAAATCGTAGAGTAGTACGGAGCGACTCGCGCTTAATCGGATATTATCGTATATAAATACTTATATAGTCGTAACGCTCAAAATTATTCGTAATCACGTATATCACCTCCAAAATAGTACGGATAGGCTAGTTTTGCTCATGAAATACGATTTATTTAGCATGTATATCTGTACGTAATGCTGATTTTTACCTTTTTTATACATATAAAAATGCTAGCTGGGTAGATTGCCGGCCACATTTTTCATTAGATTTTGTAACAATTTCGGTACAGGTATGAACTAGCTTCTGGAAAAGATTTTGGGCAATATTTTTAATTAGATTTTGTACCAGATCCAACAGATTCTGGGCCAGATTTTTATCAAATTGAGACCAGGTCTTGGATAATATTTAGGACCACATTGTTAATCAGATTTTGAACCACATACTAGACCAAGACCAGATTTTGAGCCTGGACTAGATTCTGCAGCACATTTTTAATCAGATTTTGGTACAGATTTTGTATCAAATTTTGGACTAGGTTCTCAAACTGGGATATATTTTCTATTCTATAAACTAGATTTTGGACTACATGTTTGATTAGATTTTGGACCACATTTTTGATCAGATTTTAAACCAGGTTTTAGATCAGGTTTTGAACTAGATTCTGGACCCGGACCATATTTCAGCCCTGGACTATATCGTGGACCACATTTTTTTATCAAATTTTGTTTCAGAAACATTGGAACAGATTTGGACTAGAATGTGGACCATGTTTTGGTTTACAATTTTTATCAGGTTTTGGATTTGATTCTAGACCTGGTATCAGTGTATCGTAGCGTGACATTATGGTGGCCTTGGCGAAGATCCGGTTTGGCACACATCAGAGTTCGTTTGGAGTTTATTATTTTTTAGAATTAGATTGTTAAACATAATCCGTTCACCTCCCAGTATCCGGTACTTCGCTACACTCGAGAGTGCCTTACCGCGATTCAGGCCGTTTTTAGCGCCCCCTAGAGCTAGCGCCCTTGGCGGGGCCAGTCTGGCCAACTGCACGCTACGGCGCTGTGTGTGATCTTCTGTGTTTTTATTTGAGACTTTGCTACCAGCTGCTAGAGTACAGGACAATAGCGTGGTTAGTAAAGCTAGCATTCTATCGACTCTTACATCCTCAAGTGTCTGTTAGTGTTGCATGCTATTTATCTCATACTCTTTCGCGTGTGAGTAAGCATGGTTGACTTCTCGCTCGATTCGCAGCATTATTTTTAAACTAAGTCGATTAGACCGCTAACGGCAGTTTGGCGAATGTTCGTTATGCCTACCATACATTATTTCTTCCGTACGTTCATTGCCTATCGTCCATTATGCTTAACATTCATTATGCCTAACGTCCGTAAGCCTAACGCCTGTACGCCTATCGTCCGTATTCCTAATGGGGTACACTCATATTAGACTACCTAATATAATGGGCACTACTGCCATTAATAAAACATTTGGGTACCAACCGAAAGAGCGTGGATGCGAGCCCCACCTGCCATTTCACAACCCGATATATTTTTAGTCTTGTCCAGTTCATCAAATTAATCATTCTATGTATCAGCTACTTCCTCCCTCTCCAAAAAAAATTATTGTCTTCAGTTTTAGCGGTTCGCCCGTAGATATGCTTTATTCTAAGACTCCCCTCTATTCTGTATTTCGAACGAATCTTTGTTTCGCTTGACTTGTTTCGAACGAGTTGTTTTGGCCATTTAGTTTTGCTGACGGAATGAAGAATACCATCCACTTTCGTTCGAAAAACTAATCTGTTCGAAATACAGAATAAGGGTGTTAAAACGATGTATTGTGCCTTGCAGCAATTTTACGAGCCCTACGCAAATGCACATTTTAATAAAAATTATCCTGTATTTACCAAATACATTGAAAATATGCTTGTCAAGCAAGGAGTGGTGCAGTGGGGAGGCAGTAACAAAAAACTGATGGTTAAAATTGCTAAATTGCAAGCATGTGTGGGACACGCAGAAAATAAAAATTTTCGCGTGGGAGTCTAAAAAGGTGGAATCTCCGCAATATTTTAATTTCAAAAAATCATTTTCAAACGCTAGCTAAGAGCAAATGTCAATACTTGGCAGAACCACGATGACATTTCCCTGCTATCATCATTTGACCAACAGCCACAGACAAACAGACGCGATTCTTGCGTTAATTCCTTACGGTAATTTCCGCGTTTTGCCGATTTTACATGTCATCTCGTGTTTTCGACACTTCTACAGTTGGTTTTTTTGTTGTTGTTGGCTGATAGAATAATTGCGGGTGCGGGCCACAAGTACGAATTTTACACCTAAACATCTGAAAAACATTCAAAAGATTTTCTTCAGATTCACAGTGGTAAATTTTGCCGTTTGCCGTGCCGTTTTTGTGTTGGATTAGAGAAGTACATAGATGAACGATGAACACTGGCACTGCCAGTATTCTTTTCGTACATCTAAATCTTCTACAAATGACCCATCTAGTCAAAAACAAAGCTGGTCGCCGTGGTTGTTTGTATTGAATTAGAGATACTTTGATGATAAAATATTGTTTCGAAATGTGCATAAAACAGTGTGTTAATGTGCAACCACGTCTGACTATATTTTTTAAAAGGCCTAACTTATAGAAAGGTCTATTTGTCTGCGAAAATATAATGCTTTAAATACAGTTGCTACTGGAAAAGCCATTACTTTATCGCTTATTAATCGAAATAATCTAATTCGATTAATGTCATTACTGTTGCAACCTTTATGCGACATAAAAAGGTGGATCAGTACTATAGAATATATGGAGATCTGGCAATACATAGTCATAAATTAAACTTAACGAAATGGTAAAATCAAAAACCTGCCGATCCTGATCAACACAAGCAACACAACTTACTTCTAGTTGCGGCGACTTATTTATATCCAGAATTAGTCATATAATCAGTTGCCGTAACAACTTTCTAACAACTGTGCTAGTAGGGAAGAGTGACGCAAATCGGTAGGGATCAATAGAATTAAGAATTATAAAAACTTTAAGTTTTCGCCATTATTCATGATACTCCTACTGCTGTTCAATTAAATTATTATAGACCCTGACAATCCTACTAACACAGTTGTTACAAAGTAGTTATGGCAACCGATATATGACTAATTATGGTTATAAATAGGTTGACGTAACTAGATTTTTTCCGAAGTGCAAATGATATTGTGTTGTGGTAATCGCAAATCCACTGAATGAGAATCAATTGCATAGTAGGGACACCAAGGTTTTTTAGCTTTTATAATTTCAGTTGCATTTTCTGTTCAAATTCAATGGAATATAAATAATCTAAACAACAGGCTCGGCCAAAATAAAAATATAAAATTGAAACAGTTTCGGCAGGTTTTAATAAAATTGAGGCTTTCTAAACCAAAAAAAAAAATCACCAAAAAAACCATCCAAAAAACGTCAAAAAAATCGCTAAAAATAAACCGTGTAAAAAAACTTGAGTTTAACTGAAAATTTAAAAGCTTTTGCTTTTAAAGTATCCAATATTAAAATTTCTTATTTTCTACAATTTGCCACTTGAAGTAACCAGTAGGGGTGGAACCGAACAAACCAAACTACTCTAGAATAAGTTATCGAAATGAAAATCAATACCATTTTCACTGTATAATTTATTGAAATCGCCGTCACATGATTACGCCGTTACGACTGCGACTTCGTCGGATAAGTTTTTTTTTCGCACCCGAATGCATCCGCAGATTTTTCGCCGCTGGCCGTCCCTTCTATTCCCCAAAAGTAGGTATCACAACCTTCAAAGTGTGCAACATTACCTACCTTTTGCGAAAAGTGCTTTTTCGCACAAAAACCACTCTGGGCAGGGAAACTTGCAATCATTCGCTGGTGGTTGTGGTGGTGCTGATTCCACAATGGTAGCGCGGTGGTAGTAGTAGCAGTAGTAATAGTAGTAGTAGGAGTAGTAGTAGTAGCAGTAGTAGTAGTATTAGCGGCAAACAATAGTACTAGCGATAGTAGCAGCGAAAAGAATTCATGAACGAAACTGAACCGAAGATATGAAATGGACAGCAGCGTCCCGCCGGAGTTTGCGCCGTAGTTTGCCATCTCCGCCGGCCGTTCCGTTATCACTAATATTTATAGACCTGCTGAGTGAGGAAGCATCGCACACAAACACAGTCGCGCACGTGGGAAAATTGCTTTTCTCTTTCCAGCAGTGGGATGCCACTGGGAGAGATAGTAGCACGCAGTACTAGAATGCGATATCTCAGTTCTTGCTCACGTATAGTTGTTCTGAGGGGGTTGCAACTCTTTAGCGTGAGTGGGTCGGTAGCACGGTCCGTAGTGAGTCGTGAGTTGGCAGTACCAGAGCATGTACTCCACCACGTGAGAGAGCCATTTCGAATGTAGCTTCCTTCGATTCGTCTTGCAGAGCAGTTCGCTAGAACAGAACATTTTCTCGTCACTCTCGGTTCGTTTTCGGTCCTGCCACGGATTGTGGTTGAGGTGACAAAAAGGAGCGCCATATTTGTGTCCTCGTCCTGTCCCGCTATGGTTTAGTGTTTGGCATGACGAAGGTTTTATCGAAAGCTGGTCCCGTTTCTGCAACGGGGATACAAGTGGTTACACTCAGGAATATATTTTTTTAGTGCTAGATTTAGAGTGCCAAATTGAAGGCCAAACCGAGGGTAGTGAAAATTAGCACTTGCAATGGATAAGCTCGGTTTGCTGTCGTGGGTGAATAGTTGAAAAGAAATCCTTCATTGCAAGGCAAAATGTGTGATTTTCTCTACTGGCACAAGCGATATTAGTGGAACACATCAAGTTTCCAATTTCGTGATAGTTCGAAACATATCAAATGAGCACAATAGTAATTACTACTCAATTTGCAAAAGTTCAGCGTCAATCATTGCTCAAATGTGTGACAGCTCAAATACGGGGTGCTTTTTTCTCCGAAGTAGCAAGGTAAGCTCGAAAGACATTGTGCAGGAATTTTCCAAGTTTCTTCCATTCACATGGCGAAAAAGGAACGAAAATCATTAAAATGATTTTCCCACACACATTCGCCGTTTGCCCACGTTTCCACTGCTGCCAACTCTGCTGCTGCTGCTGCTGCTCTGCTAATATAGGATTCGAATCCGTTTAAGCATCCTAGGGCAGCAGTCTCTCCAGTGAGCCATAAATGAGTTTTTCTTGCTTACGTCCGGCTGTTCCAACATCGCCGCTCCCGATCGGGTCGCTTCCTGCGATGAAGAATACGTGCTCCATTAACCTTCCGCCATACTCCACCCAACAAACGGTGTCCGCTTCCAAAGCTTCGTAAGGAAAGAATCCGATACCCGTTGCCAGTGTTGCCAATGGTTCTGATTTATCTGCATATTGCAACGGGTATGGCGAAATTAGTTGAACAGAAGGTAAATGGGATGTACGAATGACTCATAGTTTACCGCTGACAATTTAGTTGTGGAGAGCAAGAACGGTTTTAGAATGACTCAGAAACTAGTGCGTATATTGTTAACCCTTAAATGCGCACACTGAAAAAAATCATTTACAAAAAAAACTTACTTATCTAAAGGCGGTAAACATAATTTACTTTGGGGATGATTTTCACTATGTTGTTTTAAAGCAACATTGCGCATTTAAAGGTTAAAGCGATGTTTGCTAACGAAAACCGCGACATTGATTCACTCACAACGTATCCTTCGCATAAAAATAAACATTGAACTGAACTCTACTTATACTTGTTCAACCGCAAAACCTTTGTTATAGTTACCTTCGTGCGCTTCTGAAAATTTAAACACATTATCAAGCGTACCTCAGGGCAGCATGCTTGACTTTCTCATCTTTATTAATTATATTAATGACTTGCTTGAGATGCAGTCATCATCGATACTTTCTTTTGCCGACAATCCGAAAAAAATTTGTCTGTCTGTCTGTCTGTCTGTCTGTCTGTCTGTCTGTCTGTCTGTCTGTCTATCTGTCTGTCTGTCTGTCTGTCTCTCTCAATCGCTATCTCTTTCAATCGCTATCTCTCTCAATCGCTATCTCTCTCAATCGCTATCTCTCTCAATCGCTATCTCTCTCAATCGCTATCTCTCTCAATCGCTATCTCTCTCAATCGCTATCTCTCTCAATCGCTATCTCTCTCAATCGCTATCTCTCTCAATCGCTATCTCTCTCAATTGCTATCTCTCTCAATCGCTATCTCTCTCACACGCTATCTCTCTCAATCGCTATCTCTCTTTCACAGTATCTCTTTCTCTATCTCTATTTCTCTCAATCGCTATCTCTCTTTCACAGTATCTCTTTCTCTATCTCTATTTCTCTCAATCGCAAACTCTCTCTCACAATTTCTCTCTCTCTCCCTATCTCGCATGCTATGTCTCTCTACCTTTTTCTTCTCATTCCTCTATCTCGGTCTATTTCCATCTCTATGTACCTAACTCCAGCATTCTCTCTATATTCCGGCACCTATCTGAATCTCTTTCTCTCTATGTCTATCTCTACATCTATCCCTTTTTCTGATCTCTCTATACTCCGCATAACGAAAATGATATGCCCCCAGCATACTAGAAATCATATCAGGATATTTTCTTCTTCTATATAGAGTAAGGAGGGGTAAAAGTGCGATGCAGGTAAAAGTGCGATTCAATTATTTATCGGTGCATATTCCGAGTAAATTGACTACATTGCCATGGATGGGTGACTACTTTGACAGCTTGAAATTAACGTAAACTTTGGTTGCTTACGAAGCATAGTTGCCGAGTTATGTGCAAATGTTATTTTAGGGCGGTTTTGATGTAATTTTTCGTTATACTGCAAACAACAACAGAAGAATATTACTTGTTGAAAATTTGTAGCAGCGTTTTACATCACTCACATATCTGTTTTGAAAATTCGGTGAAAAGAATTTACAAAATATACTTTGCTTTTCCGTAATTTAATCCAGGGATGGTTCGATCACTTTGACTCAATTTTGATTCATTTGACACTACCGTCTCAGCAGAGCAAAATTTGACAAATTGATGTATGGAACATTTGTAGATAATAACTAGATCTATAATTTTGCTAAATAAAGTGTTGCTGTAATTTTTGTAGTTACGGCGCTACAATGCTAGTACCTCTTTAGTAACTAAATGAACGTTCATTTAGTTACTAATGAGGTACTAGCATTGTAGCACCGTAACTATAAAAGATACAGCAACACTTTATTCAGCAAAATTGTAGATTTAGCTATTATCTAGAAATGTCCCATACATCAATTTGTTAAATTTTACTCGGTTAGGACGCTACTGTCAAATGAATCAAAATTGAGTCAAAGTGATCGAACCATCCCTGATTTAATCTAACCCCGTCAAACGCCTAGCGGGGTAAAAGTGCGATTCACGGACGGGGCAAAAGTGCAATTCATGGACGAGGCAAAAATGTATAGATAATTATATACAGCTTTAGGCACTATATTACAGATACTAGAAATGGAAGATCTGCAGAAAACTGTGTGCTCTACACATGTTGGCCGAAGGAAAACAATGTTTTCCGCTGATGGAACAAAAAACAAACTTCTGGAAAAGTTTCGATCTAACGGAAGCTGCAATACACCAGCGTAAAATAGGAATGATGCAAATTGAGAATATTCCTTGCCGAAACATAACGCAGATTGAAGATAATATGGTTTTGTTAGCTGCTGTTGTGCTAATTTCGTGGATTCGAGCTTTGCACTTTTGCCCCGCTTGTGGGGTAAAAGGGCGAATCGGCACTTGATCAGAAGAAAGAAGAATTTATTTTGCAAAACACTATTACCGTAGATGATTTATAGTTGAATGTGAAGACATTGAGTTACTGCATCACTATAAAATATATTATGTTGTTGTCCTTCTTTGTATCTCACGAAAATTGATGACAACTTCAAACATCCCACTTATGCCCCGCCCTACTCTATATAAAAGTGAGCGTGAGTTTGTATGTTCCACCATAACTCCAGAATGCCTTGACCAATCGCCACCAAACTTGGGACACATATTCCTTGAATCAGCACTGGGCGATTGATAAGAGGGGGGAGGCCATAGCTCCTAAATTCCTCGACGGTTCTTCATCAAACTTGCCACACATGTTCCTTGACAAAAGAGAAACACTGGGGGGTTAACAAAAAGGAAGGAGAGAGATTCCCTAATAAGAGTGTAGAGGGGTCCTAATGGTGGGGGGAAGCCATAACTCCGAAACGCCTTGACCGTTCTTTGTCAAACTTGTTCCTTGACATCAGGGAAACGGCACCAGGGGTTGACAAAGACGGAGGGGGGTAATAAGGGGGGAGCTAGTTAATTATAAATCAAATAAATTATCAGATTAAGTTACAGTTACATAATATATCAAATTGGTTGAAATTTTATAAGGTGCAAAACTATGATTCATTTGCAATCTTTTTCATGAAGTCATATATGAATTCATTCGATGTCAGTATACAATCATTTAACGTGTTAGATTTGAATAAACATTGGAAATCATATACGTGACCATGCTGATTCGTATGGTCATGACTGTCATGATAGCACACAAAAATTTTCCGAGTTTTTTAAACTATGCCAGAATGCAGAATATTGAACTTATGCGCCTTTAACAACTACAAATTAAATGGTTATGAGTTAATTGTTTTATATTTTTATATTAGAAAAAGCTATTTGCTCGAATCAATATTGAATTATCTTACTCTGGAAACTTTGTTTATTGAAAATAAAAAAAAATTAAAATAAAATAAAATTAATAAAAATAAAATTAATTTTTATTATAGCACAACTACTGCATCGTATATTACTCAAAGTGGAATTGCAGTGCAGATAAGAAAACTGAAATCTTACAATGTAGCAGATCGAGTTAGAATTAATCACATATTAATGTGCCGCAATGTGACTCGAAATTTGTTGCTCGTAACGCACGTGCTCTTTCCTTTTATGCACATGCTCAAACCTCAATCGTTACAGAGGTATTCAACATTTTTAGTTTTCGATTCTGTTTCTCTTAAATTGGCTCTAGTATGAAAAGTATGCTAGCTAGCTTAATTCTGTTGCCTCTATTCGAAGGCTGAGAAAATTTTACACTCAAAATTGTCGCTAAACTTCCTACTTCCATGAAATTTAGAAACTTTTCAGAAGCAACCGTGTTCGTCGCACGCCGTGTGATCTAGTGTGCTATGCGTGATGTGTAAATTTGTACAGTTTTCAGATACTAATTTAATACTCAACACGTTGCGTTTAAAATTAATTTGCATCGAAACTAAAAACTAAAAGCGTTTCACGTTAAAGAACGAATTGTACAACGGTATCAAAAACTCAAATTGGCAAGAAAAGCAATCAACTTTATCACGCCTTTTAAGGAGAATTTTGGTGACAACGTCTTGAGAAATACTTATTTTAAAGCTTTTTGCTCCTGAAAAGTTTCTAAATGTCATGAGCAGGGGGTTTTAGTGCAATTTTCAGTGTAAAAGCTTTCGAATGGAAGGAACAGAATTGAGCTAGCTAGCATTACTTTTTATACTAGAGCTAATTTAAAGGAAACCGAAAACTAAAAATGAAGTTTGAGCATGTGCGTAGAAGGATTTTTTTCGGCAAATGTGATCCTCTATCATTCCCTAAAATATTTGCACTAAGCTACCTAACACCCTGTATAATCTATTGTTACCGAATTCACATAACGCAGTTACAAGTGAGTTAAGTGAACAAAAAGATTGGCTGGGCCTATGTTTTAAAATGCTTATTTTTGTTTCTGAAAATCTCAGTGGTCCAAAATCAAAAAATTTTGGAAAAGTTTGGAAAAGTTTCTTGAAATTAAAAGTTCTACCGTCCGGTGGAATTCAAATTTTGATGAATTCGCCGAAAAGTGAAATAAAAAATTTATTTTTCTTCAGTTTCAATGAAACACATTGAGGTGTTCTGCAATGTTTTAGAGCATATAATTACAAGAAATTTTGCTGAAGACAGTAACCGTCTATCTCTTCATCGAAGATAGAAAAATCTTATTTCTTATACACGAATCGTCAAAATCAGTTTTTCTATTTTAACTTTTTTTGTAATTGTTGTGTAACTTTTTGATGTTTAACAAAGCTGTACAAATAGTAAAAATACACAATTTTGCTGAATATAGTATACCTCTATCTTTGCTTGTTTAGGAACTGTAGAACTTTTAATAAAAAACACCCTAATTTTGACCTCGAATTACTCGATCATGGGCAGACGGATGCAAATTAAATTACACGAATCAAAAACTAGATGATAAGACTACAAAATCCAGAAGGTTTTATTCGTTTCTCCCAGCTGCCCTGCTTTTTTTGGGCTAGAGTGTTTCTGAAATTCATCATTTTTTTATTCTAAAATGTAATGCAAAGGAGGCGCATGGTGTATTGCTATCAACTAATTCGCTCAAAATCAAAATTAGTCAAATTAGAAAATCACAGCCGGTGGCTGGCAACCATACCTTCAGTTCGCACATGCTCGGCACGCTCCATTCCAGCCAGCAGCCAGTGTGAACCCGTACCGATCGGCTTCGATACGCCGTTCCAGACTTGCTCGCGACAACTGGCACTGCTGACTGCTGACTCACTCGCAGTTTGGCAGCCCCACTGTCGTTCGTCCTTTTGCATTAATAATGTAGGCTTTTTTCCCAGTGACTTTCAACGGTACTGCTGCGATGTGAACTGTGCTGTGAGGACCGTCACTACTCGTAACCGACGTCGTATCGTAATCAACTGACTGGTTGACGGACGCTGTTCCGTTCCACTGAACTGTGTCAGTAGTGTTGCATGATACGGCACGCAAACAGGCGCAGAACATTGATAGCGTAACATGCGGGACGGGAAACATACATTATCGCTGCTGGTTCGAGCAGGCGGGTTGGTGGGGTACACACGCACACACCGACGAGGGGTAGTTTTTCATTCATATACAACGGGGTGGGTGGCACATTAAGGTGGTCTGTGTCAGTGTGCGAGAAATCGTGAAAGGATTTTTATTTGCCAACGAGCTGCGAAGAACTTCAGTTGGTCAAGCAAGTGAAGGGAAACGGGAAAGGGAGTGCAATAACGGGCGGGTCGTTCGGAACTCGGGCTGTCTGATGAGCTGTTCCTTACGTTCCTTCTTGTTCTAGAGTGCTGTCGGCACAGGTCATGGTTCGATGCGATTCGGAGCGAAAATTGACCTAAGCGACCGAAGACAGTAGTAGAAGGAACGGTTGCAAATCAGGAAGGATGTTGGTTGATTCGAACGGTGATTGTGAATTGTTCTGTTAATTTGCTCGAAAAGGATTGTGAGCTGTGACTAAATTTCCGTGCCGACGAACATTGGGATTTTTTTAGTTAATTTTAAACTAAAACGAACTAATTGAGAATGAGATTAAAGTTTTCAATAACCATGCGTCTACATTATATTGAAGAGTTTAATAGATGTGTCTAATAGAATTATATATTGCGACTAGATATCCAATACACATCCAATGCGAATAGAAGACAAAACATAAACGCTGCCGCTTAGCAGCCACTGCTTGATGGCAATTTAATATGATTTTTCTTTCCCTCACACCCGCCGGCAAATTTGAAATGCTAATTCGATCGTTTATGACCGATCCATTCCAAATGCGCTTTGTTGTACGTAATACATACTTCTATTATCCTGCGGCCTGCGGCAAAAGACTCGACTGAAACCGTAAGCGTTCTTTAAATCATTACAGATTTTATATTCCTGTGTCGTTATGCTAGCTTTTATCTAGAGTGTGGGGTAATACGTTGATAATCATGGAGCTTGTAGCTTGAATAATCGTTTACATGTTGTCCAAAGTGAGTCGAAACGTTTCTGCTAGTTTCATTTTTAATTTGTTCGTTTGTGACCTACAACCTTAGAAGTATTTGAATGTATCTGTAAATTCAGATTGAAAAGGGCTATACACGCCTTACACTAGACAATAACGTTGTCCTTAAAAATATAACGTAAGCCGACGTCTAATTATATTGAAACCCATTTCAAAGATTATTATTTCTTGAAGTGCATTAAAAGGGTTCGTGAAGCGGGAACTTGATTCTACCAATCGAGTGTTCCCGCCAGACCGTTAATTATAGTGGTCCCAAGTCACTGCCTTGTGGTGTACTTTTGAGTACGCAGTAAAAAAAACAACATTTGCTGCAACGAATTTTTATAACTTGTATTCTACGCCTAATATACGATTTCAGCCAGTTGTACTGCGGGTGCCAAGGTCTTCACCTAACTCGAAGGAACTATTAATACTAACGACTTCAAATGATGTCCCATGTACCCATGTCTGTGTTCAAGCCTAAAAAGACCTTTAGAAAACAAACTATTCCATCTAGAAGAAAATGAACCAATCCAGAAGTCGATGGAAACAGCATAATGGACGCGAGGTTGATTAAACGGATGGAGAAATGGACACGCGACCAAATGGTCATAAGACCGATAAGACATAATATGAGCAACTTCATCAAGAACCATCCTCTTCGTTAATAAAATGATTGAGATTTTCCGGCATTTAATCGAATATCATTGGAGTTACTCCAATCCAGTATTTTCCTCATGTCCATATTAACTTTATTCACGAGATTGTCAGTTTCTTTACTTTTTCCGGAAAGGTAAAATTGGAAACCGGTCGCATATAGGTGAAATTTACAGTACACGAGTTGCTCAGGAAGATCGTTAATAACCATCGAGAACAAAAGCGGTTCTAAAATTGACCCTTGTGGGACTCCACTTACAGATAATTTTATGCTTTTATGCCATTGAACTCAACATTTTGTGATCGGCCAGACAGATATGAATGAAGTGGATCAATAGCATATTTTTCAAGAATGAACGCTTTAGTTTTTTACAAAGTAAGGCGAATCAAAAGCATAGGAATACTGCATTCTCCAGAATAGGACGAACCAATGAGCAATGCAAAGCTTCAAGGCTGTTAAATTTCTGGCAGTTTTCATTATGAAGCCTAACTTCCGGTTGGCTTTAGCGATGATGGCTGATCGATGGTTCGCAAAGGAAAGTTTCTTATCCATCAGAACTCCTAGGTCACTGATTTCTTCGTATTCGTAACGTCATATAAATTGCCTCGGGCGGGTTTATGCCATTAAGTTAAATTAAGGAGTATCATCACAATACCAAGCTTTTGATCAAACGCACAACGAATATCATTTTTAATTTTTATTATCGCTGTGATTGTGCTGCACTGTTTCCGGTATCGTGACTGAAGAAGACACAATAATCTATTTTGCACTAAATAGTTTTCAATTAGACCCTTCAAACATTTTTCAAAGAGCTGAAAAAATACTGATTGGACGATAATCAACCTCAGTGGAATTTTTCAGTCATGCCGAAAGAACGACGTAGTTAATATACAAATAAATAAATCTGTAATAAAAGGCAGCGTAACACAAGATGCCCATTTTAGAACTTTCAAAAGAATTTGATTAGTTCCGGAAGAATTACATGTGGCCGAGGTTACTTAGGTTAATACTACTTCTTGAGATAAACATCTGGAGTAATAATTTTCTTGAGTTAAACCTCCAAATAAATACAGATACAATTTTTTTATATTAAAAGTACAGTTACCCGCTAATAAATCAATCCAAGATTCTGGGCACTTGGATCGATGGCATGTGGGCAGAGAGGGTTTTTAAAAAGTCGCCGTATCAAGCTGAAGCCTTGTCGCAGATAGTTCAGCAGATTTTAACAAATCAATACTCAAATCACATCAGCAGAGTTCAGCAATTATTTCGAAGTTTTCGTAAAACTCCTCCTCCACGAGTCTTGATACTGCTCAAGCGATCAAATCGTACAATTTTAAAATTGCTTATGGATATTGATCTGTTAGTGTTTCTTGGTTCAAGCCAAGTTTCTATTACTTCAAGAACCGATAACATTTTGAAGGGAATACGGGAACCCCTTTCGGTCTTACGAACTAGGAAATAAAACGCCAAAATTAATCATTCCGTCAGCCATAAGGGTTGACGGTCAAAACCCGAATCATATATTTTACTCTATACCATTAGTTCTTAATCTACCTATCGAAACGGGGATTTTTCCCCACCTGTGCTGTTTCTCTGAGCAAGTTCTCCATGCGAGCGCCACTTACTCCTACTTTGTTGCCAGTAAAATGGCAATCCGCGTGTGAGTGCCTTCCCTACTAAGACAGTTATTAAAAAGTTGTTATGGCAGCTGATTATATGACTAATTCTAGTTATCCCTATGTCGCAGTAACTAGAAGTACCATAATTGTGTAACTTGCGTCATCGCCCCATTCCGCTTGCGCCGTTTATTCTTAAGCTCAAACGCACGTGGTGGGTAAAAAAATATAAACAAAGTTAGTTAAACGGAGAGCGTCTCTCGCCTCTCTTCACTAAACTTACGCGCTCTCGCCGAAGTCGTTTAGAAACCCTTAAATACCTTTAATGCGCGGCTAGAGACAGCAACTGAATCGTTGTTCTTTTTTGTTGTTCTTTTTAACTTCGCCGCGCGAAACTGGGCCGCGTATTCCAAAAATGTTTTTATACTTTTATGCCGATGGCCGTTCTACTTCTTGCCCAACAGGAATACTTTGCCTTGATTTGACCAGGATTTAATCTCCCGGATCTAGGCAAAATTTTTAAATTGGTGTATATAGCGGGTTGGGTCGTTACATCCCCCCCCCCCCATCCCCAACCCCGCGGTTAGGTCGTTCCATCCAGTTGGGATATCACATCGTCTTTAAACTTCGTTGCGGGTTCCGTGGCATACCGCACAATAGGCCAGTGGTTTGTATTTCGTCCAAATGCTTGATTGGATAATCCATTACTTTGATTCGAATGATCTTATTTAGCGTGACTAGATTTGTTATAGACATCAATGACGTTACGTCTTCGATGCTTTTAAATTCTAGCCTCTTCTTTCTGGAATAAGTCAACCTTCGTAGATAAACAGGTAGTTAAGGTCATCCTTGCTTATTTATATATATTTATATTATATGTTGCGTTTCACTTTTGTTGTTTTTTGATCGCGTCTATCTACTGCCTCCTCAGCTATAGTCTGGTCAATCCTCAACACTCGCGACTGCTCACTCACACTTCCTCATCTTGGCTCTTCTAACATTGATCCCGTTAGTGTCTAGCGCGACATCGGCTCATCGCAGACTCGCCCATCGTTGACTCTCGTTGTCGTCATCGATTATCACTTTTATTTTATAAAAATAGCACGTGCTCAATTCTAACCGGCAGTAGCTCAACAAGACTTTTTCGAAATCTTAAGAAAACGCATTCATGTAATTACAGATCCGCCATCTTCTTTTCGAACGCTTTCGCCACCATTCGATCGAACGGCTCTTGCTTTTTCCGAAGCATCTCCTCCTGGAACACCATCTGCTGTTCTTCTTCTTCGGCGCGCATTTTCAACTCCATTTCCATCTTCTTCATTCCATCTCCTTCTTTTCATTCTCTTCATCGGCTCCTAAATATGTGTTATAAATGATTTTTTTTATTATTGATCAATCTCCCCTAAAGTCATAACATACCTTTTTTGCAATTTTTTTATTAATGATTACGATGATGATGATGATGATGATGATGATGATGATGATGATGATGATGATGATGATGATGATGATGATGATCATGGTGATGATGATGATTTTTAAGTAAAAAAATTGATTTTATTATCACAGGATTTGTTTTTGTTTTGTTCGCCGACAAAAGGGATATTAGAAAAGAATTTTGTAGCTTTAGGGAGGTGAATCAATAATTGTCAAGTAAGAATCATCATGTATCATGAAAACTATAACATTTAGGGTTAAAATAAATCGTCGAAAAAACATTTTTTTTTTCACCCGAATAATCGAGTCTAAAACCCCGGATAAGCGAATCTCCGGATAAGCGAATCCCCGGTTAATCGAGTCCCCGGATAATCGAGTCCGGCCTGTATAGCTCTAAGATGTTGTACATAAAAGAGTCATAGCCGGAAACTAAAACAAATAGTTTTTATGGTCGTATTGAATTTTATTTAACTGAATAAAAACTTTAGAGTAAAATGCTGCTAAGAAAATTCTTGATCGTTTGCTATCATTAACTCATTTTTTAAAATCTTGCGACTTGGTCCGGTCTGATTTAACACCGACCATATGATATCGCGACAAGCAATCGAGTTGAGCAGGCGAGTCGAGCAGGCGAGTCGAACAGTCGAGTCGAGTGTTCGGGTCGAGCAGTCAAGTCAAGCAGTCCAGTCGAGCAGTTTAATCGAACAGTTAAGTCGAATAGTCCAGTCGATTAGTTGAATCGAGTAGTCTAGTCAAGCATTTGAATCGAGCAGTCGAATCGAATGGTTTAGTCAAGCAGCCGGGTCAAGCAGCTAAGTCGAACAGTGGAGTCAAGCAGTTCATTCGAGCAGTCGAGTCGAGCAGTTGAGTCGAGTAGTCCAGTCGAATAGTTTATTCAAGCAGTTAAGTCGAGTAGTCCAGTTGAGCAGCTGAGTCGAGTAGTCCAGTCGAGCAGTTGAGTCGAGTAGTTAAAACAAGCTGTTCAGTCAAGCATTCTGCCGAGCAGTTGAGTCGAGTAGTCCAGTTGAGCAGTTCAGTCAAGCTGCCAAATCAAACAGTTGAATCGAGTAGTCTAGTCGAGCACTCGGGTCAAGTGGTTTAGTCGAGCAGGTAAGTCGAACAGTTGAGTCGAGCAGTTCAGTCGAGTAGCCCAGTTGAATCGAGCACTCGAATCAAACAGTTAAGTCAAGCAGTTGAGTCGAGCAGTCTAGTCGAGCTGTTGAATCAAGCTGTCAGTTGAGTCGAGCAATCAAATCGAATAGTCTAGCAATCCAGCGATCGGGTTAAACAGATGAGTCGAGCAGTCGATTCGAATAGTCCAATCGAGTAGTTGAATCAAGCAGTTCATTCGAGCAGTTGCGTCAAGCAGTCTAGTCGAGCAGATGAATCATGCAAGCAGTCCAGTCGAGCAGTCAAATCGAACAGTAAAGTCGAGCAGTTCAATCGTGCAATTAAGTCGAGCAGTCGGGTCGGTTAAGTCAAGTAGTCCACTCGAGCAGTTAAATCGACCTGTTCAATCAAGCAGTCAAGTCGATCTGTCCAATCAAGCAGCTGAGTCGAGCAGTCGAATCGAACAGTTCAGTCGAGCAATTCAGTTAAGCAGTCCAGTCAAGCAATCAAATCGAGCAGTCTAATCGACCAGTCCAGTCAAGCAGTCTAGTCAACTAATTGACCAGTTTTTAGTTACCGATAAGTCTCTTATGACGTCCTGTCAGAGACCTGGTTTTCGGTACAGACATAAGCCTCTTATATAAACAGAAAATATATATTCATATACCTAGTAGAAAGGCAAAACGTGAAAACTACAAAACTCGATTATCTCTAGAACCGCTTGACCAATTTCAATAATTTTATTATCAAATGAAAGGTCGTTTTACTGCCACACTGCAAATTTTCGATAGAAAAGAATAAGTAGTTATGCTTAAAAATATGTTTTGACTAGGTCTCAATTAGTTGAACGTTTCTCAGAAATGACTAAACCGATTAATGCGCTATTAGTCTCATTTTAACTCATTTAACTATAACTATTTAACTATCACTATTGATTTGTTCGTTGATTGGGTGTTTAACTTAAAAGCTATGAGCAATCGTGTACAACATAAAAAAAATTACAATTATTTAAAACGATTTCAACCAGATAATTCATCAGATTTCAATTATTTTAGTATCAAACGAGAGACCTTATGGCTCTGAATATATCTACTAAATTTGATTAGAATTCGCCTTACTGGTCAAAAGTTGTTTAATAAAACATTGATAAAATTTTACTGCTATGAATCAAAAACGCGATCATTTGCTCTAGCGTAAAAAGTGCGTAATTTTCCAGGTGGTTTGTCTTCGGAAAAGTTTATTAAAAAAATATAGTGCAAATTTTTACGCTATTAGAATGACCGAAAAGCCATCTATTGCGGTGATTCAAATTTTTGTTTCTTTAAATGCGTCCAGAAAAGTACAGTATCTTCATAAAAATGGTAGAACGCAGTAAAATAAGCAACTTTGCTATACATAGTAACTATCTATCTCTTACTGTTTGCGAACTGTAACGATTTGTTTAAAAAAGCAGCAAAAATTGAAAAACTGAGATATCGAAATACGGCTATTTACGTCACAATTTAGATAATTTATTTTTACATGTCGAAAAAAATTCAGCCAAATCGGTCCTGCACATACTGAAATACACGCACCGCCGCTGAAAAAACTTGGTTTAAGGAATGCGCATTTATTATTGTACTGCGATCCATATTCAGGCGATCCCACAGTTTTTATTGTAAATTTTCGGCGATACCACCTATTGGAAAATTCTTTGGGATCAACATTTCTGGAGGTAAAAATCTCCAGAAAACAAACGAGTTTCCAGAGTAGTGTCCCCCCTTGCCCTTAGATATCAGTTCTGCTCAAGAACTGTGCACACGATTTTTTAATTGCTTTCAAATATTCTACAAATTTATTCAGTATATTAAATATACATGCATATTGATGATAACCCTAGTCTTATCAAAAAGTCTGTTCTGAAGACGTGTCGAATTCTATCTCAAATGACAAATGAGATGCTATAACAAAGGTTCCTGTCACCAACATTGGATTAAATCGGGTTTTTTCTTTCTATTTTATCTGTAACTGATGGCTTTCTGCCAAATCAAAAATAGTAGTTTTATATTTTAGAAACTTTTCTATAGTAACAAGTTAAATCCCGCAATTAATCATAAAAAAAACAAATGTCGATCCTTCAGAATTAATTCTTATTGTTCCTAACTACCCAGCTGTAACAGTACGGGAAAAGTAAGACAATCCAGTCGATGCTGTTTTGTTTCCTTGTTTGACCGAACAGAGTCAGTCCCCTGGCCGCAAAAGTATTTTCTATTATCTTTTCATCATCATAACACTGTTTTTCTAACGCAGACGGGCTTTTTACTCTACTGCTGCTGTTCCTACTCACAACATAGCTGACAACAATATTTGTCCAAGCAGGACGGAATCTCAAAACTCAATCAAATTGAACAAAATCGAGAAAGCAGCGCACTTCTCGTATCATTCGTTCGGCAATGATAATATTATTGTAGTCAACCAACCAACCTGCATCCCAGAAGTAATCCTAGTTGAAATTGTATTGCTTTTCCGGTATCGTACATTTCTTTCGCCATAATGGTCAAATCGTTGCAAACACTGACAGCTTGTAACGAGCAGTTACATTATATTATTTCTCTCACGGCTTAGATACTGCATTGGAAGAAAACGAAGAAAACAAGTAATGTTCAACTCTTTTTGTCAGTCACGTGGGAAAATGCTCTTGCACGGACGAACTGTGAACTGTGGCAATAGGTTCTAAGCCAAAGTCACTATATTGGGCTATGCCCAATTCGAGCATGAAAAATGGTATGGAACAATTTCAAGTAATTAAGTGCCGATTTAAATTTCAGCGCAAAGTTGTGCTTTCATTACGAACAAATATTTTTAAACTGTTATTGAAACAAGCCTGGCTAAGTGAAGCCGACAAATAAGTTAAGGCAGTCAGCAGAGCGCCAAGCGGTGTCAACCCTGCCCGAATGGATGTGAATGTAGTGTACGTGTGTTTGGAAATGGTAACTGGCAGCATAGTGACAAGTCTGTGTATAGTGTACATTGTCAGCTGCAGCAGACTCGGCAGGAGACAGGAGTTTTTTTGCCGACTTTTCACACTGCAATAGACTACGATGGTTGGTGTCACTCGTGGAAGGTCCCATGAGTCGCACTACGGTGGTACGGGCTTCCGTCGTTTTTTTTCATGACTAGAATTTATTTAATGGATTTTTTATGCTGTGTATTACAAGTGGCTTTGTGGCCAATAATTAGTGTCTATACAATGTAATTACAGAGTTGGTGTAAAATCAGTTTGTAAGTACATACAGCATTGGGGAAAATAAACTATCGAAAAAATCGTTTATGGAATTATGTTTGACAACTGATTTATGAATAATGAAGATGTGGATTATGTGGCATTACAAATCATTATTTACACATTTTGTTAGTAACCATACTTCTACATATCAATCGTTTTTGGCGGAGGCGCATGGTTACTCACATTCTTTGTGCTTTCACCAAACAAAAAACTGTTTTGTTTAAAGACAGTTAATGTTAATGACATTATTGTATTTTGATTCGATCGATTTTGTTGCAAATTAATCTAACTACATGGTTCAAATTTGTCCTGATGCTGTTTGACTTTCATCACAAGTTCATCTTTTGAATTCGATCTTACTCTAATTTCAAGTTTATCCGAAATCTACAAAATATTTGAATGACGAAGGTAAACTGGCACAAATATACCTACATTATAAAGATTCGTTTGCCGACAACTTTCACGTTTGTCTTTAATCTTTTTCTATCTGTCACTCGAGCTCGTGCAGCAGAATGCGATGAGCCACATCAAGGGCAAGCAACATGAAAGAAGCCTAATCCCCTCCCCTCTCCTCCCCTCCCAGTGACAGAGCAACACGCAAATAAAAGTTTCATCCCGAAAGCTGGCACTGAATCCAAAACGTGAGGCTTTGCCAGTAGTGGCTCAAAGCAGTGGTAGTACTTGGTTTGTGATTTTCCAACCAATCCGATGAAAGCAGGCAGGAATGCCGCTGAGAGCAGGGTCAAGCAGCCGCTTGTGGTTGAGTAGGTCTAATCCTAAACCATTCGCAATACGATACTCGACACTTAGGCGGTAGGTATTATCCTCTGGAAACTTGCCTCAGTTGTCAGGCTGGTTCGATATCGATATTTGCTGTTGCCAACAGAAACGGCAATCGCGCGTTTGTCTTGCGGCACCGAAAATTGCGTGACGGTTTTGCCAATTTTTTAATCGAAGTCGGCTTTTTTATGCCGCTCCACTGTTTGCTAGTAAAAATGGTTACCATCATCACGTATTTTGACATCACATCTAGACAAATTATCAAACGAGAAGCACGCTAGCGGCGTCCTGTTCGGAATCAAACGCTGGTTGAAAATAGATTCTTCAAGACTTTATCATTTTAAATTACGTTCAGTTCATAAAACTAATTCGACCTTTTCTTTGTCTTTCCAGGAAAATGGAAGATCAGTGCCTGACCTCACCGCTAGTCCGGGTCGTGCGCCGCCCGGACCCATGCCCTCCCATCAGGGCCAGCAGGGCATGCAACAGCAGCAACAGCACCACCCCCAACAGCAGGGCGGCCATATGCAGCAGGGCCAGCGGGGCATGGGCGGCGGACCGAATAAGGAGCCAGTATTACTACAGGGTGACTTCCGGAAGGTGTCTGGCATTAGCTCGGAAATCTTCCGCCAGATCGAAGCGGTGGAGAATGACCACGATCCGAGCACGGCGGCCGCGCTGGAGGTACGAGAGATTTTTAAAGTTAAACATTTGTGTTTTCGGCCGAAAATACTGCACAATTTGCAGTTCGGAATCAACTTATTTGCTTCAATTCGCCTCTTTCCGAATATGATGGGAAGTGGTTCACCTCTGTCACCGCTCGCTAGCAGGATGCACAACATAAAAGGCAACCATGCAAATTACATATTCCACACTACACGCTCAAAAAGCTGATAAAATTAATTAAATTCTCAGCGATGATTAAAGCTTCTCGAATAAGCAAATTTCGAGTTGCTTTGTTCATGTTTTACTCTGTTGTTGCTGCGAAAATATGCCGGAAATGATTGCAAACTTGTTCGTTATTCTCATCGCATGCAGTCAACTTTCTGCCTACGATTATAATGCCTGTTGCCTGTTACTTTCTTATCTCGTTCTGCTGGGACACTTTGATGACGATGTTAATTTCACTTTAGAAAGCATAAATTGGAGATCGAATTACAATCTTGAGTGTTTAAACTGCTAAAAGGAAACTAGTTTTATTTAGAAACAAAAACTGCCATTCTGGACCGTTATAAAACTGCCTGCCGACCAAGTGGCTGAGACGGTTTTTATAACCTTTAAGAGTCAGGTCATAAGCTGAAGTTATCTTATTACGCTCTGCTGAAAGCATCAAGCCATAATTTAATCAAGATTTTCGCTTTGTTCGACAAAGCTATAAAGCGTAAAGTTTGTTGAGGTAAAAAGCTAACTTAGCCAGCCAGCTCTGTTAACTTGACAATATATAACCGTGAGAAGAAAGATTAAAATTTTACTGTCAGAACATCCTGATTGATTTGATTTATAGCGATCATAACAAAATATACGAAAGAATAATTAATAAATTTTCAGCAGTTTCCGTAATTGATACAGCATATGCGCATTAAATTCTATCATGCATATGAGTCATTCCATGCCAAATCACCGAGAAAAAGTTCAAACGTGTAATCGACCTTCACGGATTCGAACCAAATTTTGTCAGTTTGTTCGTTTTCGGTCAGAAAGTAAAAAGTGCCAAAATTTGGTACAGATCGAACATTCCCTCGATTAATGGGAGCACCTCCAGTTTGAAGGAAAATACCCGATTTTGTCAAATCCTCTTTTTTTTCTTTTACTTATATCTCCGGAAATATTAAGTTTAGAAAGACACTATTTTCACATTTTCAAAGGAAATCATTCAAGGAATTCGAAAAAGATATCATTTCTGAGCACAAGTGCTGCCAAACATTTATAAACTCAATTTGAAAAGTAAATTTACATTTTTCTCTCAATAAAGACAATTTTAGCTCAAAACTTTCAACTTCATCGTGTTGCGCAGATTTTTTTACATAACAATCACTCGTCGCCCCGAGGTATTCTTCACCAATCCCGAGAAACAGCGTTTTAAACCAAGAAATTCCCCATTTAGACAAGTGACCAGCTTTTCCGGTCCCATTTTATTAAGTCTTGCTTCGATACCATTCTTCCCAATCGATTTATTGTCCTTTAGCTGCTTGATAGCCTCCTTAGCTTCGCCTATAGTTGGAGGCACTAGGTGCGGCACCCGACCTTTAGAGAGTTTACATCATGACCGCGTATAGAATCATATGCAGGTAAATTAAAAGAAAAAAAAACTCCGCGATGGGAGACGAAGACTTGCCGGAACGACCGTAGCAACGCACTGCATGTTTCTATCGGACTGATCGAGTAGATAACATTCTATCTTCTCGGCGATCGAAACAAGACTAAATATTAGACTACCTAATATAACGAGCGCAAGTAGTTTAGTAAATAAAACATTCGGGTACCAACTGAAAGAGTGTGGGAGTGAACCCCACCTGCCATTGATACTCAACCCATTATATTTTAGGTCTATAACGAAATTCTTCAGTTCATCCAATTCCATCATTCTTCGCAGCAGGCACTTCCTGTCTTTCCAAAAAAAGGTGTATTAAATAAGACTTGAATTTGGACTAATCTGGGCATGAAGCTTTACTTCAATATGAACTGGAAATTGGAACTAAATTCAGAGCAATTTTACTTGGAATTGGATATGAAAGCAAAGCAAAGCCATGAATATAAACGTCCTTGAAAACTTTATCATTCTGTATCGACAGACTTCGCAGCCGGTTATTAGAGTACAGAACAATTACGGAGCTAGTGCAACAGGAGATTCGAACATACGACGATTGGCTTATTAGGCCAGCATCGTACCCCGAAGCTAATGAGGCGATTAATTAAACGTGAGATTGGACTTAAAACAGAATTTGAAATTTTTATTTGACATTGGACTTGAAATTCAGTGTTTCAATGTGACTTAAAATTAAATCTAAATTTGGAATTAAACCTGATTTGGAATTGGGCTGAAAATCAGACATGCAATTGAACTTGACATTCCACATTAAATTAGACATAAATGGACACAACATTTAACACGAAGTTTTTCTTGAAATTAGAATAGGTATTCTCCGTATAATTCTCACACGTTTTACCACTTTTCTGTCTTATAGTTTTCCGTTCCAGTCCCTTTTTCCTCTTTTTGTTCCATTTTTTTTAATTAAGAAAAGAAAACTTTTTCCAATTAAATTCCACTGTTACTTTTATTTACAACAAATACGCATTTCACCTACGACTTGCAGGCTTCAGCATTGTCTGTTTTCGAATGTTTCGTCTGAAGGAACCTGCAAGTCGTAGATCAAATACGTATCTATTGTTATGAATGAAATTAATAGTGGAAGTAGCTCGTAGAAAGTTTTCTTTAATTTTAGGTTTCGTTTTCCACTAAACGCTCCAAACACTTTCCTTCCGTTTTTCCTTTTTTCTTTTTTCTATGTGTTGTTTTCCGTGTTTCCTGTTTCATTGTTCTGTTTTTTTAGTTTTCTTGTCCCAGCATTTCTTACTTCAATCCTGTTGTATCTCATGTTTTAGTCTAGTTTCTCTACTTTTTTACGTTTCCAGTTTTTGTCTTTTTCCAACTTTTTTATCTCCTCTCATTCTCGTTTATCAAGTTCGTTTTTATGCCCTGTTTTTCCGTCTTTTCTGTCACATTTATTCTATTTTTGGCTCCTTTTTTACTGCATTTTTCTATTTTTCTTTTCCATTATTCCTTTTCTTCTTTTTCTATCCAATTTTCCCGTTTTTTGTTCCATCTTTTTCTTTTTATACCCTGTTTCCTCGTTTCTTTCATCGGTTTTTTTCTCTATTATTTTCTCTTTTGGCTATTGCTTATGTTTTCTGTTTTGTATTCCAATTCTTGTCTCGTTTTCCTTCTGTTCCCCCAGGTTTTCTTCTTTTCCATTTTTTTCTTTTTTTTCTCGTTTTCCTTCCCATTTAGTCACGTTTTTTCTTTCATTTTTATTTTTTTCTGTCCGCTATCTCCTCTTTCTCTGATTCTTTTCATTTCTTTTCCTGTTGCGCCTTTCGCCCTTTTATTGAGCCCAGTTTTTCTTTTGTTCTGTTTATCTTTTTTTCATTTTTTCTTGTTTTCAAACCCTGTCTCGTTTTTTGTCACTTTCTGTCTCGGTTTTCGTTTTTCACTTTTTAACTCCTTTTCTATCCCGTTTTTCGCTGTCGTTTGTTCCGTTCTTCCTCTTATTATGTCCTAATTGTATTCCTTTTCTCTCGCGTTCTATTTTTCTTCTCCGTTTTATCCTCTTTTTTTTCTTCTGTTTTTTTTCTCCATATTCCTACAGTCGTATTTTTTTCTTTCCTTTCTCCTCTTATTATCCCATTTTTTCTTATTATCCTGTCGTGTCTCATTTGCTATGTCCAGGTTATCCTTATCATCTTTACGGATTTTTCTTCTTTTCTCTCATTTTTCTTGTATTTTTCCTTCCAGTCTCTTCCGTTTTTAAGCCTCATTCTCTCTCTTTTTTCTCCCATTTTCTTCTTTTCAACTTATTTCTATTTTTATGTTCCGTTTTCCCTCCCATCCTCTTTCGTCTTTCTTTCATACCAGTTTTAATTCGTTTTCCTCTCGCGTTTTCCCCCGTACAATCTTACTGGTCTACCTAAGCTTTTTCCCTCTCGCGTGCTTCCCCTTTTTCTATCTCGTTTGGTCCAATTTTTGACATATTTTCTTTCACGCCCTTTCCATTTTTGCTTCTACTGTCCCATTTTTTCTTCTTTACTTTTTTTCGGAGAGCAGCAGAAGATGGCCTACCCTAGCTCTATCCGTGAATATGATAAGAAAATTTATTGGCATATTTATAAGAAACTGTTTGATCTGCGTTTTTTAGCCATAACTCAGTAATAGCAAATTGCCACGAAAATTTTAACAATAAAAGATTAGAAATTGATAAACAAGAAAAAAATATCTCAAAAAAATTCTGTGTGACTGAACATTATTTTTACGTTTTTTCTGTGGAGTTTTCCACCATATCTTAACTTATTTATTTATTTACTATTTGATGGGGCTTTCAACCGTTGGTTGGTTCGCCCCAATTCAATATCTTAACTTAAAATTGGACGTAAAAATGGAAATGAATTGACTTTACATTGGACTTGAAAATAGACTTGAAATTGGATTTGAGATCGGACTTGTTTGTAATTATGCTTGAAGTTGGTCTTACAATCAGAGTTGAAATTAGAGTTGGGAATGGACGTGAAATTAAATCTAAAGTAGTAATTGACATTGGATTTGTAACTAGACTCCAAAGTGGACTTGAAATGGGTGTTGAAATTGGGTATGAAATTAGAATTGAGTTTTAACTTGAATAGAGCATATCCGCGTAAATTCCGAAAATCGCGCCAAAAAATTACGTAGATTCTGATGCATGCTAATTTTTTTACCTTCCGTTGCTCGCGCCAACTTTTGTAACACGGATACAAGCCAAACTGGAACTTAGTCGTTGATTTCACATTAATTGCCTTTTAGAGTTGAACAACTTTGCTGAACATTGAACGTTTTCTGCTTTTCCACTTGTTTCTATTTACAAGTCTCATTTGCACCCCCATTACCACCCTCTCCCCCCCACTTGAAAATGGAAATGAATTAGATTTAAATTGGACCTAAAGTAGGAATTGAAATTGGATATAAATTGCACTTGATATTGTATTTGTTCAATATTGTAATGTATCAATAAATCAATCAGTAATTGACGGATTTCACGGCAACTTCACCATGGGATTGGCAGAATCCTCTCAGATTTCAAATAAACTTTTTGAGTGTAAAGAGTTTATGTAAATAAACAACTATGCAACTTAGTTTTACGAAAATTGGTCTGGACTAAATTTTGGAAAGGGCTTAATTTTTTTCTCTTTTTTATTATAAAAAATATAACTCGAAAATTATAACACCTACAAAAAACGATGTATGAGTGACTTATAGAAAATCTTCTGAATTTTCATAAAAAAACTGAAAAAAATAAATATTGATTTCTACACTGAGAAAAAAAGCATTTTAAAAACTAAAAATCGATTTTCCAAAAAAGGCCATCTCAAAAATTAAAGAATTTTTTTTGAAGATAAATTATACGGACTACATTTCTTCCATACTTCACAAAATGGGCATATTTAAGGGAAAAAAGTTTTTCTAACAAAAACTAACAAAAACGGAAAAAAGGTATCTCAGTATTTTCGAAAATTATAGCATCACCTACAAAAAAATGATGTATGAATGACTTTTACAATGTTGTTTGAATTTTCATAAAAAAATACTGAAAAACATTAAAATCATTTCTACACTGAGAAAAAAAAGCATGTTAAGAACTAAAATTCGACTTTCTTAAAAGCACATCTCGGAAATTGATGAAATTTGTTTTGAAGGTAGATATTTATATGGCCTACAAGTCTTTCATATATTGCAAAATGGACATATTTAAGGTATAAAAGTTTTTCTAACAAAAACTTGTTCTAGTCCTTCCTGGGTAAAAGGCATGTATAGGTACACTCGAGTCTTTTTTTACACGGTTTGTTTTTTTCGATTACTCAAAAACGGTGCAATTTAGGGACCATTTACAAAATACGTGACGAATCTCGGGCCTCTCCCAAACGTATTGAGAAATAAATGAATGGTCCCTAAATAACCCCGTTCTCACTATTCGAAAAAACAAACCGTGTAAAAAAAGTACTTGAGTGTATAAGTTTTCGTTAGAAAAACTTTTTTCCCTTAAATATGTCCATTTTGCAATATCTGAGAGATTTGTAGGCCATATGAATATCTACCTTCAAAACAAATTTCGTCAATTTCCGAGATGGGCATTTTTAGAAAATCGAATTTTAGTTTTTAAAATCATGTTTTAAAATGCCTTTTTGTCAGTGTGGAAATGATTTTTATTTTTTTCAGTATTTTTTTATGAAAACTCAGCAAATTTTGTAAAAGTCACGCATACAGCATTTTTTGTAGGTGCTATAATTTTCGAAAATACTGAAATACCTGTTTTCCGGAACAAGTTTTTGTTAGAAGTTAGAGTTTTTGTTTTTTACCTTAAATATGCCCATTTTGTGATGGCCGAGTTCCGAGATGGCCTTTTTGGAAATTCGATTTTTAGTTTTTAAAATGCTTTTTTCTGTGTAGAAATTAATTTTTATTTTTTTTAGTATTTTTTATGAAAATTCAGAAGATTTTCTGTAAGTCACTCATACATCATTTTTTATAGGTGCTATAATTTTCGAAAATACTTGAATACCTTTTTTCCTGAAAGGACTTATAAGAGTTTTTGTTAGAAAAACTTTTTTCCTTTAAATATGCCCATTTTGCGATGTATGGAAGAATTGTAGGCCATATAATTATCTATCTTCAGAAAAAATTTCATCAATATCTGAGATGGCATTTTTTGGAAATGCGCTTTTTAGTTTTTAGAATGCTTTTTTCTCAGTGTAGAAATTAATTTTTATTTTTTTCAGTATTTTTTTATGAAGATTCAGAAGATTTTCTAAAAGTCACCCATAGATAATTTTTTTGTAGGTCTTATAGTTTTAGAGTAATATTTTTTATGTACATGAACTCTTTACACACACAAGTTTTATGAAATTCTGAGAGGGTCATGCCAACCTCTGGTCGAGTTGGCGTGAAATCCGTCAATTGAAAATCAATAAGTTTTCCAATAAAATTTAAAATTATAAATTTTTTGGTCAAATATAACTTCTGTAATAAAAGATCTTCGATAGACACACCTAGTCGTGAAAGAAGTAGAATAATTCATTAAAAAATAAAAAAGTGGACTGTGGTCGAATTGATCTCATCGTACAGATAAAGGGTTTATGCTATTTTTGTGATTAGTATGTGTGTCACATGATATATATTCACTATTACGGTCATTTGAAAGGTGTTATTATCGTGTAGATCACTATTGAATTGTTTTGCGATCCAACTTTTCGTGTAAAAGTTATATGCAAATATATGAAAATTTCGTGACACAATTTTCTCCAGAACACTAAGCGTTCCCAACTTCATCCCAAACTGGAAAATTTTCGGGTCGAAACAAGCTATAATCGGAGCCAATTATAACCGGATTCGTACCTAACTACTTCTCCAGGCCCTGTGGATCGCAGCTATTGGTCCCCAGCTTAGATAAATAGGAACGTTATACAAACTTAATAAGCGTTACCTAAATGACCCTAACTTGCCTCATTTTTTGCTCTTTTCCCTTCAGGGTTTTTCTCAACTGAGATACAATAAACACCTTTGTTTCATGGCTTTCTTCTACCATTCTCTCCTTCGGTTGTAAAAAACTACCGTTATAAAAAATTTATCAAATGCCTGATCTCATTAAAAATGTCTAGACCGAAACATGAGGTTTGTTGAAGTTTATACATTGTCTTTTTAAAGAATCTGTTAATTTCTTCTTCAGAATGGAACGGCTGTTAGTAAATTATTGTTATATCCGGTTATTAACAAATGTAATTTACTGTTTCTCACTTTCTCTACATTCGTGTGCGACATTCATACAATAAACAATTACAGGTCACATAACATCTATGACCGTGTAAGTCGCATTTTAGGCCGATGGAACTGCCACCTATACTGAATTTCTCCATATCAAGTGTCATTACAGTTGGTTGTCGTAAAGAACAGACTTCATCAATCGTCCATGTTCCTTACTTCATTTCATTTTTATTCATTCCATTACAAAAACAATAATCTAATTCTTTTTTTATTGAAATTGTATTTACTAACCTTTTTGGTTTAATAGCCACCCTGACCGTCGCAACGAAGCTTTAGGGTTATTATTTCAGTGCAAACAGCTTCAACATTCTATTAAATTATGCACTCTAAGTAGGTCACTTTCTGCGACCTGCAGAGTGGGCTGCAATTCGAAGAGTGGGTGAAAAGGACCATTCAGAAAATAAACCACTATAAGAAACTACTTCTGGACAAGCATTTCAAAATAACGAGGCGATCTCTGCCAATGCAAGTTATTTTTTCGCGTGAATCCTAACTTCGGATGGAATTTCGTTTACGACCTTTCGAAACGACAGCAGTGAACACTGAAACGGTCCCACTTGTGGCATCCTTCGCAAGCGATTAAACATCATAAAGTACATGCCAAAATGGTGCGGTCTAAAGTATGGTTGCTCGCCTTTTCCGAGGAACACAGCGTCATGCATCTGCAGAAATGGGTAGCGCAAAAAAAACGAGAAGTAACAACATTCACAGTACAACAATCTCGTACATTAGAACGAGTTATATAGAAATATGTTGCATATAAAACGAGAAACAAGGTTGGCCAAAGCAGGATCAAGGCTCATTCACTGGAAGTCAAAGGAAAATATTGTACGGCTGTGCCAGACATGCACAAAGTTTTCGGTAGCAGACTGTACGGATCAGTAAACGAATTAATACAGTCGGGGTACCCACGAAAGGTCGTCGAGGCGGGGAGAATAGAAGTTAAGGTTGTTAAGGTGCACAACATTGTCTTGCAACTGGGTTCGGCTTCGCACGCTGCACGCTGAAGTGGTGCTTTTGTGCTACAATCGAGCTTTTCTCTTCTTGTGCCCGGATAAAGGTCATCACGGTCATGTTTCAAGTTTCAAGCTTAGATTTTAGATTTCAAAACCGTATAACTGTGTAGGAGTTGAATAAATAGCCATGCGTCCTCATATACTGACCTGGCGATTGCAATGCACACATTCATTCGATTCAGTAGAAACGTAAATAATATTTGACAGTTTTGAAACCGTCCAAAGCTACCGTTTATGCCTAATCCTTAAAATTAGAATTCATACAAAATAACTCTTTGAAGCATGATGGGTCATTTTTCGACCTTTTTTCCGCAAGAAAAAAAATCCTAACCAACCTCAAACAGTTAAATGAAAACTAATCGGCCAGCGTCCCACGGTCCGTTGACGTCGGATCACATTTCGATTCAATTGTATGGTTCTGTACTGAAGATTTGTATTTTTTTTCGCTCTCGACAAATAATCCTCTTTTCTTGTTTTCCTTCCATCAAACAGGCGGTGGAGAGGCGTGGTGAAATGATAGTGCGCATTCTGGAGCCCCGCTGCATGGGCAGCCGGCAGGCCGTCGAGGCGGGCCAGAAGTTTCTCAACAAGGCTGATGCCCGGCATACGGTTCAGGTGAGTGAAGTAAAGAGCGGCATCTGGCAGGCTTACTGCAGCAGTGTACTGTGATCCTAGCGCCGAGCAATTGCACTGATAAATTGTTCTTCTCTTCCTGTCGATTTCGCCTGGCAGCTGGTGGAGATCGTGAAACGACCCGGCCAAACACTCGGCTTGTACATCCGCGAGGGAAACGGTGCGGACCGGTCCGATGGGGTTTTCATTTCCCGAATAGCACTCGAGTCGGCCGTCTATAACAGCGGCTGTCTGAGGGTAAGTACAGCAGCGGAACAGAGACACCGGGGGGACGAGGGGGGGGGAAGTACTCACAGATGTCATTTTCTCATTAAAAACTATGCTGAAAAAGAAACGACACAACTCCCCGAGGCGTTAAATTGATTTGTTTTTATTGCGCGCGTCACTGCAATGAAATTTGATTCCAGTCGTCGTGTTTTTTTTTTGCGCACCGACTGACAGAGGCGTGGTTGAGTGGAGTGGACGTCCGACCTGGCCTCGGGGATCGCTATGAAATATCGTTCAGTCTGACGGGTAATTGGTTTTTTTCCAACCTGTTACGCTCGGAGTTGATTAAAACTTTTGCCACTGGAGTTACTGTCGCAAACGAACTAACGGATCATCAAAGGGTAGTTTTGGTTACGGATTCTGTACAGGATTGAGATGCTTCTAGCTGCTGCAGATATTTTCTTTCGAAATATAATTTTTCCTGGATTTCATTGTCCATTCTACGTAACCGCAACATAGTTTAAAATTCTTTTTCGACATTTTTAAAAATCGCTAGTTGGATGGATGTTACTTGCTGAATAAGGCTGAATACGGTGCAAAGTTGCAAAGAATCGTTCTGTTCAAAACAAATTTAAATAATATTTTATCAATTTTCGTGTACATTTTTGTTTGGGGTTGCTTCCATTACCGGGCTACAAACTATGACCAAGAATACCTACATTGTGATTCAGCATTATTGGCCGTGTTTTTTGGTAACAGAACCAAGATGGTGTTAACGGAAGATTCATATTTCATACAATGAAACGATAGAAGAAACCTGTAGGGAACGTACGAAGTTAGAGGAATTAACGTCTGGCAAACGCCTATTTGAGAAAAATTATAAGTCGTTTGTGCTGGTAAAAGTGTAAGGCTTAATGGGTTAATGGAAAAGCAGCTGACACTCGCGAGGACATCTTCAATCTGTTTGCTTACCGTTTTTCTAATGTACATATTTAAAGCTGATTCTGTCAGTGAGCAATTCATAAACTTGGCATTGATATCTGTGCCCAGCGACGCTATTGACGTCAGAGTTAATTAATAGCTTGCTGTTGAAGACAGTTTATTTGCCATTTGGAACCTAAAAAGATGCGCTGATCCTGTTGCAATTCCGTTGACCATAATTTTTAACGCGTCACTAACCCAGGCGAAATTTCCCGAGAAATGGAAACAATCTGTAATCTTTCCCGTACATAAAAAATGAGACAGACATGACAGTGATGTCATGTCATAACTACCATGGGATCATCTCGTTGTGTGCCGGATCGAAAACTTTTAGAAATTTTGGTAGAAGACTTTTTGCCGCAGTCTTATCATACATTTCGCCTGATTAGTATGATTTCTTCCACTTCAAAGAGAGATCAATAGATACAACATCAAAAGATACATGTTGAATTCTCGTCGCACTGCGTCAATACTGAAGATGCATTGAAGATGAATACCAAATAGATATAATTTACACCGACCTTAAAGCAGCTTTCGACCGTGTTGATTATCATTTATTGTTGGATAAAATCAATCGCTTAGGTGCTTCGACACATTTCGTGAGATGGTTGAAATACTGCTTAGTTAATCGCAATTTACTAACAGTTTTGGAGTACCACAAGGAAGTAACCTGGGCCCGTTACTATTCTCAATCTTTTTAAATATCTGCTTGCTGATACCAGATGTTTGTAAATTTGCGAATGCTGATCTCAAAATCTTTATCGTTGTACACATCGTTGTACTTATTGGAGAATGCAGGGAATTACAACGAACGGCTAGTAGAGGTCGGCTTGAGGATTGCTGCGGCTGGAAGTCACTGGGCATTAGTGTACAGAAATGTTGTTGTTATATCCTTCACGCGC
Organism: Sabethes cyaneus; assembly: GCF_943734655.1. Lineage (NCBI taxonomy): Eukaryota > Metazoa > Arthropoda > Insecta > Diptera > Culicidae > Sabethes > Sabethes cyaneus. The sequence goes on from NC_071353.1 coordinate 14,768,188, forward strand.
AAAAAATCGATTATTGATCAGGCTTGATTTTGCTCATCTTAAGTATAAAAGGTGACAACTAAAATTTTGGAATTTTTTTTCTCAGGCTGTTAAAAAAAGACAAAGATACATAAAGAAGATCTGATTTACCGAAATTAAAGATACATAATCCATTGTTGAAAAAAAATTAGTGTACATTTAAAAACGGTCCGTAATCGGCTGTTCGGCGAAGCTTCCGTTTGATGTCTGAAAAGGAGCGTTGTACGGCCGTCATGTCAACTTGGCGAATGGATCTCTTGATTCTACCAATCAACTGTTTGCAATTCGTGGCTCTCCAGTTAGCCCCCCGGAGAAATCACCGATTGAGCACACTGAGACAAATCTGTCGGGTCATGGTTTTTGGGTACAAATGGGATCGAATAGTGGCGTAATACGATGATGCTCTATCCGGCCAAAACACGTATTTTCCACCTGCATGATGTTTTTGTAGAAACGGGATCGTAATTTACTTCAAATATTCGTCTGGTGCACATCTTAATTGATAGCCAAACTAGAGGGCTTGTTGTTGAAGGCACAACAAAGAGAACCATGTCCTTCTGCGTCCATAATTTTGGCTGGTTTTCCACTACCTTGCTTGCGAATAGTTGTTGGGCATCTTAGGATATGGTAAACAGTCGAAGCCGCAACATATTCGCTTTTTAAATGTTGTACCGTATACTTTTTGCTGAGATTTCTGTGGCAGTTCGTAGAAGTGTACAATGCGCTCCCGACGTGCTTCTTGTTTCGAGGTCATGTTAAACAGAACTGGATTAGCATAAACAAAACAAAAAATATTGACAAAAAGAGGAAAGAGAGAGAGAACTCACACATACATACTCTCATTTCTCTCTGAGCTTTGTTGTTGAGTATAGGCGCGATAAAATTCCAAAATTTCGGTTGCCACCCGTTACAATCACGGCGAATATTTCACATGTTATTCGCTCTATTTTATCTGGCTAAGCAATGAAGGGAGTTGCATTCTACTTTACTGTGAGGAATTGCAAATTTGTATATTAAACTACCCATGTTTTCATAGTTACGTAACTGCCAAAATGAATCATCTAAGGTTGAGCTCCTCAGAAACTTGCAAAACTCAAGATTGTGACAAAGGTTATTCGAGATTCACGATTTATGTACAACACTGGTTAATTTGCGCCAATACGAAGTTCAGCTAGTTAACATATAAAGCTGACTGGCGTATTGTTGGGGCTTATCAAAGGTTTATCACCTGCCAAAAACCGGCTATATCTATTTGAAGAAACCTGAGAAATAACGATGAGCAAACAGCACCACCCAAGGACCTATTCGATGGATTGCTGTACTTCAACAGCAGACCAAGTGCTGCCAACATGCCAGCAATATAATTAATTTTGTATGGATTTTTACTCAATTTGCTAAAAGCGTTCCAGACGCATCTGCCTCGCACAGTTGTACTAGTGTACAGTGTGACACATGTATATTCGAACAAAAATCATTTTATGCTTGCAGCGGCATATACAAATAATTCAATCAAACTAAGACCGTGTGTTTGGGGCATCATGCCTTCAGTCTTACTTGACGTAGTTTCATTTTCGTATTGTGTCTCGTTCGGTGTGAACATACCAGAGTTTGAGTTACGGTCGTTGATAATAAATAAATTGTTAAACGGTGCTACATGCGGTAGTATTTTTCGTGACCTCGAATATCACGGCATAATAAGAGGATTTGTATACCATACACCAGAAACTTTGTCGAGACGGGATCTGTTGAAAACCGTAAAAAACCGGAAGAAAACGCAGTTTTAGAACTGCAGAGGTCAAAAAGGTTGTTTCGAGACTGAATTCGTCGCAGTTGCGACCGATCTGCACAGAAACTGGCAGTTCAGCTAAACATCAAAAGGAAAACTTTCGTCAAATTTTGAAAATGGATCTGCATATGAAACCATTCAAAAAATATAAAATCCATGGATTAACGGAAGCAACAAAACAAAAATGGCAGGAAAGATGCAAACTGCTGCTCTGTCGGTACGGTGTTTCAGAAGTGATCTATTCTGACGAGAAGTTGTTTGTTCTTCAAACCCCGTAACATGCTCAAAATGATCGCTTGTGGGCGGTTTCGATCATCGACGTTCCAAAGCACAAACGGAATTTACCACGAGCACGACACCAAAATTCACCAGCGGTCATGGTATGGGGAGGCATTTCAAAGAAAGGAAAACTTCCTCTTGTATTTACTGACAAGGGTGTTGACTTTAGTCAACGGGAAGGATTTCCGAAATAATATTCGCAACAAATAAAACGCTTTTGTAATCTTCCCAAGTTGTAGGGAAAATGGCGCCAAATGCGTGAGCGAATATAATTTTCCTGTTCAATAAAGTTTACAATAATTAAGATTAAATCTAGCCTTATATTATAAGTTTTGAGTCACACTCACGTTTAGTTTCCTGAGTATTTGGTTTAGATCGTGTCGGCTGTATTTTAGCTTCTTTCTACCGCAAGGAATTTGCTAGTTTTCCTTTTGACAAGAATGTGCTGTAGACGTTATTTATAGGTTAGCTTGATTCAATATAATTAGATCGGTAAATTATTCACCTACCGTATTTTCAAATATATAAGTAACAAAATTTAGTGCAACTTTACTTGATTTTAACTTTAAATACTAATTGGTAGGTTTCGAGAAGCAGATTCTTTTATATGGTAAATGTATAATTGATAACTTGGCTTTTCGCATTAGGTTTATCTCTTTTCTCGTTACAATATGACAACTCAAGCCGTTACGTTGTTGTTACATATGATACAGCTCACACTGTGGGTTAATGTTGGACGAAGGTGTGCTTGCCGACAAATAGGGTCGGCTAACAAAGGGTGTGAAAGTTAATGCAAAATACTATCTGGAAATTGGTCTTAGAACAAAATTTGATGCTTTACGTTCGGGGAATGTATGGTGGAAAAGATTACGTCTTTCAACAGGATGGAACTGCAACCACACTGAAATTCTTGTGAAGGCGTGGTGCAAAGCCTATCCGACGGATTTCATGTCGAAAAAGGAATGGCCTCCAAGTTCTCCCGATTTGAACCCATTGGATTTTTGTAAGCGAGGTACATGCAGCAGAAGCTCAAGGATTATAAATATCGAAATTTTGGATGAATTTAAGTTAGTTATCAACAAGCTATAAGATGATATTCCGATGGAAGTAGTGCGTGCCGCATGTAACGACTTCAAACAGGTTTTGAAGCGTGTTATCCAGGCAAAAGGCGATTCAATCTATTTATATAAGAGGATTATGTCTGTACCGAAAAGCAGGTCTCTGACAGGACGTCATAAGAGGCGTATCGGTAACTAAAAACAGGTCCCTGACAGGACGTCATGCTTTCGTAGCATTGGGTTGTATTCTCAGTCACCTGACAGATCGACTGCTGGACTGCTCGATTGCTTAACTGGTTGACTAGACTGCTCGACTGCACTGGTCGATTAGACTGCTTGACTCAACTGCTTGATTGGACAGATCGACTTGACTGCTTGACTGAACGGCTGGATTCAACTGCTCGAGTGGACTACTCGACTTAACTACTCGATTCGATTGCTTGACACATTTACTTGACTTACTACTTGACCCGACTGCTCGACTTAACTGCTCGACTGGACTTTTTGATTCGACTACTCGAATGGACTGCTTGACTGGACAACATGATTTATCTGCTCAACTAAACTGCTCGACTCAACTGTTCGATTCGACGCTCGACTGAACTGCTCGATTCAACTGCTTGATTCTACTGCTCGACTGGACTACTCGACTCAACTGCTTGAATGAACTGCTTGACTCAACTACTCGATTGGACTATTCGAATCGGCTGCTCGACTCAAGTGCCCGATTGCTCGATTCAACTGCTCGACTAGACTACTCGATTTGATTGCTCGACTTAACTGACAGCTTGATTCGACAGCTCGACTAGACTGCTCAACTCAACTGCTTGACTTAACTGTTTGATTCGATAGCTCGACTTAACTGCTCGACTTAGCTGCTTAACTGAGTCTCGAACTCGAAAAATGAGTTTACGAGTTGAGTTAACGCTTCTAGCACGAAACAGACATGGAAATTCAAACAATGGAATTTCCGAAAATCGTCCAAAAAAATTTTTCTTCGTTTTTGTCTTATTTCGTAGATTTTTGCATAAAAAATAACGTATATATTATAAGCAACAATAGATTCGGTTTTTTTTTGCTCGAATAAAAAATGTTTTTTTCGATCACCCCCCCCCCCCCTTCAGTGGTCGAACACCGGAAGGACAGAAACTTTATAAAATATTTGTAATGGCCTAATTATTTGCTGCGTTCTGTATCTATGGGTAAACAACTTCTAAAAGTAAAATTCGAAATTCAGCCTTTATTTACAAAAATATATGACTTTGTTTTTGTTCGAATACATATGTGTCACACTGTAAATGAAGCACCTCATTTTGTTTAAGCTGAAATTAACAACAAGATGAATTTGCAGCTAGTGATTGAGAATTGATTTATATTTTCATATCAGAAGGGAAATTTTCTGTTCTTCAATCTTTTTTCTTAAACGGAATAGCCTTATAACCAGGGCTGAAAACAGTTGACAGAAAATAATGAGTTTGAAAAAAGGAAAATATCAGTTCATTATATTCCCTCTATTGTAACACCAACATCAAATCATAGCACTCGGATATATTTGATACCTACATATCCAAAGGTTGATTTCGAATTTGCGCGCGTTTTACTTTCCTTACGCGGTCTAGTGAGCTACTTTCAGTTATCAAAAAAATCAGCATTCAACAAATGAAATGATTTTTTCAGTAACGCCTCTAGACACACAGGCAGTTAACATGCATTGCGCCTATGTTCGCAAGAATTTAGTTTTAAGATTTTTTACTTAACACTTTAATTCTAATTACAATAATTGTACAACTAAACAAAAACTTTTGCTGCATATACCTAAAAAATGAAATTCTAATAGCGTCTGAACTAACCATTCATGATTGAACACACAATGTAAATTATTTATAAGCACTTTTATGAACACTCTTGATACGCATAGGCGCTCCCGGAAAAAAAATCATTTAGGGTAGATGATCCATTAGTTGCGCTACTAAGCACAATATAATTTCATTTTGCTTGTTTATTGAGGTATATGTTTCAATTAATGCTAGTGGGATATAAATTTATCAAATACAAGGTATTTGTCACATGGCAAGACAGTTGCTTTCATTGTACGAGAAGCTTTATAAAGAAAAAATGAATTTTCCGATTCAATTATATTGTACCAACAGTTGCGCTAATGTTTCGTTAGTTAAGTTTGGTGTTCCTTTAATTGTGGTATTCCATATACATTGCTAGGTTGCTAAGTGAAAAAACATCGTAGCAAAACTATAGATGAGCGCCTATAGTTGTTCGCTCCAACTGCGCGTTGGATTTTGGAAAATTGGCATTTTAGCAAATAATGCTTTAATTTTAAATGGTGTAGTCTAACTACCAATACTTCTACAAACCTGTTTTATATAATGAATGTAATTGTTTTCAATAAAATGCTACGGTGGCGAAAATATGCATTAATAATGAATAGTAGCGCAACTATTGGTACTACCACAACTATTGGATCAAGTACCCTAGTTGAAATGAAAATGATTTTCTTTAAAGTTCAGACTCAGTGATAGCATGTGTGAGTTGACTGCCGCAATCGCTAAAGGAAAAACAAAGTTCACATACTGGACGGCGGCGTTCACGATAGCGCCCTTAATTCATTTATCAGGTAGCACGAATCATAGGTTGCTGATTTCGTAGCTAACTCATTTTGGCGCATTTTAACAGTATGATTTTGAATTTTTTCAGCTCTGCTTATAACGCTGTGAAAATAAGCCAAAAAAGCAAAGGGTCATGTACCCCCTTCACGGCACATATAGCCCTATATATTTGCAGCTTCCAGACTGTTTCATGTTAAATTGGACATATTTCTGACATACGGAATGTAAATTTGAACTGCGACAATAAGTTTTAGTGCACCTTCACGGTTACAATCAGGGTTTCAGAATATGAAAAGATACGCCAAAAATTTTGGATGGTGACTTCGAAAATCCAAACCCGTTGTTCAAAGACGCTAAAAAGGCATCGTCCAATCAAGCATTTCCAACAATTGACCGATTCAAAGACTGGAATATATCCATCTTTTGTAAAGAATGAAGTTTCTCGTTTGAAACCACATCATTCGAACACACCACATACACACACATACACACACATACCGGAAACAACTAATAGAACATTCTCAATTTGCGGAAGGATAGCTCGACCTCATTCACTGCCATATCCGATGCTCCATTATTGCAAAAAAAACTGGCTCCTGTACGTGATGGCTGAAAAAGATTGTTAGAACGACGACGGTCTGCGGTTTTTCAGCTCTTCTCCACAAGCGTGTTCCTATTTCCGAAAAAAATAGAGCACCGAAAAGTATCGAAAGGAGATGGGAAAGATGCGACACAAGACTATAGGGGATTGCCGGTTATGTATATATGGAAATTTCTTCGACATTTTGCTACGTGAAGCCATTGTTTCCAGACGTTTTGCTATTTTTTCCCTTTATTCGTAGCCTGTTGTAACGACACAAAGGAAACAGTTATTTCTATGCTGTTTTGAAAGTCGTTCTTTAAATTGTAAATCACTATTGCCTTCGCGTTCTGTGCATAAAGTTGCAACAGAACAGGAAAAAAACACCCAACCTACACGGTCGCGACGTGTTCAACTAAATACTAGAAATCTGGACTTGTTTTAGTTTTTTGGTTTTATCTGAGTTTATTTGTTACTAAACAGAACAATAAGCATTGTGTATACTGCCAGCTTTAATCATTTTTTCCTCCAAATTTTATCTAGTAATAAAAATAACAGAGAGTAATGAGTTTAAGAATGCGCAGAGTGCATACAATAGCACGCAAACTTTGGTTTATCCTGACCTGATTGTATAGCATTAGTCGGAAATAATCAGCTTTACTGCTCTCGTATTTATTTATACTTCCTACGTGAAGTAAAACCTTCCAAGAATGCAGCCTCGCTAATGCCACATCATCTTGTTGACGGCCGACGATACTTAGTTACTCCTGTGAACGGCACACCGGAGAAAACTTTCCACATGTCGGTTCCATTTTCGTATCAAATTGGAAGCTCAAACCTGTCGTCAAGATTTAACAGTTGGCCCATTCTTTCCACGACAGCATTCTCTGTGTGTTCCAGCTTGTGTGTACCCCTAGTATCTATAGGTTACTGCATACTAAATAAGATTAATCATCCCCGTTTTGTTTTATTCTGTCGTTAGTCTCGTCCAACGACCTTTTTCACAGGGAGGATTCTTTTTGGTGCCTGGCTGTATGCCAAAATATAAAGCCCAGCAGCTCAAGTCATTGGTATTTTCCGGGGAAAAGTATCATCGGATGTGGTAGGCAAATAGTTGAATTTTGTTAGTGAATGGCTCGGTGATGGTCGTTGCCTTTACACAGTCCTAGCATTTATGAACAATTTGTTCAAAAGGTGAACCCTTTTCAACGTAGTGTAAACCAACCGTTTGGCCAGTCCGTAGGACATTAATAAAACACAGATTACAGCATACGGTAATAATGATCAAAATTACTGCTTCCTTTATGTACATGTGAACCAACCAAGAAGAGCAACTTTCTTTCTAATACCATTGTAAAGTACTTTCGGTAAGTTACTTTTGTTCCGGTTGAGGAGGAAAAGTTGTTGCACTTTTTTTTGTCCTAGCTCTTCGAGCGCTAGCAACGAACAACTACTGCAACTACAGCAACGCAGACGGAGGAAACTTGGCTCACACAGCCCGGAAAGCGACCGGAAACTAGCGCGCGCGAGAATGAGATAAAAGCTGAGCAACACATGCCGACGGAGACGAAGGATAATGCCGGGTTGGAACTGGGTCGAATTGTTAGAAGACGCTGATGATGACGTTGATGATGATAATGATGATGGTGATGATTATGGCCGTGGTTGGGCGTATGAGACGTCTCGACTTTGTGTCAGTGGAGAGAAATAATTCAATTAAAAGTTGCCTCAAGTAATGCTTGCACCATGGATGGTGCAGCTGCTCGGATATGCACTTCTCCCCATGTGCTTCAAAACTTTAACTTTTCAATACTGCGTTCTTTACGAGACTCCTGCCGCTGCTGCCTGGCAACACTGGAAGGCAATAGAAGTTCTGAACCTTTTCATACCTTGAAGTAGTTTCAGTTTGCTAATCCTATTTTATGATCGGTGAAGGATCATTTACGCTGCGTTCGTGAGAAAATAAAGTCCATTGCAGATGGAACATACTTTTATGTAAATTTTTGTCGTAGTGTTCTGGTACTTACAGGGTGACACTGACAGTTATTACTGTCAGTAAAGCAAATGATCTCAAAAATAAAAAGGCTTGCATAAATTTTAATGTTGAGTGTATTCTCTGTAAAGTATAGCCATAATATTTGTCTTTATCGAATTCCAATCTTTCTCCCTTTGCTTTAATCGCAATCGTTATTGAAAAGCGTAACAGCTAGCACGTTCAATTCCTGAGGCATTTCATCCCAAATCTTCTCTAAACGTTACTTGTAAATATCCTCAGTCAATCCTTTGGTGTTCCCCATGCTTAGACAAATCAGCCAAAGAGACAGGCCACTTTTTCGAAGAAATAAAATGCGGAAAATCGTCCTCACACCAAGCCTAATAGCTTTCGCCTGGTGAGACGGTACAGAATCTTGTTGGAAGCAGTATGGGGCATTCTTGTAGTATTGATTTTAACACCAGGTAACCTAGTCGTTTAAACAGCCAGTTTATCCCGAGGAATATTCCTTTTTTCGGGTTTTCCAGCTGGTCGCTAAATAGCGTGTAAAATTCTGTGCCGGGCCCTTTTATGATGTCATCAACAAAGTGTCAAAGAGGCGTCAAATATTAGTTCTACCTGACGGAACAGGCAATGTCGCCTACTAAAACACAGATAGAGCCCCAAGCATAGACAACACGCCTATGCCCGCAGGCGGAGGGCGTTCTGGCCCTGCGCGGACTCCACGAACTGGCTCTGAGATCTCTCTGCCAAAGGCTGGAATGTCTTATTTTATATATGATGATGCTGATGATGATGATGATGGGAAGCAAAATGATAGATCGAATTTGTAAATGTGATTTGCCCTGGACATTTTGTACTACTTGAGTTGTAAAATGTAGTACAATGAAGAAATGGAGGATTCGTCAGCCCCGCCTAGCATCGACCTCGCGCGCCAGGTCTACAAAGTAAATTGGGCACAGCACGACCTGGATGTTCGCGGTAGTCGACAGAAGCTTTAAAATATACAGTCGCCCGCCTCCCAACCCTCGAGACCAAAGAGCTAGTGCGCAGTATCTGTAACGGAAATCCGTCACTAAACCCCAAAAACCGCCCGCTAGAAATATTATTGTGCGTCCGCCCCTCCGCCTTCTCCCCGGCCCCGGGTCGACCCAATCAACCGGCATTTTTCGGAGATATGTGTGACAGCCATGGTAGATAGGGATGAGCCCCAGAAACATTCATCTATTAATTATCAGAGCTCCCCGCACAGGCTTTATTCGTAAACGGAATAAAGTACTTTCTGAACAACGCATCAATCATATTTGGTGAATTTTTACCCCGAGTCCCACTTGAAATCATAAAATCATTTTGACATATCCCCATATTCAGAAGTAAACGTGACCGCTGTTCGTTTACTGATTAGTTAAAAAGCCCTACACCACGTCATGGTTCTGTTGATCTTTTCATTCGTTTCCTATCCCTTTTCTTCTCGTTTTTCATCTGCTTCGTTTTTCTTGTTTGTGATGTCCCGTTTACTGTCTTTTCTGTCACATTTATTCTATGTTTAGTTCCTTTTTCCCAATCCTCTTCGATTTTTCTTTTGCATATTCCTTTTTTCTCCTCAGTTTTACTGTTTTGTTTAGTCGGCTTCCTTTTCTGTTCCATTTTTTCATGTTTTGGCGCATCTTTCTGCTTTAATATCCCATTGGATATTTTTTTAGCCGTTTTCCTAAAAAATAGTGAAAATTCTTTTTTTTTACTGACTATTCTTTTTTTTCTCTTTTGGTTTTTCCTTGCTTTCCGTTCCGTATTTCCTTTCTTGTCCGTTCTCTTTATTTTTCCTCCCGTTTTCTACGTTTCCATTTTTTCTTCTTTTCCTTTTCTTTATACGAGTTTTATTTCATTTTTGTCCGTTCCTTTTCTCTTCTTTTTCTGTCCCATTTTTTGCCCTTTTCTCGAATTCTGATTTTCAACTGTTCCATTCTTCGTCTTTTGTCTTACGTTTCGGTGGTTTTCAAGCTCGTTTTTCCTCTTTTTCTGTGTTATTGTTTGTCAATTTTTGTCTCGGTCTTTTATTCGGTTCCGATTTTCGTTGTCATATGTTCCGTTCTTCCTCTTGTTGTTTTATTATTTTCCTCCTTTTGTGTCGCGTTTTGTTTTTCTTTTATCTTGTTTTATCTATTTTATCTTTTTCTGTTCTCCATTGGAAAATGGAACCATTCATCCATTGGACAATGGAATGTATTTTCTCTTCTTGTCCTCCTTTTCAATCTCAGATTTTCTCCCTGTTTGCCCCGTTGTTTTTCCTTTCCAGTTCATCTTTATTTTCTCTCATTTTTATCGTTTTCTTAACGATATTCCTCCTTTTCTCTTATTTTCTTTGTCTTCCTAGTTTCTATGTTTGTGCCTCATTTTCCCTCTTTCTCTCCCGTTTTCTTTCTTTTGTTTTTCTCTTTTTATGCCCGTTTTTCCTCCCATTCTGTCTCCTGTGTTTACCTTTTTTGAAGCCATTTTTTATTCTTTTCCTCTCTCACGTTTTGCCTTTTTTATCCCGTTTGTCCAATTATTTGTAACGTTTTTCATCGTACTGCTTGTTGTTTTATTATTCCTTTTCTGCTTTTTTCTGAAGAGCTGCAGGCGACGGACTGCCTCTAAGTCCATCGGTAATCCATCTAAAATTTACTGGTATTTTCATGAAAAACTGCTCTACGTTATTTGGTTCACGGGATGTGAGTTTTTAATTGGGTAAACATTCAGAAAAATCGAGATTTTCAGTCATAACTCAGGAACAACAAAAACCAAGTCATGAAAATTTTGTCAATAAACGGCTAGAATTTGTCCATTTCCGGTCCATGTCCAAAAAAAATTTTTCGAAAAGTTTTCCTGTAACAGAACACAATTTTTCGTTTTTTCCGTATAAAATGCGACTTAAAAACGAAAATGAAAAGATTTTAAATTGAAATTTTTAATAGAAAAAAATGGAATTAGAATTGAATTGGGTGTTGAAATTGGGCATGAAATTAGAAATTGAGTTTGAACTTAAAATTGAGCGTAAATTAGGCTGGGAATTAAACTTAACAATCCAATTATAAATCATAAAACCTGCAGTAACTTTTTTTCGCGATCTTCTGGTACCTTTACGGAAATGGTCATAATTTCTTGATTTTTCTCAAATCAAATACAGTCAGCCCACAATCATGGGTCACGCACAATTACGGGTCATTTTAGCTTTATCTCTCTATTGTATACAGGCTTCCATTCTTTCAATATATTTTCTTTTCCTAGGTGCGTAAATGTCTCTAAGCATCAGTGAATTTACTTTATCAACGCCTTATTCATTTTTAAAGATATTACATAAATAATCCGACATACTTGACGAATCGTAGACTCTAAGTAAAACTAGACTCTATGGAATTCGGTAATTTTTGCAATAAATCTAAGGTTCCACAAGAAAGTAACTCAGGACCGTTATTTTTCCTCATATATAAATAACGACGTTTGTTTTGTAATCCCAACTGGATACAAACTATTAGGTATATGCAGATGATTTGACAAGATCCATAGAGGTCTGTAAGTAGCTACAAAATCTTGTTGTCCGAGTTTCTGATTGGTGTCGTATTAACAACTTCTCTCTCTGTATATATATAATTATACATCTAATAGAAAGTCAAACCTCAAAATTGATAACATGCTTCTCTAATCTTTTCAATGTTGTCGGTTGGATTTTTCCAGGTGACTGACCTATAATTTGTTTCAGATATAATTATTTTGGGTTACGTTCAGTCCTGAAAATCTTAGAGTGCAGCACGTTTCCACCAAAGTCATAACATTTCGTTAATATCATAACATCTCATGGACTGTTATGTAAAACCGTTCGTTTTTTTCTGTGTTTTTTTTTATCCCAACAGGTAGGAGATGAAATTCTCGCCGTCAATCTGGTGGACGTCACTCGGATGTCACTGGACGATGTGGTGATTATCATGTCGATTCCACGCCGACTGGTGCTAGCCATTCGACAGCGTCGCGGTGCCCGAGGAGCCAACTCACCCGGACCGCATCAGCTGTCCCGGCCCGAGCAGAAACCACCCCCGGTGGTGGTCATCAAGCGTGACCTGCGGGACGACGATCTAGACGACTCGGATCGTGCACCACGCTCGTCACGATCATCCCGCGAACGGCGGACGGGGGATGGCCGGGAAATGACCGAGTCCCGTTCACGGCTGGGGCTAGGCCTAAACAATTACAGCCCCCAGAGCGAGCAGCTCGACCTGTACTACAGCAGTCGCACAGGACAACCAGTAGAGACTCCCAGCTGGGGCTACAAACCACCGCCACCACCATCCGTAATCACTGAACAGCCAAAGGGTACCCACGGCTTCCAAACATCGCACTCCTACTATCAAAATGCCGGAACACTGGAAAGTCTAGCTGAGAAGGTCCACTCCTTCTATCCCAGCACCAATCGACGGTTGTCGGCCGGTACTGGCGTCAGCATGTCTCAATCCCACCAACGGTTCCCACGCAGTGGTTCGGATCAGCATCTGCCAAGAGTAGAATACGCCGATTATGCATCGCTAGGACGCCACGCTCTGTTACGGTCTAGCCTGAAATCTGACCTCGTACAGGCAGCTCCCATAGCCGGCGGCACTCTCGGCCGTTACGGACGTTACGAACCTCCACCGTCATCACGCACACCGAAATATGGTCCTTCGCCATTGGGCGCAACCGGATCCTTGCAGCGGCGTTCACGCCCAGCACTAGATTACTCAAGCGATACTGAAGCCACGATTGGTCCTAGGCCTAGCTATTACTATTACAACCACCCAGCGATGGCTGCCGCAATGGGTCGGGGCAGTACACAAGCACTCGGTGGTGGCCCCGAGTACGCCAAATTCAATTCTTTACCACGCGAACGGCCCGGCTCTCGAATGGGCCTTCGAAGTCGAATCGGTGAACGTCTGCAAGACGAAGCTGATGGAAATTTATCCGCTCCCGAGTACTCACTGCCCATTCGAAGGGATCCACGCGATTTACGTCAGAGAATAACCGCCAGCCCGTCGATATTCACTTCCGACGAATACCGAGCGTGGCTGCGACGTGCTCCCAGCAGTTCAGCCATATGCGAACAGATGCGGGCATCTCGCGATATTCTGAATCAACAACGGGCGCACCGCTTTTCTTGTTCAGCCGAAAATATACACGATGTTCTGAAGAACACCGAGCATATCTACAGTAGCCGCACCGGTCTGACCGGCGGTACACTGGATCGGCACAATCTAACAGTCGGTGGCCCACGAATGTCCTCACTGCCAGTACGATCCATGTCTTCACAGCACATCGGACCGTCCTCCATTCGATCGCCAAGTGTTCGTCGCATGCGACAGTTACTCGAATTGACTCAGGGCGGCCCAGGTGGAATACCTGGATCGGCAATGGCAGCACTTACCGGCCACCAAAGTCCGGCACCGACACCGAGCACAACACTGCCCAGAACTCATCGACAAATCGACATCAATCCGGCCGAGTACACCAAGTATAAGCTAGATAAGCCCGGTAAGCAGCGTATTTATTTTTTTCTGTGTGCATTTTTCTAGACTTGAAATTCTTTTCTTTACAGTTGTTGACGCCATCGGAATGTCCGGAATGTTGTGGATCCATTTGCTGGCTGGCCGTGGATTGCGGTCAATGTCCGATAACACGCCACAAGTTCAGCAACCACTCATTCGTGATTTGTACTGTGTGCTGGAGTGCGACAGGATTCACAAGGCTCGAACAGTGGTCCGGTCCGGTGATCTCCAGTTCGATTGGGATGAATCGTTCGAGCTGGATTTGGTTTGCAATAAGCAGTTGGATGTGCTGGTTTACTCGTGGGATCCCCAGCACAGACACAAACTGTGCTATCGTGGAGCACTGTCACTTACCACCTTGCTCCGACAATCACCGATTCATCAGTTGGCGTTGAAAGTAGGTTCCAAAGTTGTTGTTTTTTTGTGCTCTGAATTAACGTTGGTTGTTTCGGTGATAGGTGGAACCACGGGGTACGATCTATCTGCGACTGCGACACACCGACCCGTTTCAGCTGTACCGTCGCCGTGGATTGCCCAGTCTACGAGGCAGCGTTCCGGCGCTTTTCGGTGCAGACCTCGAAACCGTAGTGACACGTGAATCAAAGGGCGCCCCCGGAAGCGCTCCAGTTCCTATCATTTTACGCCGCTGCGTAGAAGAAGTTGAACGACGTGGATTGGATATCATCGGCCTGTACCGGCTTTGCGGCTCAGCTACCAAGAAACGATTGCTCAGGTAAGTTCTGGCAGTTGGATTATTCGTTGGATTAGCGTTACGGTATGCATATCTTTTCACAGGGAAGCTTTCGAGCGCAACAGTCGAGCGGTGGAATTAACGCCAGATCATGTACCAGACATTAACGTCATTACCGGTGTCCTAAAAGACTACTTGCGGGAACTGCCCGAGCCGCTGTTCACCAAGTGTTTGTTCCAGATGACGGTTGATGCGCTAGGTAGTTCTGTCTCTTAGAGTAGGAACTGAATAACTAATCACTCGACTTCTTCCTTCGACAGGTGTTTGCTTACCGGATGATCCAGAAGGTAATGCTAAATTAATGCTTAGCATTCTGGACTGTTTGCCCAGAGCAAATCGGGTAAGTTAGAGAGCAACAGAACCATGGTTTGACAGTTGCTCCTGCAATATATCATATACTTTGCAGGCAACACTCGTTTTCCTGTTGGATCATCTATCGCTGGTAGTTTCGGCCTCGGAACGAAACAAAATGTCTGCCCAGGCTCTGGCTACTGTGATGGGACCTCCGCTAATGCTACACTCATCCAGTGCCGGTCCGAACGAGGAGATCGATCACGCACAACCGATCGCAGTGCTCAAATATTTACTGCAAATTTGGCCACAACCGCAGCACACCACCACTAGCCACGTTGGTACTTCAGGTAACGTAATCTCTGACTTCCTGCTAGCAAGCGTCCAACTGCAAGTCTAGTTGTTGTGTGTTGTTTTCTTTTATCGTTTCCCATCTTTCCATCGATTACCATTATATGTTCTGTTTTCTAGCGAACGCAGCTCATTTCGCCAGCCAAACTAGTCTGTCACGCACGCCATTGCGACATTTGTTTGTCATTCCTTCAGTGTCAGCGAAAGAGTCGAGTTCGAACTCAAACCGTTTCGATAACGTTAATACTGATTGAACGTTACTGCCTGCTCTTGTGTTTTTATGTTTTTAAGTTGTTATTTTTA
Organism: Sabethes cyaneus; assembly: GCF_943734655.1. Lineage (NCBI taxonomy): Eukaryota > Metazoa > Arthropoda > Insecta > Diptera > Culicidae > Sabethes > Sabethes cyaneus. The sequence continues at coordinate 14,783,768 of NC_071353.1, forward strand.
TCGTTTTCCATGTTCGCAGGAATCGCCACTCCTCAAACCACCACTTTGCTGTCTTAATTAGTTCTTTTAGTTTGTTGTTTAGCCGACGCCCCACCTTCTCAGATATTGCCGTTCATTTTCAAACTCATTCATCCATCCACACATGAACACACACACACACACGCGTGCAACTAATCCGCCATAGAGCATACCCAACACTGTCTCAGTTCGTTTTAACTTCATGTGCATTTTGCTGAAACTTTTTTACGATATACTCGATATTCTTGAAATTTTCTATTCAGTAGACTATCCAATTGGCGAAGACACCCACCCGAAATTACGTAAAAGTTTTTATCTGCGTGTAAATATTCCTACAATTTGAATTGCTTGAACACTATTACCAAAAGCTAACCAGAATCATTAAACACTATTCAGCTTAACACTAACTCCAAGAAATCCAAAACAAAAATACTACAATCGGTTGGCCCAACTCACTTGTGTTGCGAACTGTTGAACAATCACAGGCAGAGCGAAGCATCCAATGCTACACAGTCAGTCAGTCGGGTTTGTGTACATTACTTAGTTGATATGCGTGTGTGCTTGTGTGGCGCACGCACTACCACTAACGCAATCCAAACCGAACAACCAATAGGAGTGAGCGATTCCTGTTTCTTCCTTCGTCTCGAATCGATCGAAATGACAAAACCCCCCAACAAACAAACACATCCACGAAAGCTTAGCGTCGTACGTTTTCCCAGCCCCCAGCCTACTGCGTGATCACCATCTGTTTCATCCAGTATGACAGTAATAGCTGTATGTGTTTCTATCCATAGTAGATAGATACGTGCGAGAAATTTCTGCGATCGAGTATTTTGTAGCTTAACCTATGTAAGATTAACAACTGTTCTGTGTGAAACAATCGTTGGAAAGTAGTATTTGACGAGTCGCTGTGTAGCTGCAGTTCAGCTTGGCTTGTTAGTTAAAACCTTGTACAGTATACAGAGCTGTGATATACGTGTAGTAATAGAATGAATAACAAAACAGCCTCAGATTGTTTCTACGTTCCACCATGACCGGTGCCTATTTACGTTTCATTCAGCATAATCTGGGTTAAAATTGGTTCGCGTGACGTGGAACAGTACAAATGATGATGCAAATTTGTGTTGATTTTATAAAAAGAGCAGACTTTTACAGAAAATTCAAAGATCTATCCTGATCAATAGTGATATTTGAGATTGGTGAAAATTTAAGAAAGTAATTGAAAAAAAACCAATCGCAAGTCTGAAAAAATCCGCGACTTTACAACGGACTATTTTTCAAATTATTGTCACAGTGGATCTTTCTTTCAATGGATAATTTCTTCTTTTGATTTACACTTTTTGAAGAAATTGGTGAATGCATATCTGGTTCAGTTATTATTTTGCTTCTGTTCAATCAATTCAAACTACAAACCATATTTAGAAGAATTACATAATATGCGTGCCTTCAAACATACTGATTTGCAACTGATGCAACTTTTTAATTACTTTGCTTAAACGAAACTAACACTGAATATTATGTCCTACGTCACCATTTCTTACGTCCTATGTGGATGTGTAGCTAGAAGTTTTTTTCGGAAGACTCTCCGGAAAAACTGTCTGTCGAATGTCGCAAGCGATTTTGACGAAATTTGACAGGTAAATGGTGCCTGCGCAGAGTTGGTATGTTTGTGTTGCGTTGAAAAGATTTGACAGTTTTTCCAGTTACAACCTGATAGATTAAAGGGTGTCCCATATCAAATTGCACCACAGCAGAAACGTTGTAGAAAATTACCTAATTGAACGATCCTTTTTAAACTTTCAGACAACAGAATATAACCGATTAGTAAGCTTTTGGCGTATTTGTCTCATTTAACTTCAATACCATAACCGTATGCTCGCGCCTTAAGCTTAACTCCACTCAAAAAGTTTTGTACAACCTGGCTTCAGCTTCATCTATACGAAAACCCACTTTTTCTTCACGTCTTCCTCAGGTTTGACCTCCTTGGGATGTTTTCGTAATGTCTGCTTGATAATAGCCTAGTATTTTTCGATGGGCCTTAGTTCCGGTGCGTTGGGGAGGAGGGTCATGTCCTTGGGTACGAAAGTGACCCAGTTGGCTTCGTACCAATCCAGAACATCTTTTGAACAGTGGCACGAAGCTAGATCCGGCCAGAAGATCATAGGGCCTTCGTTTTGCATCAACAGAGGAAGAAGACGCTTCTGTAGACACTCCTTGAGGTAGATCTGCCCGTTTACAGTCCCGGCCACATGAGCAGATCGCTTGCCAAATCATGTATTTCTTGGCAAACCTTGAAAGATTCTGCAGTCCCGGTTCCCGGAAGCTGCCGGCAGTCCGCCTTCACGTAAATCTCATCATTCGTGATGAGAGAGTTGAGGATTTTCCGTGTGCTTGCACAAAATAAATTCGCAACGTTGCCTTTCGGGTGACGCCATTTTTCCAATTTTCGAAAAACCGACCACAATAAAAATAGAGTGTAAACAAAACACTTTAAGCTATTTCTACTCAAATTTTCAATAGAAAATACCCAATGGATGATTTTCTACAGCGTTTCTTCCGTGGGGCAATTTGATATGGGACACCCTTTAATCTATCAGGTTGTAACTGGAAAAACTATCAAATCTTTTCAACGCAACACAAACATACCAACTCTGCGCAGGCCGTTACTGCTTTGAAGATTGAAAAGTCAATTAATGCATTTATATAAGAGGCTTATGTCTGTACCAGAGGTTGGAGCATTCGCGAAAAAGTGATCATCTGAATCGATGAACATCCCTCATGAACATACACTATTCGCCTGCCTCGCCGATAATGCACGCATCAGCTATGAATTTTATCACGAACAGAACCTCAATGTGAACATCAGAATTCGTTCAAAAATTGAATATTGAACATTGAGTGTGTTCGATTTATCGGGTATAGAATGCCCGGGGACGCCGGAAAGTATTCAAAATAATATTACCACGAAAAGGAAATAGTTTAAAGTAGTGTTAGTGGCTTTACAAGCAGCAGAAGGCGGTAATTCGCACTTTTGCGATGCTCACGATATTCGTATATTCAGCGAAGCTATGAAGCGTGAGTAAATGTTGCTCATTGTTATAGGCGAAATGAACCACTCGCGTAGCTGTTTTATCATGATAAAAACCGTTTGCCGATGCTGGGCGTATCTATTCATTTTGCGAGTTTTCCAACCTCTGGTCTGTACCAAAAGCCAGGTCTCTGACAGGACGTCATAAGAGGCTTATCGGTAACTAAAAACAGGTCCCTGACAGGACGTCATGCTTTCGTAGCAATGGGTTGTATTCTCAGTCACCTCACTGGTCGACTGCTAGACTGCTCGATTGCTCAACTGGTTGACTAGACTGCTCGACTGGACTGGTCGATTAGACTGCTCGATTTGATTGCTCGACTGGATTGCTTAACTGAACTGTTCGACTGAACTGTTCGATTCGTCTGCTCGACTCAACTACTTGATTGGATAGATCGGCTTGACTACTTGACTGAACAGCTCGATTTAACTGCTCGAGTGGACTACACGACTTAACTACTCGATTCGACTGCTTGGCACATTTGCTTGACTTACTACTCGACTCGACTGCTCGACCCAACTGCTCGATTCAACTGCTTGATTCCACCGCTCGACTGGACTACTCGACTCAACTGTTCGACTCGACTGCCCGAATGAGCTGCTTGACTCAACTACTCGATTGGACTGTTCGAATCGACTGCTCGACACAACTGCTCAACCCGATTGCTCGATTCAACTGCTCGACTAGACTACTCGATTTGATTGCTCGACTCAACTGACAGCTTGATTCAACAGCTCGACTAGACTGCTCGACTTAACCACTCAACCCGACTGCTCGACTCAACTGCTTGACTTAACTGTTTGATTCGACAGCTCAACTTAACTGCTCGACTGAACCGCTTGTCCCGACTGCTCGACTAGACTACTCGATTCAACTGCTCGACTGGACTGCTCGTTTAAACTGCTTAACTCGACTGCTTAGCTGGACTGCTTGACTGAACAGTTTGATTTAACTGCTCGACTTAACTGGTAGACTTCTGGTTCTCGATTCAACTGCTCGACTAGATTACTCGACTTAACTGCTCAATTAAACTGCTCGACTGTACTGCTCGGTTTAACTGCTCGACTAGACTGCTCGATTTGACTGTTCAACTCGACTGCTCGACCCAACTGCTTGACTCGATTGGTTGATTCGACTGCTCGACTCGCCTGCTCAACCCGATTGCTTGTCGCGATTTCATATGTTCGGTGTTAAATCAGACCGGACCAAATCGCAAGATTTTAAAAAATGAGTTAATATTAGTAAACGATCAAGGATTTTCTAAGCAACATTTTACTCTAATCAGACTACATAAATGTTGCAAACAGCCAGGAGTGTTCATTCAGTTAAATAAAATCTAATATGACCATAAAAACTATTTGTTTCAGTTTCCGGCTGACTCTTTTATGTACAACATCTTAAAGCTATATTATGCAATATAAGAACTCAAAGAACTAATACAAAGATTAAACATCTTCGCAAACTTTGGCCAATGCAATGTATCCGCAGTTTTCTGAATGCTGAACAGACAGTTATACTTTCCGGATCGTAAGATTCGGGCTCAACTAGTTAGGTATATTCACTTTGCTTGTGGGATTCAGGCTCAAGACCAATTTGTGGCAAAGTCGATGTTCCATCCGAAGAAATCGGCTTTCTCATATGACGAATACGAAGCGTCTCAGAGTACGAACAGTCGACACAGTCGAGTCACTCGGCAGAATTGTGTCGAGCTCGATTTTCTTAGTATAAAATAGATCTGGGACTGCATAATAGGACCCATAGTGTACTAGAATCACAAAACTTAAGAACAGGCGTCTAGCCTAGAGCAAACGAATCCCAATTTACTGTATAAATTCTCAAATGAAAACCATTGAAATCCCAGTAATCATCTAGGCGGCGCTGTTCGCCAAACTAAAATGTAATGCACGTATGCAAGTGTGCTCTTGATTTCGTTAGCAAATTCCCGTTGAGCTTCTTTGAGCGTTTCTTCACCTCCAGATCTTGCTTCGCGTTACCGTCTAGTACAACTTGTATTACAACTTTTTATCATTTTTGATATTGACTTATACTGGTCAAGTTAATTTGTACTTCTTACTAGGGAGTGAATGTGCTTTTGTGAAGAACGAACATTGGAAGAACTGGGAAAAATGATTGACCGTTAATTATTTTTCACAGTTTGCATATCATTTTTCCTAGTTCTTCCAATGTTCGTTCTTCACAAAAACACATTTACTCGCTAATCCTTTCAACTTCAACTTCCAGTCCGATTTCAAATCCAGTTTCAGGTTCAAAACCAATTTATGTTAATTTTATAATCATTAAGTTAAGGGAGTTAGGGGAAAACTTCAAAGAAAAATCGGAAAATTATGTTCTGTCACATGGAAATTTTTCAAAATTTTCATAATCACGTTTTTGATTCATGGCCGAAAATTCATATTTCATGAACCAAACATCGTAGAGCAGACAGTTTTTTTATGAAAATGTAAACAAATTTCCATAGGCAGTATATTCAGGACTTAAAAAAGAAAAACAGAACAGAGAAAAGGAAAAAAATAGACTAGGAGTTACCGGGACAGAAAATGAAAAACATTACAGGAAAAAAGAGCCTGAAAAGAGCGAGAAACGGGACAGAAAAAGGAGTGAAAGAGGAAACAGGTTGCAGAAAAACGGGAAAGTAAAGCAGAGAAAACGAGACAAATACAGTGACAGAAAAGATGAGAAAACGGGAAAGAAAAATAGATAAACAAAAAACCACAAGTATAGTAAAGCAAAGTATGGTAAAATAAACCAAAAGTAAAGAAAAATAGGGAGAGAAAGAAGAAAACCGATAGAGAAAACGATGAAAATGGGAAAGAGGTCAAACGAGATATAAAAAGAGAAAGATGAGACGAAAACGGAAACGAGAAATGGTAAAACGGGACAGTAATAGACCAAAAAAGTAAAACGGGAGATAAAAAAAGAAAACCGGTGAGCAAAGGGAGCCAAAATTAGAATAAACATGACAGAAAAGATGTTAAACGGGGCATCGAAAAGAGGAAAAACGGATGACGCAAAACAAGAAGGAAAGAAAATCAAAATAAAAGAAAGGAAAAGTTAGAAAAAGACGAACACTGGAAGAAGGGAAGATATAGGGCGAAAAATTAATTATAAAAGTATCAAAAATGTGTGACAAACACGAGAAAAAACAAGAAAATAAGAAAACATGGGACAGTAAACGAAGACTATCCTACGATTACTTCGTTTTTCCAGGCATAAAAAATTCTGAAAGGTCTGGTGCCCCAAAATCGGGTGTGACTGTGGCTTAATTGACAAACTCTGCCAACCACCAAAAATGACATTTAATTTGTAAATGTTACTCGGGTCTTTCCGGGATGAAACGGTATTATCAAAGTAAGCATTTCTGTACTGTTACACTCGAGTCTTTTTTACACGGTTTGTTTTTTGGGCCTCTCCCAAACGTATTGAGAAATAAATGAATCGTCCCGAAATAGCCCCATTCTCAATATTCGAAAAAACAAACCGTGTAAATAAGTACTTGAGTGTATGTCACTAATCAAGCGATTGTTTTTCTCTTAGAAATGGGAATAATTATTTGTCAGTTAACTCTTCAAGAATGGCCCCACACAATTGTGTCTTAGCATTTGTAGTTTGAGTAACACCTTCCCCAAAGTTGTGTGGAAAGAGCCAAACAGAACACTGCGTCAGCTGTCAGAATAACGCTGACGGACGCATCGACGCAGTATTCTGTATTTTGCCCCTAAAGATTTGTGCACAATTGTGTGGGTTAACGATTTTGTTAAAAGAATGAAAATCGGTCACCTGCAAGGCACAAAAGTTGACAGTCAAAAATGGGCTAAACTGGCTAAAGGATTAAGGGCATTATAAAAACTTGCGTTATTTTTGTTCATTCAGTTTACGCCAGTATAAAAAAGATCCTTAAAAAAGGCGGCAATATTCAACTACCTTCCAAAACATGTAATCCTATTTGGTGTCCTATTGTACTCTGATATTTGTAAAAATCGCTTACCAACTTACTTCTAATCCTGTAAAGACATTCTAAACTGTACTGCATCATCCGTTCCTGTCTCTACTCTGGACATGTCCCTGTGCGTAATCTATCAATGTACTAACCGTGCTCAATTATATGCAAATACAAAGCGAACAGTTTCACAATTCACTCTCATTAAGCGTACGCAATATCTCGTGGTTAATTCAGAGTCCTATGTAGACAGGTCGGCGCGGCGAGCCAGTAGAGCCGCGTGGAAACAAAGCCAGTGCGTTGCAAGTGGGCAAACCACCGGCGCCTCTCCCGTCCCTCCCGTCGGCCAGCAACCTGCTGCATCAGCATCATCAGCAACAGCAACATCAGTCACATCTGGGCCCGCCGGTATCAACCTCGCTGGTGGCGGGGACAGTGGGCCCTATATCGCGTTCTGCAACCAGCAGTCCATCAACAGCCTCCTTCCAGCTCGGTCCGCGTCCGCTCTCAGCCACTCCCAGCAATCTACAGTATCAATCAGTAGTGGCTCAGTTAGCTCAATCCCATCGAGTCTTGCAACAAGTGGGCCAACAGGTAATTACACACCAACACCTACACACAAACCACCCCAATCATACACACAACTAACAAACAGATAGTGCTACAACGGTTCAGACGCATGACACCGACACCAACAACACGCGAGCTAAAAACTAGTATCGACCACTTGTACACACACCCGAGCACCATCTGCACCGGCATTAGGATTTCCTTAGACCATTCACAAGCCGATTTCGATATCGTTCTCATTGCTGCTTAATTTCTCTCAAACAGCACCATCTATCGGAGGGCTCAGCGGCCTCGGCGGAGCCCGGCCAATCGCCACATCACGCCACACCCTCCCCAAGCTCTAGTTCTACTTCGTCGGCGTCCGGATCTGGATCCGGTAAGTATTTCATGATACACACAGTTAATCGAAAAGATCACAATCAATAATCCGATCATCCGCAGGCACGGACACCATTAAACGTGGAGCTTCACCCGCCTCGGTTAAATTTAAGGAATCCAGCAGCAGCTACTCGCTTAAATCCGACACCAGTCGCATCCTGAACGGTAGCAACAATCTAGTAAAAAAGTACGCCAGCAGCAATAATAACAACGGATCCGAACCCGTTGCCAATGGAGGCGCCGGGGCGCACTCTTACGATCATCATCCGATAACGTCTTCATCGCTGCTTGGCAACGGAGGCGGCAACGGCATTTTGCGTAAACGGGACGGCAACGGCGTTGGATCCACAATCCCTAGCAGCAGCAACAATAATGGACCAAATATCTCCTCATCATCCGAACTACAGTTTCCATCCAGAAGTGTTCTTTTCACATCGGACAGCCTGTCATCAACGACAACGACATCGCCGCAATCACCCGCTGTGGCCAGCACATCGTACGGCAAGGTTTCCAGCTCAACATCCGCAGTACCGGCGGGCCCAACGTCCTCGCTGGACGTCGTAACGTTCAGTCTGGACGAAAAGAACAACCTCGTCGTGTCCCCGTCGCCCTCGTCTGCGTCGGAATCCTCACATCACTCGTCGAACTCATCGCTACGGGAGCGGTCACCGCAGCCATCACCCTCACCGCTGAAACGGCAGGAACCGATCGAACGAGCCGACAGCACAGGCTCAACCAGTGGCGGTTTCATGTCATCACTGCGAAGCCAAACACTGGGCAGTTATCAGTTTCCATCGAGCAGCCTGAAACTACCGAGCCAACTCAGCACCGATTCAGCAACCGGGGACGACGGAAGCACTTCGTCGTTACTACGCAAACTCACCTCGTCACTGTCAAGAACGATCACGAGTAATACGGGCACTTTACCATTATCATTAGGTAGGCAAGGCGCGAGCAGTTCGCTATATCAGCAAGACTATTCCGGCAGTAGCAGCAGCGGCAGCAGTAGTGGTAAGCCAACGAGTGCTTCTCTCAATTATACAAGCTCAGGTGGTACTGATGCGATCACCACAGCCGCAGCAGTCAGTAGTATGAGTATCTATGGTACACTTCCGAAGAACTCTTCGATTTATTCGTACGGTGGAACGTCCACAAGTCTGCTTACGGGAACTTCCAGCTCGTACGGTATCAGTGATAGGTTACGGGCCCTAACTTCTGCCAGTGGGCAAACTGAACCATCATCTAGTGGGTTGGGATCCAGTATTACGGGAACTTCGACCGGTTCTTCTGGGGTTGATAGTGGAGGCGGCTCCAGTTCGGCCGATCTGGCCAGCACCAGTGGTTACGACTACGAATCATCCGCGTTTTCGACGTCTGGATTAACTTCGTCATACGGTACGACAGCTTCGTCCGTTTCCATGACCACTTCGGCGACTTCTGGGCTTTCTTCGTCTTATTTCAGTACCGGCAGCGGAACTAGTCCGTTCGCCGGCATGGTGGGAAATGGGTCCACTGAGAGTAGTGCTCCTCCGACGTACCGAGTGCAGTATTCGTCGACGAATCCATTCCTACCGAGCTATAATCCTCCGAGCGACAATGGTGGGTCCGTTCACGGTACGGTCACCGGCCGCAATGGTGGACTTAAATCATCCGACGAAGATGATTCATACGACATCAAGTAATTACGGCAATCTTTTGCTATTGAACAGTATTATTAGTAGAAGCTAGTAGTTTTCTTAACCGGTCAGGGTAATCGTAACGAGCGAACAACAACGGACACAATGATCTACACAATCAGTTATTCGTATCCGGCAGCGAATACAAAACAATCAAAAACACGGTATTTCAGCTCTTGTTGTTTTCAAGCCGACAGTTTTTGAGAATGTTTATTGTTTTGACAACTTACCGGACGCGTGTTTTCACGCACAAACCAACTTAACTACCACGGATCATGCTCTTAGTCCATGTACACTTTGCACACGGTTGCACTAATGCATACTCATAGACAAGTATTGATCGATCACAGGCTTAGCAGTGGTTAGACTTGTAAGCATTCCAATCAACATTTGCAGACACAGTTGTTATTTAAAGGCATATTACTCATCGCGCATTTAATACGCTTTACTTGTAATTTGAATAAAAAAAAGTAAAAAATTTTCGACTAGCTTGAATGAAATCATAACCATTTGTGAAAAATTGAAAACAAAAAAAAACAGCATTTTAGCGGATTTAGGAAATAAATCCTGCAGCCAATTCCGCAAATAACATTTTCATAACTCAGCTCACAGTATATACAACCTCAGAAAATCTAGAAAACAACAATTAACTCAGCCGAAAACAGCGGGGCTTAAATCTAGGAAGCAAATTCAAATACAACAAAATACAACCGAATACAATAAGACGAAAGAAACAAGACTTACTTATACAACACTCACACACATGCACACCTCTACAGGGTGTTTAAACCAAAAGTAAAAATAAAACAAAAAAACAGTAAGAATAGGAACAAGTAATGCAGTTACATTTACGCAGATAAACAAGTTTTTTCCAACCAATATCATACTTTTAAGCATTCGAACGATTTGGGTTCAACGATTCGTTCTGAAATCTTCACTGCATCCGATCCTAGCGGAAACGTGTACAGTAGCACCAGTACTAACTCACTAACCACTCACTTAAACCAGACTTTCCCACAACTAAACTGAATTAATGTAACGCAAAGTCTCCTTACTATAGGGGAGGAAAGCTTTAAAAGCTGTTGAGTTTTTTTTCCTTTCGGTAATAATCTCTAGTAAGCAGTACTTCATCTCAGTATCATCTTCATCGTCGTCAATACTCTGAACCGTTCATAATCCGTATTATTCGAAACCACCAAAAACTTAACAGTCAGTCGCCATTTTTTGTATTTCTCTGTCTGGTAGCAACCGAAAAGCGCAGCGTGAAACCCGGGGTGGGGGGTTTCGAGGTTAACTGAATAGTGCGGTATTTATTCTACTCTGTCTCTTTTTCTTATTCGATGATCATCAGTCAGTAGGAGCCAGTTCCAACATTTCGGTGACAATAGGCCGTAAAACAGGTTGCTTTACTTTTCCCGTGTAAATCTTACGGGAGCATTTGCTCTAACTCTTTTATTCATACGGCTTAATATCAGCAGCTTGGCCGGAATTCCTTCCCATCCAGGTCTATTACCAGAACGTTGGTGGTATGAATACGAGTGTTTCTAACTACCTACTTGCTAGTGTGCGCCGACAGTCCGTATGAGATTTTGTGCTGACCGAAATCCGGCTGTGCTGCGAAGCCCACGCTCGTGTGGTTTAATTTTCTCACTATAAGGCTGTGCGTTCGCGAGTGTGTAGGTAGCAGAATGTCTGCACACCGCAACGGCGGCTGTTTGTCTTACATTTGTGACGCGTGAGTAGCGTAAGCGTTGAATGCTATGCTTCTCATAGTCTCGCTCGATTTGCAACATTGGCCACAAATCCACGGGAAGCGGAGTTTTGATTGCAGTCCACCGCCAATTACCAGTTGAAATGTCTACGACTCTCGTTTGCTGACGATCTTGGGCTGTATGCAAAAGTAGACTCTACAAGCGCACCTATCGATTTTTGTGAAAATCCCATGAAGCTGAACTCCGACAAATTCAAATCCTCTCGTTTTCGAATACACGCTAGCAGACGTGCCTTTACGCAGCGTAAACTGCGTCAAGGACTTGGGAGTACTGCTTGACTGCGAGGCTCGATTTTAAACAACGCCTTACATTTATTGTCGACAAGGCCTGCAGGAACCTTGGATTTATTATGCGCATCGCCAAAAACTTCTACGGCATCTATTGTGTCGAAGCTCTCTACTGTGCTACTACTAGCCCATTCCTATCAATCAAAATGGACCAACTCGAATCAATGCCGCACATATTCATTCGATTCCCTATTTGGAGATTGCCTTGGAACGATCCCTTCCGGCTGTCTTCCTATGAACAACGCTGCAGACTCATCGATCCTGACCCCTTGAGTACCCATCATGATGTGACCAGCAGAGCCGGTATTTAGGCCGGCAAACCCGTGCGGTCGCATTGAGAAAAATGTTAAAAAAATTCTAGTGGACAATGCTCGCCTGTATACAACACAATTGGCTTCTCAGAAATGTTTGCATGATTTCCATTTCTCTTTTCTCTAAATGCAGAGTATAAAGTGTTAAGAAAAAATCGGTGAAATTAGGCATCGCTGCTTTGAAATGGGTCGTTACATAGTGTGCCAAACGACTCGGCTCAGCTTGCACGCCGATTGTTTACGGATGAACCAATTAAAAATCCAATTCCGGAGGATATTACCTATTTTTCAATAGAAAGTGGACGACGTTATAATATCCGAGCTCGTCAACCTGTTTCGAGCCAGTTTTGCTTTGGGACATATCCCGGAAAATTGGCGGCAAGTAGAGGTCATGTTCAAACCTAAGGAATATAAAAAAGAGAAAACCATGCATAAGGCTTTCAGATCAATAAGTCTGACATCACCGTTTCTTAAGTTAAAATCACAGATATCAGCAACAAGTTTTTAAAGAGCTCTCTGTTGCATGAAAATCAACATACATACCAAACCGGTCAACCTTCGGAAACCGCGCTGCAATGTGTTGTGACGTTAATTGAGAAATCACTCAAATATCTCGAAACGCGACTATGTGCGTTGGTTGATATTGAAGGAGCTTTCGATTACACGTCCTTGGTTTCAAATATTACGACTATCTTTCAAAACGGAATCGACCTCACTACAATAAGTCAGATTCAAGCGACGATTCAAGCAATGCTTTCGAGCACAGAAATCACAGCATCATTGGGAGAAATGCCGGTCCCGATTTCGGTGATCAAAGGATATTCACAAGGAGTTCTCTCCCCTTGCTTTGGACACTGGTGGACGACGCACTCCTTCACAAGATACCGCAGCAGGTTGATTATGAGACTATTGCTTAGTCAGTCGACGTGGAACTTATCGTCAGAAGAAAGTTTGACGCAGTATTGTCAAGTTGTTTGTTAGGAGCTCTAAACACCACCAAATGATACCAGATGATACCGAAACCTGCCGCTTTTGTAACTCTGAAGAACTTGAAAATTCAGCGCATCTGCTCTGCAATTACGTGACTTATGCTTTATCTGGTCATAACTTCTTCGGAAGTTTCCTTCCTAGGGCCCAAATACCAAAAGGTAATTGATTTTATTAACCACTTACTTTACTTTAGCAGCCGAGAGCTGGAGTGGCTCTTGCCGTATCATAAATTCCTCTCCATTGTACTCGGTCCTAGGCTACTCGTCGCCAATTCGTTGCGCGTCTCGACACACGTAAGTCGGCTTCAATCTGGTCGAGCCATCTAGCAGGCTGGGCCCGTCTATTCCTGGTGCCGGTAGGGTTCTTGACGAGAACGGATTTCACTGCACAGTCGTCCGGCATCCCAGCAGTGCCTGTAGCTCGTGATTCATTCGTCTCCGCCACTCTCCGCTTTCCGTTTGTACTCCGCCAAAAATAGTCCGCAACACCTTTCGTTCAAATACGGCTAGTACATGTACGTTTTCCGTAAGCAAGTTACTGTCTCAAGTCCGTAGAGGTCTACCGGTCTGATTAGCGTTTTGTACATCGTCAGCTTTGTGCGGCGGTGCATGCTCTTAGATCGAAGCATCTTACGGAGAGCAAAGTAGCCTCGATTTTCAGCTTCAATGCTTACTCATATTATTGCCGGCGGTCACCAGAGATCCCAAATATACGAACTCATCAACCACGTACCGTTTATCACCATTCTGTTGGTATGCTTCCAATGCAGAAACTTCCTAAGAAATAAAAATAACATTCAACGAATCTTCTCGAGAAGTTAAAATTTTCCGCCTGCATATTCTACGACCGCCGGTTACCACGCGGATATCTTTTTTTGTATGCCAGAAGAGCACTGGGTTTTGCACGCCACTGCGCGGATTCTTATATTGCAAATTGCATCAAAAACGTGAAATACAAGGAACTTGCAAACAGAATGCAAGTAAAATCCCAGCAGCGAGCTGTCATTGATTCATGTCAAATTTTTGCGAGCCGTCAAATCACTCAAATTACCAAACAGCACTTGCAGAAAAAAAGTAAGAAAACAGATGCGTTTTGGAGTCCTTTGAAGGTTATTTCGGAAAATACAGCTATTTCATGCGGCAGGGCGATTTTCGTACTCTTTCTTTTACCTCTCGCTCGTAGTAAGCCAGTGGTGCCATACCAAATACTAAGATTGTTGCTTTTTCGTCATGTAACGAAGAAATCTAACGGAAGATATGGCAACATTACGTTGGGTAAAGAATACCAGCGAACTTTGTGTTAAGCTTTCGCGTGACTTTAGCTGAAATGTTCATCATATGTTATACAATACTCCCGTTTTCTAATAAGATTGCTCGTCCAACTTCTTGTACACACACAATGCGTATGGTTATTTGTCGCTCACAGTTTCTAAACAATACGAATATAAAATGATGATATCTTAATGATCACTAATTTCACCTTAAATAGATAGAATTTAATTCTTCTGGAGTTTTGCAAGCATTTGGAAGCATTTGTGTTCTGTTCATTTTACGGGCGGCAAAGAAGTTTCTATATTATTTAATTATCTTTTATCATGATTGTTGGTGATAAAAGGGCAAAATGGACCACTTCCCGAAGTCTGTGCAGGATGAAACCACCGCCAATCGATTTCCTGCATTTTTTTACATAGGAATAGGTATCTTGTAAGATTCCAAACCAGCGGCTTCTAATTCTTGGAATTACGAGCTCGTTTTTGCCCCATTGTGCACTGGTGGATCGAAACTCGCGCAAAATGATTTCGCCAGGACTCACCATCGAATTCAAGCGCAATCAACTGTTTCTTAGATACAAACGGATTGCTGCGGTGGAGAGTATCCCAAAAATGTGCTCTGAATACCGCCAATCTTGGACGGACTCCAACTGCGAATGATGATTTCGGGATTTCAGACGGGATTTGCACATTCGACGCGTCTTGTTCCTCTCCTTTTTTGTTCCACCGCTTTCCGGGCTTTTACCTCAACAGTATCGTCCGGGTTTTTCCTTCTTGCAAATCGAGGTTATCTACCGTAATACGACTCGACGCACTCCACAAGCTCGTGCTCTTCCAGTGGGATCGGCACCCGAAAACGCCACGCTGTGAAATTCGAACCGTCGAACACCGACAGGAACCGCAAATCACTAATTAGGTGCTTTTGCCGAAAACTACGAAAACGTTGCTGGGCCTCACAACCTAATATGGGGTTTGGATGACCACAGAAAAACTGGGAAAAACAGATTTTACTAATCGAGAGAAAAACGTTTCAATTAACGCACTTGAAAAAATACATTTGACAGTTAAAGTTGTACATAGTATGAAGGTCACGATATACGTATAGACAGAGTTGCCAGACAGTTGCTATCTCCAACAAAAATCAGATTGTTGTCTTTTGTAAAGAAATACGGATTGATAAGTTTCCATATTCAAAGAAAATAACACAAAACAAACCGCACATTTGGCGTACCTTCAAAACCCCCCGGTCGGTAGTGTAGCGCCGGTTGCGCCGAATAATCCAACTCGCATCTATCCTTGTAAATATTTTAGCAATCCTCACCGCAAAATTGCATTTGATTGGTACTTACCTTACGGGGCTGGGCTGGCAGGTTGCTTTCATAAGAGAACGGCATTTTAATCTATCTTCAATCTAGTCTAGCCAGCCGGTGGCAGGACCAGGATCTAATGACGAAAACAAACCGACCCGACCCGACCCGCTTCCGTTTGTTGTTGATTTGTGTCGGTGTGGGCGCGCCAAGGCAGCAGAAAAAACTGCCTTCCAGAATCAGTCAAGTCAATTTTTCTAGGTCAAGCGCTGCAAATTCTGCAAATGAAAAAGCAAATAAAATTAATTAAAATAAATACCGATTCGTTCATATGCATATTCGGTTGTTTGTTGTAGCGATTTTATCGAGCATATAGTTAAGTTGTTTGGATTATCCGCCTCCCATCGATTTAACTTAATCGAAGCGGACAAACTGTCTAGTAATATCTTATGCCATCCTTTGAAGGAAATTTCAAACTTAAAGTTGAATCAGGGGAAGCATTTTAAAAGCTAGTGCGCGGACATACATTTTTGTAAATAGCTCTCGTTCGTTATTCGTTGATAGTGAAAAGGTTTGTAATGATAAAAAAGAAGAAAAAAACAAACAAGTATTCGTGTTGAATTGAATGCTTTACATTAATTTAGAGAGAATTACTAGGAATAGGCGAAAACAATTAGGAGAAACATGTAGGCTGAACTGATTGCTGTCATATTGTTTGTAATATTTCGCTTATTCTTAAGCTGGAAAATGGATTTGTTGTCACTAGAAGCAGGATAGCTCTAAGCTGTATTCGATACTCAAGTTAGTCATTTTTTGTTCTGATTTACTACGAAACAACCTCGGTTGCACTTTTGTGTGAAACCAGCGTACAGTACGTATGTATGTATATAGATAAAAGTTTCTGTTTTGTGTTGATAACGTCCACCATTAGGCCGTTTGTAACCGTTACCGTCAATCCTTTTTAAAAAGCAAAAACACATATATTCGCATTCTCCTTATATCGATTTCTATCTATCAGAATAGACCTAATTTAAGCCACAAGAGCTTAAACCGCTCTTTTTAGTTAGTGAAAATGGCTTTTCCTCGTCGTCGAATATTACACTCGCACAATATAGTCGAACTCACAGTCACGTAGTCAAAGCAAATATGGATTGAAAGAAAAGTAAAAACGAACTATTAAGCCTCGTCATAAAGCAAAACAAAAACAGGAAACCAAATACATCGACTTTTAAACTGGATCCCGGAAGCCGTCGTCGCAGTGTCTCTCTCGAATTAGATTAAAATTACGGTAAAATGTGGGTTGTTTTCCCTTTCATCGGAGCGAACCTTCTCGTGTGGTTGGGCATTTGGTATTTATTGGTCATCGTCTAACCAAGGTACTCATACTACTGAACATCATCGACCTTTCTCTGGGCTTGTCGTTATATCACTGTTTCATATCGTAGTCATACATGCAACATAGCAAACATACACACATAAAGATTTATAAACTATATTGAAAATGTGAATCAGAAGAAAAAAAAGCAACAAAAATAACTAACTCGGTTCCATAATTTACGGTTTATTTTGTCTATCGAAATCTCACTACTATTCAAGCGTAAATTCGATCGAAGGTAAACGTCTTTTTTGAGAATACCAGAAAATCTGCATATATTTATATCAAAATTTATATTGAACAAGAGAAAGAAAATGATATTAGGAAAAAAAAGAAAATCTGCTATACACATACATATTTAGAGTAATCATCAATATTTGAAAATATTTACACAAACCAAACAATCTATCGAAAACCCACGAAAACCATTCTAAGCAGCCCAGGCCACAATGTTCTGAAAGTTTTGGCAGCCATTTCTATATAGTGACCCGTTTCTCTCCGCCTACTAGAAAACGAAAGCCTACTAGTGTGTAGATTACTAGTGCGAACATTTTCTATGGCTGGCTAGTAGCCGCAGCACCACCAATTACTACTATTTGTGAAGAATAATGGACTGCGTCGGCTCTCTTTCCAAACATACATTACATAGTATCATAGACGAAATTGATGTTAAGCATGACCCACACTGTCCACCGAATTGCACACGCTTCCTTATAAATCTGCGCACTACCGACAGCGTCAATCTCATCAAATAAATTGTAGTTAGGAGAGGAAGGACCATCTCTTCCTAGCATGTACAGCGAGTGTATGTTTTAGGAGATAGGACTGCCATACTCTCAGTACGTAAACAGTAACGATAAACATTTTCCCGGCTAGGAAACAAGAACATGTTTGTGTGTAGTTATCAATAATCTTTGAAACAATCACTAGTTGAGTCGATAGGAATATGATCTAGTTAGTTCGGCGATGTGTCATTGGGAAATACGATAAATTTGCAATTTGGCTACCGACTCCAGCAGAAGGACTAATTTGGTCCTAGATTGGAATCCAATGCACGATACTCGAGTGCAATGTATGTGCCCCCATAGTCAGCTGACAGTCAAAATACTGTTACGTTACCCTGATGTTGAATGGTTGCCATCTACTTTAACTGTCTCAGCGATTGCGACTTGGCGGTCTGATCTGATTAGCATTTTTCTGCTGCCTGAACGCACTGCACAAATCGTAAAAGTATAAATTTTCAAACTACAATTCTTCATCGTTTGATGGTTTTAACATAATTTTGAAAAACAAAGATTATAAATCAATAGGAAGAGCATTTTCTCACTATTTGAACACCGCCAAGTTGTCACCTGCTGGGTAAAGTTGCACTTTAAATATTTCTTCATGATTCGATTTATGTCTGTCCCGTTCCAAGCATCGCTTCATCTAAACTGTAGATTTTTTTATTTAGAATGGAAACGAATAAAGCTTAGACAAGAAAATCATTATCCCAATAATGCTACCAGTATTCCTAAGTACTGTCGAAGAGAGAATGGTAAACTAAAATCGCGATAAAAACATAAGGCATATCATATGATGGACATCACAAATACCAGAGTGATACTAAAGCGCAACTAAACACGAGAGAAAATCGGGGCGGAATAAAAAGGAATCAGAAAACGCCCACACATGCTCACATATACACACAAAACGGTACACGTAGCATACATTCAGACGCCAGCGCCAGTTTTATTGTAAGGGAAACAGAAACAAACTACAATTTACCAAATGAAAAAGAAAAAGTTACAGCAATGTTTTTTGATATGAATTTACAATCTTTAAACCGCTTTAAACCGCAAAAGCGCAGCAACGCGGCCAACCACACTTTCTCCTTACCTTTTATCGACTTTTTAAACAAAGTAGGCACCAGTCGCAGCATTTCCCTCGTTTGTTACGATAGCTTTTTTTTCAAAGCCCCCCGGAAAACGGGGGGCCAACAATGTTTACATTTTTTTCCCTCTATCTCTTTAGGCTGTGAACCATTTCGCGAAATTTTTAACTTTTTAGTTTAAATTTGACAGTTCGATGATTATTTCTCCTCGAGTGGTTAAAATCAGTTCAGAATGCGATGCGAACCATTTCATATTTGACAAATTGATAGTTGTTTTACTCAATGAGAGCATATATAAGGTGAGGATGAAGATATGTTTCCATAACAGCGAATTTATTTATTCAGTCCAGGTTGGAATTGGATGAATTTTTGGTGGTCATTTGCTCCAATTTGATAGATAAAATTTATCTCATATCATTTCGGGTTGAATAACCAAATTTGTTATATGTTAAACATCCATACATTGGTGAAAAAAAATTCAAGGAAAAATCAGTGAAACACATCGAAGCTTTCCTCACCTGTGGCATATCTCATTGGCTCCCAGAAGGGAACCATCGAACTGTCAAAACTAACCATGCTCCCGAGCAGGGTTATTTTCGAAAAACCATCGAACTATCAAATTTTAACTAAAAAGTTAAAAATTTCGCGAAATGGTTCACAGCCTTTATATATACTTTTTCACGCGATCCTAAACCGAAACCAACCGAATCGTTGTTGTTGCAAGCAAAAAAGTCCCATCAGAAAACAATCAAACCAAAGCGTCAGACTTACTCTTTTAAGCTACATAGGTTATTTGAAGCTTTCTGCACCGAATCGCAAGCTTTACACGCGTTTTACAGCTGACTGACTGACTGACCGGCCAGCCGTCACACAACTTGTACAACAACAACACAACTCGTATAAATATTTCTCTGAGAACAAACCAATACCGCCGCAGCAGCAGAGTTTTCTTTTTTATTTTTCGACATTTAATTTTTCGACCGTGTTTAAATTTAAATATCTACAATTAATTAAGTAGCCGAATATTTGACTGATCGAGCAAAACTGGATCAGAAAATTACGATTACGAATGAGAGGCACTGCGTTCGAAATGGTAGTAGCGACAGACGAAACAGTAAAAGCAAACGAGAGATACACATACAAAAGTAAAAAAAGTAAAAAGAAAAACACATAAAACAAGTATTAATTCTAATGATTGAATGGAAAAATTATCCGAGTAGCCGCGTATTTAGGGAAAGTAAGTGGTGAATGAATGAATTTTATATATACCTTGCAGAAAAAAGCAACCGTTCAAGTTGAGATTAGTTAATTTCAGGAAACGAGAAGAAGGTTGAGTTTTTATTCCGACACGAACAAACACACGTTTTAGTGTTACAGGGCCACAAACAACCACGGCTTCCTTTTCCCGAAGTGTATGCAGCAGGACACCGCGGAAAAGTTCTTAGACACAATTAAATCGCAGACTATAGACGAGACATCTCACACGATGCGAAGAAAAACATTAAAAAAGAAGATAATTTACCCGGATGGTTTTGCCCCTAATGCCCCTGATGTCTTGAAGTTGTTGCTATGGTGTTTTTCGTGAGAAACAATAAACATTCGCCCTGTGTCTGTGTAGTCTGCGATTGCAAGTTTTCAATTTTAGTTCAAAGCTAATGATTTCTGTGGTATCATATAGGAGATTCGCTGTCAAAGAATCAAAAGAAAAAAAACTCAAAAAATTAGCGCGAAAATGAAATAATCTTACCAAACCAATTCCCCAGTGTTAATACTTAATACACCAGAAAACAATGGAAAAAACAATAGCTTTTGATAATGTAGCATAAATACGCAACAAAAAAAAGATAAAACAAAAACAAACGTGGGGTAGTTCATGAACTTTTACGCTACAATGGGGAAAGCCCGACGAAGTACCTAAGTTCACTTAACATTTTCTGGCTTGCCGTCAAGTATTGAAAAATCTTCGAGAACTCTACGATTGATTCCGATGATATATCCGTAATCCGCAAAACTAAGAAGCCTGTGAGATTTCGTGATGATAATCCCTATTCCTTGCCAAGTGTGCTGTTCGTATTGCACCTTCCAAAGTAACGTTGGATAGTAGGTTAGAGAGTGTATTCCCTTGCTTCAGTCCATCCAAGGGCTATTGAGAGGCATGATTTTGAACCATCCAGCGTCACACGAATCAGCGTTACTATAGTTTCATCGGAAAACCATGTTCTAGCATTACCTGCTACAGCTCATTTCGTTGGACTGAATCGTACGCATTGGCGGAACTAGGGGGGGCTAAGCCCTCCCTAGAAAAGATTTAGCCCCCCCTAGAAATGTTGACTAAGTTTTTTAATTTTTGAAAAACCAATAGTTAGATAACTATAGGTACGAAAAACTTCAGAGTAAAGTTTATTTGCATGACTGTTATAAGATTCCAGGCATCAATGTGCATTAAATTTTAATATGCTAACGAAATAAAACGGTTGAAAAAAATTCCGGGGGCTATAGCCCCCCCTAGAAATGAGCGCTAGTTCCGCCAATGATCGTACGCCGCCTTAAAGTGCTCCAACAGATGATGCAACAGCGGTAATAACTTTACAAAATCTCGATTGAATAAATTTAAGAACGTGTTGTCACCCTAAGATCGATCCCGATAATAATTGGGGTCATTTCTTACACTGCATAAGCATACACTGACTTTGTTGGAAGTATGTATTATGTTAAGTACTCACCCCTGTTATTTACATCCAAGCGAATCGTGTGGTTGGATGTTTTATTGGCGTCACAACCGGTCAAGAACAACTTCTATCGATAGCCCTACAATACTGGAGAAGTGCAGCAACCTCGAGTAATGACACAGTCTTTTCCGTCAGGCAGTAACAGGCAGTAGTCGTTAGGAAGTTCACTTTGACGACGACGACATCGCGGTGTATAAACTCTGTAATGAGAGAAAAATAATTCTAAATAATATTTATCTGTTTATTTAGGGAAATGTCGGTGGGGAATGTTGGTGAACCCCCTTTCGGCATTTACCCAAAACTCCCCTCCCCTCCCTGAGCATCGTTACGGCTTCAAGTTTAGAAACTACTGGCCTAATAAGGGTTTTGTACGTTGTCAGCTTCGTACGGCGGCGTATGCTTCTTGACCGTAGTGTTTCGTGAAGGGCAAATTAGCCCAATTCCCCGCTTGAACACACCGCTGGAGCTCCTTACTAGTGTTGCTGTCAGCGGTCACCGGGCAATCCCAACTACACGAACTCATCTACCAATTCTAGTTCGTCGCCGTCAACAGTTACCGTGCGTTGGAGGCTCGTGTTTTATTTCCTTGAACCTCTCCCTGTCATGTTTTTGATCTTCTACGCATTTATTTTTTGCCCACTCCTCCTGGACTCCGCTTTCAGTCCGATGTAGTTTGCCTCCGCCGTTGTCGCAAAATCCAGCTCGGGAGTTGGTTACCCTTGGTGAAAAACGTGCCTCTCGTTTCGATGCCCGCTTGTCGGATCACCCCCTCAGGAGCGATGTTGAACAGCATGCAAGATACGCCGTCACCTTGTATCAACCCTCACCGCGTCTCGAAGAGATTCGAGAGTATCCCCAAAGTGCGCACGAAACATATCACTCTATCCGCTGTAGCTCTCTCTGGTCAGCCGCGTCAATTTGTCCGGAAAACCGTGTTCGTGAATTATTTGACATAGCTGGTCTCAATCAACTGTATCGTACACTGCTTTAGAGTCAATAAAGATATGATGCGTGGGCACGTTGTACTCCCGACATTTCTGAAATTTCTCACACCCGACGTAACGGGATCTGGGAGAGTACCTCTTATACGCGACGTTTACCAGCGTTATGACGCGATTGTTGCAACAGTCGCGCCGATCAACCTTTTTGTAGATGGGACAAACCTTCCATCCATTCCTCCGGGAACTTTAGCTTCTCTTAAATCTTGGAAATAACCCAGTGTAGAGCCGTTGCCAGCGTTTCTCGGCCATTTTTTTAAAGCTCTGCCGGTAGACGGTTCTTACCAGTACAGCGGCTTCGCTGGTTTCCAGCAATCCGATTTCTCGTTTAACTTCTTGGAGATCAGCCGCTGGGACATTACTATTTTCCATAGGCACTCCTAGATTAACTTCCGCTCCGCTTCCTTCCAATTTTTCCATTGAGGTATTCATCGAAGAACTGTTTCACGAACAGGGTGGCATGACAAGCTCCAAAACAAACAGACCAATCCGTGATTTTAAAATTGAGGGAAAAAATTATTGAACTTCATATCATACTTGAACAAAAGACCTTTGAACAAATTCCAGTTTACCTACCAAACTAAAAAATCAACTGAAACAGCACTTCATATGTTAGTTTCCAAAATAGAGAAGTCTTTTGACAATAAGTAAATTTCACTTGCAGCTCTTCTTGATATTGAAGGAGCATTTGACAACGCCTTCCACAATTCAATAAAACGAAGCCACGGGAAAACAAGGTTTTGACAGGTGCATTTCCAACTGAATGCTTGATATATGCTAACCAACTAATCGTATAATATCAGAAAAACTGGGAGGAAATATGTTAACGACAAAGCCAACTTGAGGTTGCCCTCAAGGGGAAGTTTTATCTCCTGTGCTGTGGTGTCTTATAGTTACAGAGACTATAGATTGCAGAGGCGACAAGGCACTCAAAAACTGCTAAATTTTGAATCAAAAGACAGCCTTTACTTACCTTTATTTGTGATGGTACTCTCCGCTATGATATAAAATTTAACGGATTTTGAGTGCTTTGTCGCCTCTGTAATCTATAGTCTCTGTACTCTTCTTCTAAATAATTTTTGCTGATAAAGCTTATGAAGTCATAGGATTCATAGAATGATTCAATAGAATGCAATCTGCCCTGAACTACGCACTGTAACTTGGAGGCAGGCTTCATGTTGCTCATCTTCAGCATACAGACACAGAGCAATCTGCTTTTCACAACGACCAATAGCGTTCGTTTTCTGTTCTACCGTTTGCTCTCCCTCCGAATGATGCCTGAATATCGTTTTCTCTTATAATCACTCATCTTGCGCAGAGGGAGCACAACTACAAGCAGAGTTAATCTTTTCTTCGCACACTGGAGACAAAAATTATTTGCCCCGTATCCCAAAGAGAATATCGACATGCAATTATATGGACTGAAACGATATGCTCCGTGACCTTGCGAGCAGGCATTCGGTAGTGCTCCGGCAGAAAAAGAAAGATGAAACAAAACTGACACTCACTCGGGGACAGAGCGAGGCAGAAAAGCATTGCAAAAGCAAAATCTCGTCGCTTATCGGAGAAGGTAACATCCGATAGCGAGAGAGCAATTCGATTTGCCTTCTGCGCTTTGCCAGTAAAACACCGAGTATTGAGAAAAATTTCAGAGCACGGCAGAAGCCTGCTTGGAGGGAGGAAACAATCATAATACCATAAAAGGAAGTAGAGTATCGCAGCTCTACAGCTGAGGGGTCCAACCGGAGCTATCCAAGCATATTAAATAGTTGGCCGTTATGCTTGACGATAAGCTAAATTGGAACGTTCATCAAGATTATGCAACTTTAATAGTAAACAATGCTCTTTGGGCCTGCAGCAATGCTGATGGTAAAAAGTGGGGACTTAAGCCGAGGATAATTGTGAGGTGGCCTAAAACCATACAAATGTCCGCTCAAAAAAGGCTTGGTAAACTACAACGAATTGTATATTTCTCAATAACTGTAGCAATGACCAGCATATATCCTTCAACACCCTAGATGCTCCTGTAGGTCTTTTATCGTTGCACCATTTCATTCAAGCAGAAAAAGGTGCTCTTAGGCTCCGGCGTTCTAAACATTTGCAAGATGGAAATCTCAATGGTCACCTACGATTCCTCTGAGATATTCAGCTGAATGAAGACTGGATATAAATCGAAACCGATCGCAACACATGAGAAGCAAGGTCACTCTTGTTTTACACCGAGAGTTGACAGTTGAGATCGAGACCTCGGAGCACATATTGTGTCAATGCAGCGCATTAATTCAGCGGAAACTGCAGATTCTCGGAAAGACCATCCTTACGCCTAACGAGATATGGTCGTCGATATTTGGTCAAATTCTCCCTAGTGGCAATGCTCAGATAAATTTTTCAAACAATTTCTTTTCTCTCCACCGTCTGTTGGCATTCCCCATTAAACTCCGGGGTTCTTCACCTAGTAGTGGATCTGAGATGGCTGAGCGTTTTCTGCCTTAAGCAACTCCTAGGAAGAAGGCAATGCCTCATCCACTATTTGCGCGTAGTTCTCGCGTTCTAGGTTGCTAGTTATATAACTGCCTGATGTTCAACCATGCTGTTCGGGAGAGATACAGTGTGAGTAATCTTGGATTAACTTTTCCACAGCCATTAGCTCAAATAGTTTAGAGACCCTTTTTAGCACCCCTTTTTATGCAAAAGAATCCTTCCTCCCGTCGTCAATGATATATTGAAAACCTTAGCTAATTTTTGTGCTTAGCTAATTTTAATATTATCTAAAACATGACATGATAACTATTATCACACACACATATAAGCGCCTACCAGCATCATCCTATAGTAACAGGGAACTGTCACTGGAGAGCCCAGCGTCGTACGGAGCGCCCATACAGGTGGTACTCCGACAGAATAGAGTCGTCTCCAACATCTCCCCTCTTAATAGAGGTGGTACGGGTCGAACCACTTCGGCGACCTTCGATTTCTGGAAGATCGCCGAGGAACTCTTTCCACCAGATCTGCCTCAACTGCTGACTCAAATTCGTTTGAAGCTGATGGTGTTGATGGCGACTGGATAGACGACAACGGACTCAACACCGGATTTTGCGGCTGGTCAAGCCACGGACTAGACACTGCTTACTGTGGTGTAGAAGTTTGCAATGTTCTAGATCAGCGTTTCCCAAATGGGGGTTCGCGAACCCCCGGGGGTACGCCAAAAACTTAGTTCGCTGCAGAATAGTATAGAGAATTCCGCCAGGGGGTTCGCGAACCAAAATAGGTTGGGAACCGCTGTTATAGATGATTGTGTAGGAGCTGGCTCGGATACTGGTGCAGCTGGACCAGAAAGTGAAGCTAGCGAGGCCACACCAGGTTTTGACAAATTCCAGGCTTCAAGTAGAACATCCAATGGTAGCTTCTGTTTGCAACTGCTGACTGGGTTCACTGACTGACTGGGTACTGAATCAGTCACGGTTCGGTTTCGTAACTGATTGATGTGTGAACGTAGCATTCGGTGATTCTTAATCCACACATTGTACATGACGTCTTCCAGGCGTTGACATATGGCACCTGGTGCCCATTTTCAACTATTTTCAACTAACTACCTTGGCGTAGATTAGATCGTTTTCACTGAAGTACCTTGACTGTTTGTCCGGAATGGCTTTTAGTTCCAGCTTGCGAACTGGTGGCGGACGAAGCAACTCGAGGCACGTTCGGATTTGGCGCCCAAACATGACTTTAGCTGGCGATTTGCTTTCCGGTAAGGAGCGGTTTGGCGTGCTCCGGTAGGTCAGCAGGAATATGTCCAAAGCTTCTTCGATGTCTCCTCTCCCCTTTTGAATTTTCTTGACGGTGCGTTTGAACGTGTCCACGAAACGTTAGCTTGTACGTTCGACTGTGAATGGAACGGGGCTGTGCGTACGTGTTCGATTCAATTCATCATACAGAAATCGGCGAAATGGGCACTGATGAACTGCGTTCCGTTGCCCGATACTAAAATTTCGGGCATCTCAAGACGAGCAAATAATCCACGCAGGATTCTGATAGTAGCGTGAGCAGTGATACGTCGAGTTTGTACCCCTTCAGGCCACTTGGAGAAGCTATCGACGGCGATGAGATAATATTCGCCTTCGACTGGACCGGCCAAATCGACATGCACTCGTTGCCACGGACCAGATGGCCCTTGAGACAGGATCCATGTGAGGAGAAGATCGCGCGACGGACGCACAATGCGAGCAAGTCTTGACGTAGGCCTGCACTTCTTCGTCGAGCGAGGGCCAGTACACATAGCTTCTGAAGAGTGCGTTCATCCTGTGGATGCCGGGATGTCCGAGGTGTAGTTGTTTCAGGCACTGCATGCGATACTGGCATGGGATAACGAGTCGTTCCCCGAACAGGATGCATTGGAATCGCATGAGTTCCGGCTCGATGAGTTGCGATTGTGGCCAACCATTACGGACGTATCGAAAAACTGCGAAAGAGTGGTTCGGACTGCGTACCCTGTACGACGACGAAGAGTGTTAGCTGAACATGAGGCCACAGACCTGATGTCGTCTTCGAGGCGGATACTGGCGATGACGTAGTCTTCCTCTGTTGGCAGTGTAAACGGGAAGCATCGGAGAGATCAATCTGGCTGAATACCTCACAGTTAGCCAACTTAGCGAAAATATCCTCCAGAAGGGGAAGCGGATATTGATGAGGCTGCAAGGCGGCATTTAGTCCCGTCGAATAGTCTCCGCAGGTCCTAATCGAACCGTTTGCCTTGCGTACTAACACTATCGGAGCGGCCCACTCCGAATAATCCACCGGCAAAATGATATTCAACTGCTCGAGACGGTCGAGCTCTTGATTCACAGCGTCAAGTATTGCATACGCAACAAGACGTTTCGGGCAGAAAACTGGTTTGCACTGTTCTTTCAGTTCCAGGTTTATTTTATTCTTTTGGCACATGCCAAGTTTTTCACTGAACAGCTTCCGGAATGATTTCTTCAGGGAATTAATAGACACTAGGGAACTGGATACTGGACGACAAAATGTATCCATCGGCACTGACCATAGTCCGAAACTGTCCACTAAATGAGATCCGAGAAGTTGCAATTGGTTATCTGTCACACGTATCACTGTCTTGCGGGATTTATTTCCAATAGTAATGTCACAACAAAATTCACCCGCACGAGGCAAAACACTTCCCGAAGCTGTTTTAGCTTTCACTGTTGCTGGAACTGTCATTGGCGGGCAGCCCAGCGTCGTACGGAGCGCACATACAGGTGGTACTCCGACAAAATAGAGTCGTCTCCAGCACTAATGATATTTAGACTGTGATTCAGGACTATGGAAGGGTTACTTGTGGCGGCTACCAGTGTCTTGGTCTTGAGAATTGGCGACCTCATCGGAGAAAACGGCTTTTGAATGGCGTGCGAAACGAGTCGACAATATCTGCGACTGAGTCCTCTACTTTAACGTCATCGGCCAAACTGGAAGACAATCCAGATTCTTTCCGTTGTGCGTTTATAAAGCGCCAGAACTTCTTCGGATTCGCTCTAAGACGGTTCTGCCGATGTGAATTATGGGCAAAGAACCAACTTTTCTACCAACCTGGGCGTTCATATTCGCGATGACGATCTTGCTGTCTCGTGGCGAGCAGTTGTCGCATATTGCCTCCAGCCTCGCGTACAATGCTTTCTTCTCCTCATCGTTGGATCTGCCTTCATGTGGACGACAGTGTACCTTGATGCCAGAAATGGTTTCTTGTTCTCAGGGATTCTTCAGCCAACGCCACCGTTTCTTACACCCGAGCGTATCCGTCTTAGATTGTCTAGTTCGGCGGGAGATGATAGAGTCATTTCCAACGTAGGTGCACGTAGTTCTCGGCAGCAGGCAGGTTGTTCGATTGCCGAATGTTTGGCCGAGAAGAAGGCTATCATTGAGAAAGTAGTTGATTTGGTAATTGTTTATTGGTGAAACAATATCCAGATTGTGGATATCTCTGCGGGGAAAAAGTACTTCATTAGGCCTCGAAAAGCCACAAATTAGGCCAACGTACAGCTGCGTGCCTGTTGAATGCTTCTTTCTACCCAATGATTGGGTCTAGCATTGCGGGAGCAGTGGCAAGATGATGGTGCTGCAGTTGAAGAGACAATTTTTTATCCTCAACTTGATACCTTCTAGGCAAACGGATCCGTTCGAGTTTTTGTCACTGTTCAATAATAATGCGTTCCCGACAGTCGAAACAAATAGTTCTTTTTTTTGTTTTGGAACTAATTTATTCATCGACATGCAAGATAATGCTACTTCATGTTCTGTGGCGGCGCGAAAGTTCATGAATTACGTATGGAATAACCTATAGGTAACCCAATATTGTAACGGCAATATGAAACCAATTAAATAGAAAAATTCTCTGTATCCGAAGCGAGAACCCAAAATCACTAGTATAAAAAATTACAAATACCACACTGAACACGTAAACTCAATAAATTGCCCCGCTAGGAACAGCTATTCGGCACCGTAAATAATGGGAATAATCGAAGCATTTTTATTCGACTGTGTAAAATAGAAACATTCGTGTAGTTGTACTTAACGAATCATAAACACGCAAAAACACACATACATTACATTTACACGCAAACACATACATGGACACACCAAAGAAAAAAACACTGACAAAACAGTAAAACTAATTGTTGATCCTCTCTAATCCTTTAATCAATATTAAAGTAAAAAAAATAAATTCTCTGATTGTTTTTGTTTATTTTTTCTATAAGAAAATGTCAAACTATTTACTACATGAAACGTCATTAATTGTTGATTATTTATTCAAACCAAAAAAACTAACGAAAATCAAACAACCTTCCCGACTTTTATTCCTAGTCCAAGCGTTAAAAAATGCGATCGAAAAAAAATAGTCTATTGTAATCAAGAGAATTAACGGTAATAGAAAAAAACGAAGTTTTTCATCGTATTTATAAATAAATGAAACAGATAGCAAAACTTCACTAGCCCTGTGGGAAATAAAAAAAAACATAAAATCCTTCTAGCATGCTCTTCAAATTGCCTCTTTGTACAATACACTCGTTCAGGACAGATTAGGTCCGGCTAGCCTTCTCGTACGAACTCTGTGTGTAACTTCTTACCTTTCACCGATAAACATCCGCAGAAATACCCACATTCAGCCACACATACACACATGCAAACAACAAAACATTCACACACCAACGATAAAGGATCACACCAAACTCACATTCTAATCATCCAGGTTCATCCGGGAGACAAAATCACCAGGAAGCTAAGTGTTAAAAAAATTGAATACTACCCAAACAGTAAACTCATAATCTAATACAAAACATAGCATACCACAGGCAGTAAACAAACAAACAAAAAAAAAGAACACTCGCAAAACGAACAAAGCAGCTTAGCAGAAACTGTTCCGGGAGTGTGTAAATGTAAAACTATCGCATAAGTTAGAAACAAACAAAAATCGCAGAGAGAGAGAGGAATGACGGGAAAGTAAAGTAAACGCAGAGACGGACAAGCAAGAAAATACTCTGATTGCCACCACTGCCACAATTAAAAGTTAAAAACCAAAAAAAAAAACAAAAGAACAAACGTGTCACGGATATGAGATGGTAGGAAGCACCGGAAGAAAGAGAATGACAAGTTATCACCAAGAGAAAAAAACCATTAATCCCACTCGCGAATACACACAAACGCACTGACATAAGACACACACACACACATACACACACCATTCTCTTATGAGCGAACGCGTGCACACGAATGAATCGATTGAGTGTGTAAAAATTAGTGAATAAATTTGTCATACACAAACAGGGGATTAGAAAAAAGAAAATGCATTTTAGAATTGCACGAAAGCAAAACCAGCACATACACGTGAAAAACTAAGCAAAAAGAAGAAAAACACTCAGACAAACAAATAAGTACACCCATACACACACACAGTCACATCTACCACCACCTTCCGGAGGAAAAGAACGCATAAAAAACACACACAGTTTCCGCGGGATGAAAGAAACCATTTACCTTACAGCAAAAGCGACGTGGGAAAACAGTGCAAATAAAGTACATCAACACACATCAAAACAGACATACACACACACACAAAACACTCAATTTACACGCAAAATCCTACTATAGGATAAAAAAAAACAAAACAAACCGGAACCGGAAGCAAAACAAGAACAACGCTAATAAGATAAATTAACAGAAAAACCAGTCAACCGCGACGACGGAATAAAGGAAATAAAAGAAAGAAGAAAAAAAACAATGGAAGAAAAAAAAAATCTACTAATAATTATTACAAAGAATAATGGATAAAAATATTAAAAGTATGAATAATGATATGTTATGAATATATATATAAATATATACATGATAAATATTAGCCGCGTTTCGGTTGATCTAGGCGAGCAAGATATCACCTCCCAACCCAAAAAAAAAACATTGTAGAGATAAGTAATTAGATCACATACACATCACATACACAGACTGAATATCTGATGACAAATTGACATGTTTCGCTGTATCGAAGCAACCAATATTGTGCAATCTTTGAGTAGGGGGACTAGGGGCAAAAAGACCACCCGGGGCAAAAGTGCCACTCTACAGTTTTCTATGAAAAGAGCGAAGCATTTTCATGTGGTTAATTTTTATGGTTTATACAGTGTCTTACAATATACCATAAAAAAAACTTCATTGATAAAAAAATCTAAACTCAGGCATAAAAATGATTTTCAAATCTGACTTTTTGAAACTACAAAAAGTGATAAGAATGGCCGTGCAGAAAATAAGGATACTGCAATCTTATACGTCTTTATATGTATTATTTTCGATCTGCAGGGTTGGTTTGGCTCAATTCCTATAGAAAGAAGCGTAAAATTCAACTTTTCATCTGATTAGCAATAATAATTCGTGGTTTTAATCGCTGCGTATATGATTGGGGCAAAAAGGACACAGCTTATAAGGGGCAAAACCGCCACCTGTTTTGGTTAACATAACCTCAAAATTTGACTTGTCAAAAATCGTAGTTGTGATTTGAATCAAACATGGTGCGTAAATACAAGCGAGTTTCAACGTGAAAACAATGGTCAACAGCAAATATGACAGCGACATTGCAGGCGGTTACAGATTCCGGAATACCAGTGAAGCGAGCAGCCATCAAATATGGTGTGCCCCGCAGGACATTGCTGAATTACGTGAAGCAACCGAACATTAACGTTTCCTCTCGCCGCTTGGGACATTACGCCACAGTTTTTACGGCACAGCAGGAGGATGAGCTACTGCAGCACATTCTAAATATGGAACAAAGATACTACGGACTAACCATCCGGGATGTAAGAAGCTTGGCTTTCCAGTTGGCGGTTAAAAATGGAATTAAACATCCTTTTAACGTTCAAACGAAACTTGCGGGTGTAGACTGGGTGGAAGGATTTCGCCGTCGTCATCCAGAACTTTCCCTTCGGACTCCTGAAGCAACGTCAGCTGCTCGTGCTGCTGGATTCAATCGTGTGGCAGTTTCACGGTTCTACGATATACTTGAGTCTTGCTATACGTCGGGTCAATTTCCCGCCAGTCGTGTCTATAACGTTGATGAAACCTCCATACTTACAGTAAGTAGGACATGCAAATAATTATTTACATTAATTAACTGCAGCCTTTCTTACATAATACGTTACCAGGTGCAAACGAAGAAATCAAAAATTCTTTCGCTGAAGGGCAGGCGTCAAATTGGTTGTCTGACCTCCGCCGAGAGAGGAGTATTGACGACTGCTTGCTTGTGTGTGTCAGCCACTGGACACTACGTCCCCCCACTGTTGATTTTCCCGCGAGTACGTATGACGGAGAATCTTAAATTGGGAGCACCGCCGGAAAGCTTGTTTAGCTGCAATGGTACTGGGTGGATGACCACCTCAGATTTCAGCCTGTGGTTTGAACATTTTCTCAAACATACTAGGCCATCTGAGACGAACCCGATAATGCTTATTCTTGACGGACATTCGACCCATACCAAAAATATAACATTTTTGGGACAAGCCAAGAAAAATCATACTACTGTTGTTAGCTTGCCACCGCATTGTAGCCGCCGTTAGCAAACCCTTGGATGTAAGCTTCATGGCACCTCTTAAAGCTAATTTCTCCTAAAGTTATAGATGTATATCTGAGAAATAATCCTGGCAAAGTGGTTACTATTAACGATATTGCAGGCCTTTTCGGGAAAGCATACATGGAGACATCAGTCGTCTCCATTGCCATCAATGGTTTCAGGAAAACAGGCATCGCACCCTTCAATAGATTTATATTTACTGAAGCTGATTTCACACCGTCTAACGTGACAGATGTCCCTGTATCAACTCAAATCAGATCGGATGATACCAATGCTTCCTGCAGTCTATCTGATGACGAGGACGTTTTTTATGGCTTTGACGATGCAACGTTACGATTGAAACCAAATCTCCCTGACCTTGATGCTATTCTTAGCACGTTTATGCCGAGTTGCAGTAAGCAGCCAGCTAATCTCTCGCCAGCCGGAAGTGCCTTTGACATTATTCCAGAAGCTATTTTACCTCTTCCACAGGCGAAATGCAAGCGAATCTCTAAGCGCACAAAACGCGAAAAAGCAGCGGAAATTAGTTCGAGTACATACATCGCATCTCTCCATCAAATTCAGGCTTCGACAGAAATCAATCAGATCAGAAAGCAGAAACGGAAGTCCAAAATGATCCCGAAATATTCAAAAAAGCAAAAAAACAATCATTCAGGTACCATGTTGCAGGATGTTTTGTGTGCTTGTTGCGGTGCAATTTTTAGCGAATCGGAAGACGGTACAGGTTGGCGCAAGTGTAACCAATGCGATTTGTGGTTCCACAATTGTGCAAAACATGATTTTGATCATGCCAGGCAATAATCTTTTTGTAAGCCTTGTTATCACTAAACACATTTCTTGTTTATTATAATTCAAAACTTAAAATAAATAGTCAATCCAAATGATAAATATAACTTCTCTACATGCGGTCGTTTTGCCCCGTCATAGTGACACTTTTGCCCCGTACCTATTAATATCAAACGAAAAAACATCTAAAATGAAAATGTTATTTTTTTCTTTCTTAATATTTTTTTGATATTGAACTCACTTAAACTATTTAGATTATACCCTTATACAAGTTTTAGGCTTTTTTAAGCTTAATTTAAACGGTTTTTTTTACCAGTAATTGTTTGAAAACTGTTAAGGTGTCCTTTATGCCCCGGGTCCCCCTACTTGTTTTTTACGATTTTTGAATTAACCCAGTTTTTTTGACGCAGTGCGGTTGTGAATGAAGATATCGAGAAGAAAGATTGGAGTTGTTCTGCGAGTGCGTGGCCTATCGGTCAACTGTCAAATCCCATCGGTAATCGTCACAAATCCTGCACGGGATGGAACGAATTGTTGAACCAAATTGAAAGGCAAACAGGAGCAAGCAAAACAATTCAGCGAATTCCAGAGGAAGGTGGACCCGAAGCAGACAAGGTTGGAAGAACAGGCGTAGCGGGCGTGCCAGATGCTGCTTGAAGCCAAAGATCGTGAGCTACTTTTCGTGATTAAGCGGCAAACGAAGACTGTGTGTAACATTTTCTTTATCTAACCTAATACCTTCATACTTTGCCACTCACCTTGATTGTAGCGTGTCCCCGGTTAACAGAAGTTCATCATCAGCGGTATATCGCACTATCCGACATGACCGGATGACTCTCCGCGTGTTGTACCCAGCCTACTGTATACTGTCGGCTGTTCTTCTTCGGCACTATGGTTGATCACTCTGTGGCAGGTCCTTAGCAATCCTGCTGTGGGGTTATTTCTGTCACGTGACTGCACAAATCTAGATGACTCCGGTATGAACCGAAACGTCACGTCTAGGTACTCTACAGAGACCATAGATTACAGAGGCGACTTGAATTCCTTCAAAAACCGTTAAATTTTGAATCAAAACGGAGAGTACCTTTGTAATGGAATCAAAACGGAGAGTACCTTTGGAAGGTAACTCTCCGTTTCAATTAAAAATTTAGCGGTTTTTGTGTGCCTTGTCGCCTCTATAATCTACAGTCTCCTTAACTGCTGCAGTGACGGCCATGAAAGTCCGTTTGCTTCCGGGCGCAACTAAAGTAAGATCACACGTGCTTGAACCACGCGGAAGCTCTCTTTTACTTTGACGAGCCATACCGATTTTCTGCTACACCTCGCGATTTTTAACCACTCCCGGAAACGGTTTGCGTGTAAATTTTAAAGAATTTGGTTGTGTACCGATGTAAAACCAAAAAAAATCGGATTGTTTAACGATGTCACTTCGAATTCCTAGTTACGAATAATCAACGGATGTTAATGTCAAAAATTTTCCACATTAGTGTGCCTAATATCAGAGTGCAGGGACAGTGTGCCCAGAACAACGGAATATATGGGAAACGTAACAGACCCCGTAACGTAAGGGCATCCGCAACACAATGTTTGTTTAATTCTAAATTTTATAACAGTTTTAAATTTTGAAACATGCCAAAAAGCTTGCCAAAAAGAAACAAAATGCAGGCAACCGCAATCCAGTTTCAATGGCAGTTCTATTTGATATTGCCCCTGCTTTTCTCCCTATTTAGAGATACGAGCTGTGCGGTGATCGAAAGGTGGAAGTAGCACTGCGATGAACACCTGAATGGCGTGCAGGCGACCATGATAGCGGAGGAAGTGACCACTTTGGTGTAGCAAGCAATGAAGATGTGCCAACCCCATCGATAAGGGAAGTTAAAGAAGCCATCCAGCGGCTGAAGAATAACAAAGCAGCGGGAAAGAATGACATTGGAGCGGAACTATATTAAAATTGGCCCGGACAAGTTGACCGGCTGTCTGCATCAACTGATTGTCAAGATTTGGGATACGGAACGACTACCGGAGGAAAGACATGGTTATCTGCCCTATCTACAAGAAAGGCGATAAGCTGGATTGTGAGAACTACCGAGCGATCACTATTCTGAATGCCGCCTGCAAAGTGCTGTCGCAAGTCATCTTTCATCGACTATCGCCAATAGCCAATAGATTTGTGAGAAGTTATCAGGCCGGCTTCATGGAAGGTTCACGCTCTACAACGGACCAAATCTTCACCGTGCGGAAAGATTCTCCAGAAGTGCCGCGTATGACTTGCTCATCGATTTCAAAGCCGCATATGATAGTGTAAACCGACAAGAGCTATGGAAAATTTTGGACTAAAATGGTTTTCCAGGTAAGCTTACTACACTTATCTTGGCTACGATAGATGGGATCAAGTGCTGTGTGAGAATCACGGGTAGAGTGTGGAAGCCATTCACATCTCGCAGGGGACTTCGACAAGGAGATGGTCTTTCCTGCCTGCTATTCAACATTGCGCTCGAAATCATTCTACAATTGCTAACTCGTTTCCACTCACTTTTGCGCTATCGCGAGCATGTCCAATCGCTGGCACGGTAATTGCGAAGAAA
Organism: Sabethes cyaneus; assembly: GCF_943734655.1. NCBI lineage: Eukaryota > Metazoa > Arthropoda > Insecta > Diptera > Culicidae > Sabethes > Sabethes cyaneus. The sequence continues at coordinate 14,819,845 of NC_071353.1, forward strand.
AAAGCACGATCGAATCGACTAACGGTAACGCTATTTTCCCGTGATTTTCAACGCGTCCGAATACGTTCCAAGTTCAACTTCGAGAGAGCAAAAAAAAACGTTTTGCATATTGACCTTTTTATCGTGTCATCGCAAGAGCAGTTTTTTTATGTGCAATTAACCGGAGTCCTCTGATGAGAGCGATGGAGATCAAACGAAGCCGGTCCAATCTTTCCGATGCTGACTCCAATGAACTCAACCGAAGTCAGCCTGCAGGGCACGGGGTGCCGAAGGAGCTGCCCTCGTTTACGGGACGTGCCGACGTACGGGAACAGTACACGAATGTCTGTCTTCAGCGATGAGGAAAATCTGCTTCGACTTCAGCATAGTTTGAGGTGGGAGAACTCTCGAGACAGTTCGAAGCCGGTTGTTGCATCCAGTCTAGCGAGACGTAAAGATGCCATCCAGACGTTGCGAACGTTATATGGCTGACCTGAAGTTATTGCTCAATCGCTAGTCTGCAAGATTTGGGAAACTAGGAACTATGATCGACTTCGGTGTTGCAGTCGAGATCACGTTTGTAACGATCATAGCCTGTACGTTGAACGAGCATCTGTGCAACTTGTCGAGAGGCTGCCACCAACTGTGAAGCTCGACTGGGCCAAACATCGTCAGACATTAAAGACGGTTGTACTAGAACACTTCTGCAAATAGTTAGCTGATACACGATGAATTGAGATACCAGTGGACAGAGAACTCCCCAGTGTCGGACTCCGAGTCGCGCTGCAGACCAGGCAAATCCGTCCGAACAACTCTACATCTTGCAGCGACTGAAGGATGAATAACTCTGCCTTCTTAAATTCCTCTTGACTTGCAGGTCAGGTGACGTTTTTCGATCCCCACAGGAAGTCAGGGTCACGGGACAACCGCCTGTCAAATTGGTTATATTTCCGGTGATCGATAGTTAGCCAACAAAGGACGTTGAATGAACCCGTCCAGAAATACCGTCTCCAAAACGTCGTTCGCTAAGTGGGCTCCGATGGGCTACTTGTAGAGGAAACAACCTATTTTGAACCCCTTCTGCAGCTGTACATAATTTGGACAATTTGATTTTGCTGTAAGCACCCAAATTATGTACAGCTGCTGAGAGGGTTCAAAATACGTTAGTTACCCTAGTTCTTGTCTGGGAATGGACACGAATCGCAGCGAAACTACTCTGCTTGGCTTCACGCGGATGAGCATACAGTCCACTTCACCGTCTTCTTCGAACCGCAGATAGGCGACTGCATCAAAACCATTCTCCGACGCATCGATGAACACCTGCAAGTGGATCACATTCCGCTCTCTTATGCTCGTTTTCATCCGGTAACACCTTGGCACACTGACCGATTGCTCTGACGGAAGGACGTGTAACCATGCCATTTCCCGAATTCCTGCCATTTCTCGAATTGTTCGTTTTTGATAGGATCGTCCTAGCTCTGCCAAATTTCCTGCTGCAATATCTTCAGAAACATTAAGGAGTACGCCAGTAGTCCCAGTGGATCGTAGATTGTCATCAGCATGCTTAGAATCAGTCTTTTCGTTGGATTGATGCCACTTTGCTACTTTGTTGATTCTCGAAGATCTTGAAAGTAAAAGTATTTTTTTTTTATTTGTTTAATTAAAATTCAACTAACAAAAATGCCTTATTGAATATTCTAAGTCATGTTCATAAAAATCTTATACTATTTAATTTTTGTACAAACTTATACGACGGTTCGTTGAACTCAAGAAGGCTTTCAACGGCGGAGAAAGTTCGAATGCAGGCCGTTATTGGTTCGTAAGATCCAAAGGTTGTCCGGTGGAATCGCGGCTGCAGTAATCCGGTCGATCGGAGTGAGCGTTGCGACGCACGAAAGTTTAAGACAGACAGGATTGTCGGGAATCGATCTCGCCATTTAATATCTTCGCCACACACACTACTTGCTGAACTTTCCTGCGATGCTCGAGTGTCTGTAGACTCAGGAGACGACATCTATCGGGATACGGCGGTAGATTTGCTGGATCACACTAAGGTACTCTCTCAACGCAAGCCTCACAAAACGTTTTTGAACTCGTTCGATGCGTAGATTCCATGCCAACTGGTAAGGGCACCATACCAAGCAAGCATTTTCAATTAGTGGACGTACTAATGAACAATATAGTGCATTCAGACAGTGAGGATCATTGAAATCACGAGCGACTTTAGCGATGAAACCTAGTTGTCGAGAAGCTCTTGATATTGCAGTGGTACCTGGTACGATGCAAGTTGAAGGTGAGTTTGGCGTCAAGCAGTACCCCCAGGTCGGTAACTTCATCAACTCTAGTGAGAACATGCTCATTTATTTGATAGTTGTAGACGATTGGACTGGCAATGCGGTGGAAAGTCATTACTTGACATTTCGAGATGCTGATCACAAGCCAGTTTTTCCTGCTCCAATCTAGAAACAAATCTAAAATCCTCTGCAGCCGGACACAGTCATCTATAGAACGAAACACCGAATATAATTTCAGATCATCTGCATATATCAGTTTACATCCCACTCCAAGCTGCGTCGCAATATCGTTGAAAAACAACACAAACAGGAGAGGTCCCATGTTGCTGCCTTGAGGGACACCCGAGCAATTGGTGAACTGGAAAGAGAAACAGAAGTCGAGCTGCACACGTAGAATTCTGACGCACAAATAGGAACTGAGCCATTTCGTAAAATTCCGAGATGCACCAAGCCGTGAAATTTTCTGCAGCAGTATTTTATGATCAATACGATCGAACGCGGCTTTCAGATCAGTATAAATCACGTCAAAGGTGGACGTGAAATTCATTAGGTTCGTGCTTACAGATCGACCAGGCATAAATCCGTGTTGGTCGGTAGAGATATAGCATTTTGTTCTAGCGAAGATGGAATTACTCACTACTATTTCAAACAGCTTAGATGCAGCAGACAGGCTAGTAATACCACGATTGTTCCGTACATTCCGACGATCGTCACTTTTGAACACAGGAAACATGAATGACTCCTTCCAGATATCCGGAAATTTTCCATGCTCGAAGGATTTATTGAAGACTAGCTGACCCTACAAACTTCGTATTGCCACAAATTAACCTGTGTTGTACATAAATCATGAATCTCGGATGATCTTTGTCACAATCTCGAGTTTTGCAAGCCCCCCAGTGGGCGGTGCTTCCGACGGCGGGTCACCGGCAACACTTGCGACCGTCTCGTCCTGAATGATCTAGTGTTACTATAGATAGTTTTTGTGGTCTTGTATTGACTAATGTTTTATGGAAGAGTCTCGAATTTCTCGAGTTCGATTAGTTTTTGAGTTTCGCAAAAATTTCTGTTTTATTTGTATGAGAGTCCATATCCCCCTACCACAGGGGTGAGAGGTCTCTAACTATCGTAAAGTAAATTCAAGACTCCAAAATCTCCCACATACCAAATTTGGTTCCATTTACTTGATTAGTTCTCAAGTTATAAGGAAATTTGAATTTCATTTGTATGGGAGCTCCCCTCTTAAAAGGGGAAGGGGTCGTAATTCACCATAGAAAAAATTTCTGCCATCTAAAACTCCCACATGCCAAATTTGGTTCCACTTGATTGATTAGTTCTCGAGATAAGAGGAAATTTGCATTTCATTTGTATGGAAGCTCACCCTCTTAAAGGGGAGATGGGCCATAACTCGCTTTCTAAAGAAGAGAGGGGTCTCAATTCACCATAGAAAAAAATCTTGCGTCCAAAACCACTTACATGTCAAATTTGGTTCCATTTGCTTGATTAGTTCTCGAGTTATGAGGAAATTTGTTTTTCATTTGTATAGGAGCCCCCCCCCCCTCTTAAAGTGGAGAAATCCATAGAAAATATTCTTGCCTACAAAACCACCCACATGATAAATTTGGTTCCATTTGCTTGATTAGTTCTAGAGTTATGAGGAAATTTGTATTTCGTTTGTGTGAGAGCCCCCCCCCCTTCTTAAAAAGGTAAGGGGTCCTAATTCATCATAGAAAAAATGGTTGCCTCCAAAACACCCACATGCCAAATATGGTTCCATTTGCTTGATTAGTTCTCGAATTATGAGGAAATTTGTATTTCATTTGTGTAGAAGCACCCCCTCTTAAAGTTGGGAGGGGTCCTAATTCACCATAGAAAATATTTTTGCCTCCAGAAACCTCCACATGCCAAATTTGGTTCTATTTGCTTGATTAGTTCTCGAGTTATGAGGAAATTTGAATTTCATTTGTATAGGAGCCCCCCCTCCTAAAGTGGGGAGGGGTCCCAATTCATCATAAAAGAATTTTTGTCTCCAAAAACACCCACATGCCAAATTTGGTTCCATTTGCTTGATTAGTTCTCGAATTATGAGGAAATTTGTATTTCGTTTGTATAGGAGCCCCCCTCTTAAAGTTGGGAGGGGTCCTAATTCACCATAGAAAATATTCTTGCCCTCGAAAACTTTCACATGCCAAATTTGGTTTCATTTGCTTGATTAGCTCTCGAGTTATGAGAAAATTTGTATGTCATTTGTATAGGAGCCCCCCCTCTTAAAGTGAGGAGGGGTCCCAGTTCATCATAGAAAAAAATTTTGTCCCCAAAAACACCCACGTGTCAAATTTGGTTCCATTTGCTTGATTATTTCTCGAGTTATGAGGAAATTTGTATGGAAGCCCCCCCTTTTAAAGAGGAGAGGAGTTATAATTCCCCTTATAAAGAGGGGAGGGGTCTCAATTTACCATAGAATAAATTCTTGTCACCGAAAACACCCACATGCCAAATTTTGTTCTATTTGCTTGATTAGTTGTCGAGTTATGCAGAAATTTGTGTTTCATTTGTATGGGAGCCCCCCCTCTTAGTGGGGGGAGGGGTTTCTATCACCGAAACCTTTCCTGGCCCCAAAAAACCTCTACATGCATATTTTCATGCCGATCGGTTCAGTAGTTTTCGATTCTATAAGGAACATACGGACAGACAGACAGAAATCCTTCTTTATAGGTATAGATAAGGCACAAAGGCTCCACTAATGCCACTGCACAACGGACGAAAACTACAGCTGGAATACCATCTGGTCCAGGACAGCACACCAGCAGAAGCGATGACAGCGATTAGATGCGGATTTGTCAGCAAAAACGGAAACGAAAAACTTCGCAAACAGCTCGCATGAATCCATAGTGGTTTTAGCTTCGGTTTCATCAAGATAAACATCAGGTTTAGAAAATGCATACCGTCAATAAGTGCTGCGCTGGCATTACAGAGATTGGTACTGCTGGCTGGTATTGACCACAAAACAATACCATAAGCCGAAAAGTAGCATGCAATTCGAATCCGACAGTTAGTTTCGTATCTCGAGCCACGCTGCCACGTGAACGTGCCAGTTATATCACCTCTTCTTCCGTTTCTACGTTGGAGAGCATTTCGTCGACGTAGTGCTCGTTCACTATTGCTTCAACTGTCTTCGGGAACTATTCCTGGAACTGCTGCGTATTGCGATTCTTTACATACCGTGCACAGCTTGGTGAACACGTGAACAGCTGCAACAGTCGTTACTTTCGTAACATATACATCCGAACTGTGATCTTGCTCTCCGTTCCGCCATTAAAATCTCAAACCCTGTTATCGAGCCGGTTCATCAAGATCTGGAGAAACATTTCTCGAACGTCAACTGTGAATGCAATGCGGAACTCTCGAAAGCGCTGTAGTACGGATACTAAAGAGGTGAGCTGATCCGGTCCCATTAGCAAGAACGAATTCAGCGAATCTCCCAATTTTCCGTGAGCTTCTCGATGTACCCGGATTGTTCATATTCCCGAATCTTCTCCTTTACCGATTCAGTCAGCTCAGGGTACCACTGCATACGCTTCTCCAAGCAGATCAGCAGACGTTTTATACGCTTTCACGATACAGTGAAGATCTGCGTCTCCCCGCTCGCAGCACGGACACACGTCGCTGGTTTACAAGCTTAAGAGCATTCTTCGAACGCTATCGATTCTAAGTGGGTTCTAGTGGCGATCGGTTCGACTGTCCTGCCTTACATACTTACCAACGCATGAACCAAGTGACAGTTGTCCATTCCGACGAGTATCCGCAGTTGGACGTTGCGAATTACGATAGGACTCCGCTGGCACGCCATCCACGTGCTTACAGTCTGATACTATGTTTTCTGTGGTAGAGCAAGACTTTTCACCGTGTGCACTTTCGTGTGTACAGCGATGAAATCTTTATCGCTAGCATCACGGACTTCATCTCCTGTCGCTGATAATCTCCCGTCCAACCTAGACAAGGGATGCGATTCGCCGTCAAGACCCACTTCACTCTACAAACTATACTTTATAGGCGTCGCTGGTGAGCCTTCGTCCAGGAAAGTGAAGCTACCAACGGTAACGGATACTCCGGACGCCCTGCTACAAAAGCCGAAGCCGTTGCCATGGAACGATGTGTTGCCAAAGAGTAGCTCGCTGTAAAAACTTAGTCTATTCATCGATGGAGATGGACAAAAACAAGCAAAGCAAAGTCTGGGTGCTAATTCCGTTATCGAAATTTGACCTTCTGTTTTTTATACGACAGACTTCGCAACCAGCTGTTAGAATACAGGATAGTGCGGGGTCAGTGCTACGATCCTATTGACTCTAACAGCCTTTCCCAACCGGGATTCGAACACACGACGGCTGGCTTATTAGACCAGCGTCTTACCTCGAGGCCAACTGGGAGGCGTATGGAGATGGATAAGTGAACAGCAAATGAACCAGGACAAATGACTGGAATATTTCGTACTCGCCCGCATCACCACGCTTCGGTGGAGTCTGGGAACGCCTCGTTTAATCGGTGAAAAAAGCCCTAAAGCACCTCCAAGTCACCCGCACACCCACTGACAAAATACTGACCAACACACTCACTGAACTTAAACGGTTCTATGTTCCAAGGCCCCGATCGAGGTACGACGGCAGCGCGTAGGTGCTGTGAAGCACACCTGGAAGATGGTTTATGCCCACCGATTTTTGGTGTTGCTGGATAGCTAAGTTTCTGTCCACACTTACACAGTAGTTCAACCGAACCAACCCGATCACCGAAGGAGAGATCGTTGTCATCGTAGACGATACGCTGCCAAAGAACTGTTTGCCCGAAAGGTCGTGTAGTTCGTCAGGCATATAATTAAATGTTTTTTAACGTTATTTTTTACAACTAACGGAGGAAACGGTAGAAGAAAGTAATGAAGCACAGAGTCGATAGGATCTTACAGATTTTCCTTGATTTGTCAGATCAGGTGGGAAGGGGAAAGAGCGAAAGATGGGGAGGTAAGGAAGGGTCATATGAAGCAACGCTTAAGAAGTTGTGTACCGCAATCTTTTATCCAAGCTGGGGGGTTTCATGGATCGAACCATGCTGTAAACAGAGCATTACAACCGGATTTGAACCCACTACTCCTCCCAGTCCCAGGTCTCGTGGTTCGCCGGTAGTGATGATCCTTTGAACAACAGAGAGACTGGACAAAAGAGAGACTCCACAACCCGCTTATTAAGCGTGCGACGTATTGTAAACTATACCAACACTTTGCAGGTTGAGTTATGCTCGGGGGAAGGCTCCGTTCCTATGGAATAGTAATAGATCAACCTCGTGTTTTTTGTCTTGACCTGGAAACGTTGATGTACAGTGCGCTATGGGCCAGAAATTAAAATTTCGGGACAAAAATATTTGCGGTTAAGTAGCATGTCTCAGCTCAATGTGGTCTTCGGCAACTTTTTGAATAAAAAATTGATGCATATTTTGAAGGGGTCGTCCAATATTTAAGCGTTACTTAAACAACAATTCAAGTAATAACTTTTTGAGTAAACTTTTTTTACCTTTTTGGTATCAAAATATTAAAGATAAACCAATTTTCAAGTAATTTTTGTGAAGATATCAAACTTCTACCTTTTACCCAATTTCAGCAATAGACCTTTGTTTATAAACGACCCCTCAAATCACATTTCTTCTTGTAACATGTTTATTTCAACAGACAGCTCAATGTGATGTTCTAGACAACATTTTGTACATTAAAGAGGAATATTTTTGCTGGAGACTGTTTCGCTTTTACTGCATTAATGAATAAGATATAACTGTTTTAGGTTAAAAACCGTCTGATGAAAAATCCCAATATCTTAGCCATCTGCAAGTATCTGCAATTAGTTTGCATACCAATTTGTAGGGAATTATTAAATCTATCTGCCCAAATGTGTATTTCAGAGAATACCTGGGAATACCATGGCTGGGAATGCCTGGGAATCGGGCGGATTTTTTTTCTCATACATTTTATAACTTAATAAATATGCGTCCTTGCGTCAAACATTCTTCACAGAAAATATGTATTTCAACATACTAAATAATTTTGTAGAACATTTGTAAGCAATAAAATAATCGTGTGCAAAGTTATTGAGTGTAGTTGATTTTTAAATGCTCTTTTTTAACACATCATTATATTTCGTAACCGGTAAGAGATAGATAGTTACTTTATTCAGCAAAGTTGCTTATTTTAGTATTTTCTGCAACTTTTGGAGAAAAAGACTTTTTTTTAAATTACTAGCTGACCCGACAAACTTCGTATTGCCACAAATTAACCTGTGTTGTACATAAATCATGAATCTCGGATGATCTTTGTCACAATCTCGAGTTTTGCAAGCCCCCCAGTGGGCGGCGCTTCCGACGGCGGGTCACAGTCAACACTCGCGACCGTCTCGTCCTGAATGATCTAGTGTTACTATAGATAATTTTTGTGGTCTTGTATTGACTAATGTTTTATGGAAGAGTCTCGAATTTCTCGAGTTCGATTAGTTTTTGAGTTTCGCAAAAATTTCTGTTTTATTTGTATGAGAGTTCATATCCCCCTACCACAGGGGTGAGAGGTCTCTAACTATCGTAAAATAAATTCAAGACTCCAAAATCTCCCACCTGCCAAATTTGGTTCCATTTGCTTGATTAGTTCTCAAGTTATAAGGAAATTTGAATTTCATTTGTATGGGAGCTCCCCTCTTAAAAGGGGAAGGGGTCGTAATTCACCATAGAAAAAATTTCTGCCATCTAAAACTCCCACATGCCAAATTTGGTTCCATTTGATTGATTAGTTCTCGATATAAGAGGAAATTTGCATTTCATTTGTATGGAAGCCCACCCTCTTAACGGGGAGATGGGTCATAACTCGCTTTCTAAAGAAGAGAGGGGTCTCAATTCACCATAGAAAAAAATCTTGCGTCCAAAACCACTTACATGTCAAATTTGGTTCCATTTGCTTGATTAGTTCTAGAGTTATGAGGAAATTTGTATTTCGTTTGTATGAGAGCCCCCCCTCTTAAAAAGGTAAGGGGTCCTAATTCATCATAGAAAAAATGGTTGCCTCCAAAAACACCCACATGCCAAATATGGTTCCATTTGCTTGATTAGTTCTCGAGTTATGAGGAAATTTGTATTTCATTTGTATAGGAGCCCCCCCTACTAAAGTGAGGAGAGGTCCTAATTCATCATAGAAAAAATTCTTGCCTCCAAAAACACCTACATGCCAAAGTTTGTTCCATTTGCTTGATTAGTTCTCGAGTTATGAGGAAATTTATATTTCCCTTGTATAGGAGCTTCCCCCTCCTAAAGTAGGGAGGGGTCCCAATTCATCATAAAAAAATTTTGGTCTCCAAAAACACACACATGCCAAATTTGGTTCCATTTGCTTGATTAGTTCTCGAGTTATGAGGAAATTTGTATTTCGCTTGTATAGGAACCCCCCCTCCTAAAGTAGGGAGGGGTCCCAATTCGTCATAGAAAAAATTTTGGTCTCCAAAAACACACACATGCCAAATTTGGTTCCATTTGCTTGATTAGTTCTCGAGTTATGAGAAAATTTGTATTTCATTTGTACAGGAGCCCCCCTCTTAAAGTGGGGAGGGGTCCTAATTCATCATAAAAAATATTCTTGCCTTCGAAAACCTTCACATGCCAAATTTGGTTCCAGTTGCTTGATTAGTTCTCGAGTTATGAGGAAATTTGTATTTCGCTTGTATATGAGCCCCCCCTCCTAAAGTGGGGAGGGGTCCTAATTCATCATAGAAAATATTCTTGCTTCCGAAAACCTTCACATGCCAAATTTGGTTCCATTTGCTTGATTAGTTCTCGAGTTATGAGGAAATTTGTATTTCGCTTGTATATGAGCCCCCCTCTCCTAAAGTGGGGAGGGGTCCCAATTCATCATAGAAAATATTCTTGCCTTCGAAAACCTTCACATGCCAAATTTGGTTCCATTTGCTTGATTAGTTCTCGAGTTATGAGGAAATTTGTATTTCGCTTGTATAGGAGCCCCCCTCCTAAAGTGGGGAGGGGTCCCAATTCATCATAGAAAAAATTTTGGTCTCCAAAAACACACACATACCAAATTTGGTTCCATTTGCTTGATTAGTTCTCGAGTTATGAGGAAATTTGTATGGAAGCCCCCCTCTTAAGGGGAGAGGAGTTATAATTCCCCTTATAAAGAGGGGAGGGGTCTCAAATTACCCTAGAATAAATTCTTGTTACCGAAAACACCCACATGCCAAATTTGATTCTATTTACTTGATTAGTTCTCGAGTTTTGCAGAAATTTGTGTTTCATTTGTATGGGAGCCCCCCCTCTTAGTGGGGGGAGGGGTCTCTAACCATCACTAAAACCTTTCCTGGCCCCAAAAACCTCTACATGCAAATTTTCATGCCGATTGGTTCAGTAGTTTTCGATTCTATAAGGAACATGGGACAGACAGACAGACAGACAGACAGACAGACAGACAGACAGACAGACAGACAGACAGACAGACAGACAGACAGACAGACAGACAGAAATCCTTCTTTATAGGTATAGATTTAAGAAAACAAAAGTTTGTATCACCCTAATAGGTGAATTCATGGTCACCCTAATAGTGCAGGAAGATGCGCTATATTTTATTATTCCTCTTTAATGTGCAAAATGTTGTGTAGAACATCACATTGAGCTGTCTGTTGAAATAAACATGTTACAAGAAGAAATGTGATTTGAGGGGTCGTTTATAAACAAAGGTCTATTGCTGAAAATGGGTAAAATGTAGAAGTTTGATATCTTCAGAAAAAATACTTGAAATTGGTTTATCTTTGATATTCTGAAACCAAAAAGGTGAAAAAAGATTTACTCAAAAAGTTATTACTTAAATTGTTGTTAAAATAACACGTAAATATTGAACGACCCCTTCAAAAGATGTATCATTTTTTTATTCAAAAAGTTGCCGAAGACTATATTGAGCTGAGACACGCCGTTTAACCGCAAATATATTTGTCCCGAAATCTCAATTTCTGGCCCATAGTGCAGTGTACCTTGACGAGTTGTACTATCGTGTACAGACTGAACATGGAGTTTTCGAAAGACCGGTGGTGAGAGCTGCTTGTATCTCCTGGAATGCCAGCCAGTGGATCTGATTCGTTCTCCACGGAATCCATCTGTCTCGTTAGATCGTCCAGCAGCAGTTCTCCTGAATCAAAATCTTCATTCCTAGGCTTCGAAGTAGTACTGACCGCAAGGCTCGCTGTCGTGTCCAATTTCGTGTATTTCTTTCATCTGCGGTATGGGGAATATTTCGGCATTTTTCACATTGTTCTTGCACGTTCTTTTTAAGTTACCCTTTCGGAATGACCAACTCGCGCCGAGGTTTATTTTTTACGATTTTTATTCCTTTTTATGTGTATAATGTACTTGTTTTTTAAATTTTATTTAATGTTTTTTTTATTATAAAACGACAAAATCGTAGCCATACTTTTTTTACTTTTAATCATTAATATATAATATATATTCTCCTTACAATCCATTTTTAATTTTACTTTACTTTCAGTTTCCAGTTTTTTTTTCTTCTGCTTCTGTTTTTAACACCGTTCACTGTCAGTTTTTGATGATTTTCTTTTTTGTTTGTTTTTACTTTCTTCTTTGTCTCTTTACGTTCATTACGCTTCTACCTTGGTTGGTTGCTTGGTTGATTGGTTGTTCCTGTTTTGTTTCGCTTTCTGCACGATGTTGTAGCAATGTGTGTGTTATTGAGTTGTTTGTTTTTTTTTTTTTTTTGTTTGTATGTGTGAGTGTTGGTTGGTCGAATGTCCGTCTAGTAAGTATAAGTACCTCTGTTTGGTTGTGTATGTGTGAGTTCACGTTCGAGTCGATAACATTTTCTTCCATTCTTTGCTCGTCTTTTTTTTTTGCCCCATAAATAAAAACTACAGCATTACTTTTGCCTGTGGCTGTGGTTCTTCGCACCACTCTTCTACTACAATTACAACTATAACAGCTTGTGCTCAATATCTCATCAATACTATTCATCAATCGGGGGGTTTCCCACATTCGCCGGTTGCGTCCTCAGTTTTTCAATGAGTTGGTTGCCTCGTTGTAGAAATAAACGTCCGTAAAAATAAGTGTTTTTTTTTTGTTTAGTGCCTGGTTGCAACTCTTCTTTTGCCCGTATATGTTTTTTTTATTTTTTGTTTTGTTTTTTTTCACACTATGTTTTTGCTTCTCTTCCTGCTCTCGCTGTCGACTACTAATAATTTGGCTAAACATGCATCATTCGCTATTAGGTTTGTTTGCTGTCACATTCAATTTACTATAACGGCTGCTTTTAGTAGACGTGTGTACGTGTGTGTGTATGTATTGTATGTTTTTTTTATCTGCGGTGACGTGTGTTGTTTTGTAACTATAATCCGCCTGCTTTTTTTTGTTTTGTTTTGTTACTCTCTTAATAATAAAAATCTCTCAATTTACCTACTAGCGGGTTTGAATATTTCGCCGTTCTTCTTCGAAGATTCGACGACACTGTCTGTCGGTCGCGGAACTAAACTAGCACTTTCCTTTTATTTTGTCTATTTGTTAGCTCAGTAAACTACTTCCATTTTAACGATATCCTTTTGTCGCTTTTTGCTTTGTTTGAGTTAATGTCTTTTTGTTCATTTCCTTCTTTTCTTCCATTGTTTTTTTTGGTTGCCTTTAAAGCTCTCATGTTTGACTGTTTTTAATTAGTAAACAATTCTTATATCTTCTTTGTTCTTTGTTGATTGGTTGGTTCACCTTTTTTTACTTTTTCAAGCAGCTTCAAGAATAGGCTCAAATTGAAGAGGATGGTTGTTTAGCGAGAAGGAGTCGGCACTGCTCTTGTTGGTTGATGTTGATTCGAAATATCCGTGTATCCACTCTTGGGGATAGAAACATGGATGGCTGTGTGCGTGTATTCTTCGATTAACGAATGATTACTGCTGTTTGTTGTTGGAGTAGCAGCGAGATAGTAGATAGTAGTGATAATTGTTGATAGAATAAGTAGGAAAATTCTGTGTCCCACAAAGCAATCGTTTTTCTTGTTTTGTTTCACAAACGTTGTATACATATTCATAACAAACGTTGTAGGTTTCAATTGGTGGTTTGTTCCACAAATGCTCCGGCTTAGCATGTTTCTATTTTTTCCTAACCTTTATAGTAAAAATCTGCATAAGAAAAACTTTCAATTATGTATAATTTTCGAATGTGCGCAGCTGTGATCCGCTCGCAAACATTCCTTCTTTTTTCTACATGTAAACATTTATCTATGATCTAGCACGAAATTATCCGAAAGAAAGTTCTAGTGTCTCTGTGTATTCCAGTTCAGTGTGAAGCTATGTATAATTGTTTTTCTAATCATATACATGCTGTCAATTGTGTACGGAAGGGTCTTCTAGAATGTCAGCATTTAGCATTTGGCTGAGTAGGCCTTGATAATTCGTTTCACGTGACAAGAGGAGAGAATAAAAAACAAATCCCTCGGTTAAGAAAAGTTTGTTGGTAGGTATGACAACGAAGAAACTGATACGGCCGTTTATTTTTTCAACTTGGACACACGACCATTTAGACATCCAGTGGGTAATTTGTGTTTCTGTGCGAAAATTGTCCAATTATTGATAACTATTATCACTCAGCATCTGCTGAGACTTCCCTCGTAAAAGCTGAACCGAGTTAAAAAGATATTTTTTTAATATTTAAACTAAATTTTCAACAAAGTCCCGCATAATTGACGGTCAACACACACTGTAGGTTTCAAAATATTGCACTAAACCAAAAAAAAGGGTCAAAATCTAACCGAATGGAAGAGTTTTCGTCGACAGCAGATTCGGACACGATGAAATTTTCCGGCAATGCCGGGAAAATCTTCAATCTTTATAATAAAAATCACAAATAACAACAATTCTCCTGTGCCTTGGTTTTGTCCCGCTTTCAATTAAAGTATAGTACCGAAATGTCCAGCCGTTCGTCCCATCCCATAAGCATTGCCGTGCTTTTATGCTTTTTTAGTTCTCTTCAAATTGACTTAAGTGTTGTTTATATGTTTGAAATTTTCGCTTATGAATTTCTATTGTTCTATTTTCTAAACCGTGTGTCTCCACCCGCATAGTAAAAGAAGGTCAGTAGGAGGTTAGGTTGGCTTAAAATCCAAGCCCAGTGTTTTTAAAAAGGTCCAAATGGTTTCAGAACTTCATCCGTAGGTACAGAAATCTGTATTTTGCAAATTAATTCACCGACTACCAAAGAATTTGGTGCGGAAAATTCGGCACGAGATTCAAGCAGTGCGCAAGAACGGGCATGACTCGTTCCCGTGAGATCCGAGCACCAAAAAACAAGTTTTTGTGGGAAGTTTTTGTGCAGCTCAACCGCCTGTGGAAACACACACTCGCGGACTTTGGGTCTCGAACCGAAACAAATCAATAACCATCATGATGGGGCGGGAAGGATACGGCTGTTCGGGGTTCCTCCTAATGTGGAAGTAAGATTGAGCACCGAAAGAAAAAACCGGGTAGCTACTAGAATTTATGGGGTGTCAGATTTTCAGTCTGTGCTGTAAAAGTTGCAGTGTTAGTAATGGTAGTAACAGTAGTAGTGGTAGTAGTAGTAGTAGTAGCAGTAGCAAATAGTAGCAATAACAGTTTAAGAGGTTTAAGGTCAAAAGTACAAAAGTGTGTTTGTGTGTGTGTAAGTGTGTGTACTAGTGTGTAATTGTTTCGTTCAAATCTGTTGGTACGTGTGTCTTCTGTACACATAATAGCGTATTCTAGTTTTACTTGTTTTTATTAAACCGTCTCTGTCTCGTTTCGCTAAAAGGAATAAATTTGACACATATTTCACCACGCTTCCGGGGTACGTTTGATTATCAACTTGTCCTCCCTACAACACCTGTGTTTGTTTGTTTGTTTCTTGGTTTGATCCAATCGTTCGATCGATATCTATTCTCTAGTAGAGTTTTTTCTTCTAACTTTCATCTCTTTCTGCTCTAAATAGTATGTGAATAGTAATAAGCCATAGCAGTAACAAATACGAGAGACAAATGTTCAATACTGTGTGCGAGATTCGCTTCCCCCGTTTCTCTGCCAGGGAACGAAAACTGATTAGACGTTAAATGTATACAAAAAAAAGTAAACAAGCGTAAAGTAAAAAAAAATGCTTACACGATAATAATAGTATAGGGTAAGAATATTGCAATCATAATACACCAATTTCTACGCTTCTTTCTTAGCTAGTTAGTTGCCCCCTTTTTTCTTCAAATATGTTTTGTTTAAAGTTAAAAATTTCTACTAAATTTGATTTTTAAACAATTGTTTTTTTTTGTTACTTGTTTGTTTGTTTTGTTTGTTTGTTTCACAAATGCACAAAAAAGAGCTTTGATTTGATTGTATCGCATTCAAACTCTCTAGATCTCACTTGTTTCGTGCGTGCGTGCGTGCGTGCGTACGTTCTTTCCATCTCTCGCCTCGCGCCGCTTCACCATCGCGCGCGCGCTCTGCCTAGCGTAGATTTGTTTGCTTATGTTTTTTTTTTCTTTTTATAAACGTAGTACGAACAGTTGCTTCCTTATTTGATTAAACTTCAAATACATTGATATATTTTTTTGATATTTAATTACTTTTTCACGTGGTTTGCTTTGTTATACAATAGATAGATTCTAACGTGTGGTTTTTCTTTTGTTGTGTTTGTTTCACTTGCTTATAAGGAAAAGGGATAGAATATTGATATTTTGCATTTGTTTGCACAGCTTAAAGTTAAAATAATATTTTTTTTTTCAAATTATAATAAATATAAAGTAGAGATTTTTGCTCGCAATAGGGTGCTTGGTACAATGCAATAAGAGATTTGTTCTGTGGTTTCGTCTTTTGTGATCTGTCCTATTTCGTTGGGTGTGTGTGTTAGTGTCATTCGTATTCTGTGTGTGTGTATTTGTAAGAATTATCGTTCAAACTACTGTACAATTTTCAATACCATTAGTTCCTTGCACTTAGTTAACACTTATTTGTTTAACGGAAAGAATATAAGCAAAAAAACAGTACAGCTTTCCCACTTGTTTATTTTTCTCTTGTTTCTACTCTCTTTCTATCTTTTTTTTTTTACTTCTCTCAGTAACTAAAATTTCTAACGACTTTTGGCTAGCAGCAATAACGAGCAATAATGTTTGTTGTCTATATGTGTATAAGTCTGTATGCGTGTGTGTGTATGTATGTTATGTATGTATGTGTGTGTGCACATGTGTTGTACACGTGAAAATGTCTGAATGAAATCTCTTTTCCTCTTCTATCCCTTCATCCCTTTCATTCTAATAACTAAGTAGAATTGAATGTGCTTAATTCAGTAGGATTAGTGATAGTGATAGAAATAGTAATAGTTTAGTAGTAGTAGTAATAGTAATAGTATTGGTAGCAGTGGTAGCAGTAGCAACAGTAATAATAATAGTAGTAGTAGTAAGAGCGGTAGTAGTAGTAGTTAGAATAGTAGTAGCAGAAAGGTTAACAGCGATAGTAGAACTGGTGCATTGGTCGGTCGGCCAACCGACCGGGAGATAGAGGTTGCAGCAATCCTAGAGAAAGGTTAAATCTCGAAACAAAAACTAATCGTCTACAAATAACATTAGTAGATACGTTTTTCTCCATCTAAGGAATTAATTACGAGTAAGTGGTTTGTTTGATTTTACTTTAAGAGCTAAGATATAGTTAGTGATATCCATTTACTTTGTTTGCGGTTTTTAGTAGTCGTGTACGGGGCTTCGAAACAACTGCTTGTTCGTCAGCTTATGAGCGTAAGTGTGTGTGTGTGTGTGTGTTTGGATGTAGGTGTGTGTATACATCTATGAGTGTGTATATTGTTCAGTGTGTGTCGATTCATGAATGATGATAAGAAGTTTTGCTTTTGTGGTATCGATTTTCGTTTACAAGTATATAATAAGAGTTTGAAGATTAGAGATTTATCGCTAAAATATAACATCATCTGATTGTCGAGATTTCTCATATTTATATTCGAATATTTCCGGAAGCGACCAGAGCGGTCAGCCTTCCATCCTATTCCGGTCCATGTTCGTTCGCCCATCAGTCACCGATCGTTTTTTTTTCTTCTTCTGAAAATGGCGATATTTCTGCTATGATGCTGGCTTTTTTTCTGGTCTGCTGTGTGTCACACGCTGTGCCTATGTCTTTGTGTAAATATTTTTTTTAATTTTCCTAATTTTGTTTACCCATTGTTTATGATTTCATTTTTTTCACTATCGCCTTTTTCACCCTTTTCATCCTTTTTTATGTAGATTAATATTCTAAATATATAGTTTTAATATACCTTTTTATCATAATAATCATAAAAAACTGTTTAATGATTTAATCACCACTTTTTATAGTTACTTTTCTATGATTTCTCCATTTTTTTTAATATATAATTACTATAGTAAGTGTTCTCTTTCACTTCTGTTGGTTTTCTTCGATAAGCTCAAAAAATGCAACGCCTATTTTTCTCTTATTTTTCCTAGCGTGTCTGTGTGTGTGTTTGTGTGTGGGTGGATGTGTGAATGTTTGTGTCGGTGTTACTGTCGTTACGCGTATTTTGCGCCCAGCGTGGATATTTTTCTTTTTCTTTTTTTTTCAATGAACGTGTGGGAGTTGGATAGTTCTGCAATTTACACATTGATGAATTGTCACGCGTCATGTATATCTCTCTCTCGTGAATGATTGTTTTTAGCAGTATTTCCATTACAAAATGATTGAAGTTTATATTTTTTTCTGAGTTGTTGCCCTCTACTGTACACCTGGTTGATTTGACACATTTTCTTTTCTATCTCAATTGCGGTAGTTACTATTTGTCTGAACAATACGGCGACAGTCACACGCGCTTAAACATATTTTAGCGAAATTAGGTAGGGGAATTGTAGAGAAGAGAAGTGTCAGCGTTTTGAAGAAGTCAACCAATTTACTGGTGGTAGTTTACGGTTTAACCTATTCATACTCATTCCCTTATTTGGCAAATGATCACAAAACAAATCACATTTCCCGGCACGGTGTATCTTCTTGTTTTTTTTTTTTTTTGTTTTTATTCGCTCTCTCGCTCGCTTGTTTACACACTCGACGTTCTACTATTGGTTTTCGCGTCGAAACGACTCGCACGTGGTACCAATTGAAATTGAAACATCACTGAAAGCCATCCTAGCAACCGTTTTTCTTTAACCACAGCAAGTGTACGGGGTGAACAATTCTATACCTGAGATTTCAACCCCACGCGATGCGTGTGATGGCTTCCAGCGGCAGACCGGCAAGCGAGCAGCACTTTCGACGCGAAAGCTATTGCAACTAAGACGAAAAAATCTCCTTTAAATCTTAACGTAAATGTCTCATAAATAACTACAACTTAAACAATTAACAGTGAATATAAGCAAAACGTGTAGTTTCTATTGATTGCATTCGGCACGCTTTCCAGCGCTTTGAGGTTCAGTCCGCTAATCAGCAACCCACCCAGCAGGAAAAAGCCAACTGGAAAGCGTGCCCGAATCCTAACCTAACTTTTTACACCGAAGTAAGTTATCGGTAACCGACCGCCACACTATAAGTGAGCGGAACCGGATGTAAACTTCTCCCCCTTTCTCTTTTTCTGTTTTCTCTCTCTTTCTCTCCCCCACTTGTGTCTGTATTAACAATTAAACATTAAACAATACTGGAAATAATTCGTTTTCTCATTGTTTTCGTTTTCTGGTTTGCCTGCCCATGATCAGCTCGGTATTTATTAGCAAAAATGTAAAAAATAATCCTTAACCTAAGAGCTAACTATCAGTTAATAATACATAAGGTTGTTTTCCTTCGAATTTCCTCGAACTGCCTTGGTCTCCCTTTGTTTACCTTCGCGTATGACTAACACACAATGATGGTTGCCATGGATTTTCTTTTAAAGAAGTTTAGTGTTGTGTAATAAGAGATAATAATTATAATGGTTTAAAAAAACAAACAAAAGGATCGATTGTGTTTCATTAAGTTTTTTTTCGAGGAGGGCGAGAAGGGGAAAAAAGTAATCTAAGTAAGTTCCCATTTAATCCGGCCACCGTTTTTTTTTTCTTCCTTACAATCTAAAAACCGAGTACCGATTTGCGATACGTCAAAAGAGAAAAAAAAAAGCTAAATAAACCGTAGTTGGTTTGAAATATGTAAAAAAACAAAACGAAGCGCAAGAAAAATCGTGTGATTCTGATTCTGATTTTTTTTTTGCTTTAGTTCAGATCTTCTGGTTGATCGCTCGCTCTAGTGAGCAAAAATTCTACTGCTGTCCCCCTTTTTGCTGCCTTCGGCTCCCACGATTCCCACCACTAGTACTGCCGATTGGTTGCTGATCCTAGTTAATAATCTTCTGTTTTTTTTTTAATACATTTAAATACGATTTTCTACAGCTCTCTTAAATAGTATCTGTTTTATCCCATATGTGTTGATTTCTGCTCCTGTTTTTTCGGGGTTTTCTTGCTAGCATTCGCTAAGGGTAATTTTCTCTTGTGATTAGTCTTTTGCTACATGCTTTCATGCCACACAAGCCTGTTTTTTTGCGGTAGTAGTAGTAGTTTTTTTTACTAGATTGTGTAAGACTTTTTTTCTGGTTTTAAAGGTATAGTTTGTTCCCATTTAACGCTTTTTGTTATCTTTCTCTAGTAAAAAGATTCTAATTCAATTTACACATTTGTCTGCGAAATTTGATTATGTGTGTGAGGGGTGTTGTTTGATTTAAAAGGTCGGCTTTGAACGGCATTTTTGGCCAAGCCCCATTTTTCCTATACAGTAGAACCGTTTGTGGTTGATGCAATGGCGCAGCGACGCAGTAGGCGTGGTCAGTTTACCTTCCATCCTGTTTCGTTCTTGTTTCTTTTTTTTTCGTTTGCATTCGTTTGCGGGCAGCCACTAACGAAGATTGAAACTGTTGAGTTCGGATCTCGAGTAATGTAGATTCAAATGGTTACACGAGACGCTTAGTTGAAAGATTAATATTCTAGCTTGCCACTACGGGGACCATTTCAGACCCGTAACGTTGGGGTTTATTCTCGGAGTTCTAGTTCAGCTAGGTGGTTGACTACTTGAGAAGAAGAACAGCTGATTCACACCGTCAATTTCCTTGTGTCGTGGCAGAATAGTGTGTTCCATAAGCAAGTGTAATCCGATTAGCTGCTGGCTTGCTTGCTTAAAATAATAGGCGACAATAATAATAGTACTAACAGCAGTAGTAGTTTTAGTAGTAGCAGTCGAAATAGTGGCGGTTGGTTGGGTTGCTGTAGGTTAATAGATTTTTAGATGTTTGATTTGGAAAAGCTGACACGTAGATGGTTCGATTCCGACAGCTGGTAGTTGTGCATCTTGATCAGTGCACAGACAGCATCCTCAATTGAACTGAGCTGTATCAGAGCCATCTTATGGTCTTTTCTGTAAGCGATTAAAACGAAGGAAAAACATAATTAGTGACTATTTTACAGACTTTGGAAATAGGGTGCTAAGAATTACAATTTTTGTCAAGAATCCTAGAAAAAGTATGATTCGACATTTACGTCAATCAAGCGGTTCGATTGGTAGAAAAATTATATAAAGGCTACTCTCAATCCTCAGAAAAGATACTTACGGGAAAAATTTGAATGCTTTGACCTCGAAACCATTTTTAGTGAAGGCTTCCTTAATCTCTTCCTCGGTGACGGTAGCTCTGAAATTAGGCAAACAAACAAAACAAACCGGTATTATAATACTGAGCGACCGAAAAAAGGATTACCCCTTCGGTGACAAAAAAAAGCACAAAACAATTATAACAACCGAAACGTACACACCGTTTTCCCCCAGGGAGCGATCGTTTTGAGTCCAGCACCGTCCAGCGGCGGACCGGGTACTTAAATTTACGGCCCTAAAATCCCAACACGGTCCCACCAGCGGAAACCACGCGGTCCTCCTCCATATCAAGCTGGTGGTGCTGGTCCGGTCCCCAGGTGGATGCGGTAAAATTTCATCACCAACGTGGTTGCCGTCTACCACCACCGACCGAACGGACACCACCATACCGAAGCGTCGGTTATCAGAAGCAACTTTTGCACCGCGGTGCGCCACCCGGAGCTTTACTCCTTTAATTACATTTACATAATAATTCTACCCAATGAAATAGATCGTTGTGAGAAGGTATCTGGTAACAATTTGATACCTATCATAAAAGCAAGCAGTGCATGCGAACTGAAATTGAAAAATATTGATTGCATCTAACTTGCTTAGTCATATTTAAAGCAATCAAAATTGCAACCATTTTGTAGTTTATAGATTAGTTTTTAACTATACTAGATAGGATCACATCATAATCATCGGCATCATTTGTATAATTTGCCGAGCGGACAATTGTTTTAAAGAACGGAAAACCTGGAGGAACAAACCACATTTTTCATGATGCTTTAAATCCGAACAAATTTAATTATTGTTGAACGTCTTAGTGAAATCTCAAATATGAGTAAAAGAGAAAAGGCTACAAGTTTTTTTAACCTCTTCGTTGAAGCTTAACCAATCTTAACCTAGTTACAAAACATAAACATGAAACATATTTTTTAAAATAATGTGTAATAATGTTACGTGTTAAATAATAAAGACAGTAGTTCTAAAAAGTATAATCTAAGCTTGTTGTCTGATTGTATCTGGGCTCATATCAATGGTGATAATTTCCTGAAGTGCATTGGGAATTTGGTTCATTCATTTTTTGGTCCGCAACGGTGGCCCGAAAGGTTCTCCTTCGCCGTAGCGAGACTGCACTATTGTTCAGTATTAATCGGCTGGCAAGAGTTGATTGACAGTTCGTCCTGCAAGAATAATGGTGAAGAACACGGTGTCTGCTATCTTAAGCCCCGAGTGGACCGTGTCAAGGTTTACCAGACAACGCAGGTCCTGATAAGGTGGTAGCTGTTCTCCGATCCATCCGAGATTTTTGAGAGCAAACCTAACGAATCTCGTCTGGATTCCTTCTACTTGCTGAATGTGAAGTATGTACTGCGGGCGCCATATTGCACTAGCGAAG
Source organism: Sabethes cyaneus (assembly GCF_943734655.1). Taxonomy (NCBI): domain Eukaryota; kingdom Metazoa; phylum Arthropoda; class Insecta; order Diptera; family Culicidae; genus Sabethes; species Sabethes cyaneus. The sequence goes on from NC_071353.1 coordinate 14,842,158, forward strand.
TCCAGTTTGCTTCTAACAAGAGCTTTGTATATTGCCAATATAGCATGAGGATCACTAAAGTGACGGCCAATCTATCTTTGACTAGGTTATCAATGTGTCTATCGAAAGAGATACCCAGGACACCAAAATATTCTGCATGCGGCACTACTCTACTGCGGTAAACGTAATCGAAGATCACGGGACTAACTTTTCTGGTGAATGTCGTTACTGAGCACTTGTCTGTATTTACTTTTTCCGCGGTTTTCGCAGTACCTTTCAACACAGCCTACGCCGCAATTTGCGAGCTGCAATTTGTGGTAATCATCTGTGGACTTAATAATCAAAAAATATGTTTACATCATCTGTGTAAATTAGAATTCTTGCGTTGGTGATATAATCAGGCAATTTGTTCATTACAGTCACGAACAACAACGGTCCCAAGTAACTACCTTGTGGTACTGCAGAATGTATGGTAAATGAGTAAGATTAGTTGCCACGAATTTTAAAAAATTGTACTCTATACTTCAGATACGATATCAATATCAACCAGGTGTACAATGGACCTCGAATGCCAAACTCTTCAACTGCCTTCAAGATGCTAATAATGCTTGCGGTACTTGTCTTGTACTTCAACAGTCGGCTGCGAAGTCTGTCTAACCACACTTTTTTACATTAAATTAGTTAGTGCAGGCCGGAATTACGTCCATCTAACTCAGTCCAAGGCAACTGACCTCGCTCGCTGTGCCCCTCGTCGTCTTGTTCCGTTGTTCCGAACTCAATGCAAAAACAATCTTTGCCGGATAGTTGTCCGGCATTCTAGCAACATGTCCTGCCCAACGTATCTGTCCAGCTTCATGCACTTTCTGTATATGTACTGGGTTCGCTGTAGAGACTCGCAAGTTAATGGTTCATCCTTTGCCTCCATGCGCCGTTCTCTGGCGCGCCGCCAAAGATGCTTCTTAGCGCCAGCCGTTTGAAATCTGCGAGTGCCGTTAAGTCCTCTTCCAGTCGAGTCTCCACATGCCCGTAGAGGACAACAAGTCTAATTAGAATTTTGTCACTTTGTGCGGAGGTTCAGATTGTTCGTTCGCGAGAATTTATAGTCGGTTACGTCCAGAATTTTCCATAGCTTTTGTCGATTTACACTATCATATGCGGCCTTGAAATCAATGAACACGTAATGCGTGGGAACTCGAAATTCACGGCACTTTAGGGGGATCAGTCGTAGGGTGAAAATTTGGTCCGTTGTAGATCGACCCTCCATGAAGCCGAATCTATTAGCCATTGGCCCCAAACGATGGAAGACAACTTGGGAAAGCACGTTATAAGCGGATTCATTCCAGCGTTACGGGACACAATTGGCACCCATTGTTACCCTGTGAATCGCCTCCGGTTTCACGAAGTTTTTGGCAAATACCTTGTAAAATCGTTGTTTAAAGAGTATTTTATTTTCCACTAGAATGCTAGGGATTTGATGAAACAGGAACCGATCTGCATAGTAGGGATAGTGTCCCGTAACGCTGGAACGTGTCAGCGGCGTTCAGGAAAGTGATTTGCTCGGGAGTTCTCCCTATCCAGCTAATCGTCTTTCTTATAGATAGGGCAAATAACCTCGCACTTCCACGCCTCCGACAGTCCTTCCGTATTCCAAATCTTAATATCAGCCGGTGGATATATTTCTTCGTTGCACTAATGAATTCACCTTCTCCACCCACTCCGCTCCTATTTATTGCGGTCATCCGCCTACACGCCGTTCAGGTGTTCATGGTAGTGTTGCTTCAAACTTCCGATCACCGCACGGTCGTCAATCAAGATTCCTCCATCCCATGTTCCTTACTTCCAATCGTTAGTCCGTTTTCGTCGCCTGGGTCTTTGCCGATAGTTCCGATTAGAGTTATTATTACTTACGTCGTTCATTGCTCAAAGTCATTCCTAGAGAGCATGATTTTTGCAGAAAATCATTCCCCCGAATGTACCATTACCCAGAACGAACCATTCCCTAGAAAATAATGCCCTAGAAAGAACCATTTCATAGAAAATTATGAAGAAAAATATGCTGGCTTACAACTGAAAGCAAAATTAGAAAAAGAAGTATATATTCCACCATGTCCCCAATAGCTCGATCTCCACCTACCCCAATGTAACGCTAGCGATTTAAAGTTTCTGTAACTGTGGCTTCGCGCCGATTATTAATTTTGAATTGTAAATCATTTCGTGAATTTTGCTTCGACGTTCTAATGTATCTAGAGCAGACCAAGCAAACGACAGTTCCAAGTTGTGCCAAGACAAACCGCGCAGGGCCAATCGTATGAACCTTCGCTGCAATCGTTCAATTCAAAGTTTCCAAACAAGTTTAAACTGAGTGAGCAGGTTCAATTAGACAAAGCTTGATATTTTGTAAATGTTTGTCACGCAAATTGTAATCAACGTTCTGAGGGAAACATGCAATCTATTGTATTGTAATGGATTCTTAGAAAAATTTCCAATCAATTGATACCAATATCTCTAGAATCCATTGAGGAATGACTGATTTATAAGTGTGCAAACTATAACCACTTTTCGTAAGGTACATGTTCGCTTTTCGTTTTTCTTAAGTGCACCCCAATATAGAAATCAAAGACGTAGTCCTAAGTCAAAAACTGGCAAGAGAAAAGTACTGGCATGAAAAAGAATGAACGTGACAGAATGAATGGGGCATTAAAAGAGAAAAAAAATGATAAAAGAATAGGAGAGAAAAAGAAGCTGAAATGAAAAAGAGGCACAGCGGGGCCAAAAATGGAAAAACGGGATAGAAATGAAGAAAAACAGGAGACAATATGAGAGCAGAAAAATGGAGAAACGCAAACAGAAAAAGAAAAACAAAAGGTGCGGCAAAGGGACAGAAAAAGAAGAAAATGAAGAGCAAAAAAAAAGAAAACAGAAGACAAAAGGGATAAATAAAATGAACAGGATGTGATAGAAAAGGAGGAACAGAACAGGCCCAAATGAAAAATGGGATAGAGAAGAAAAAGGTAGAGTTAAAAGGAAAAAGACGTAAACCGGGATCGAAAAAAAGAATAAACACAGGACAGAAAGTGACAAAAAATTAGACAGGAAGAGAGAAAAAATACAAACAAAGGTGCAGAAAAGGAAAAACAAGTGAAAATCCAGAGGAGAGAGCAAAAAAAAGCCGTAAAAAATGGGACCGGAATAACGGAACAGTCAAAGAGGAAGCAGTGGCCAGAGAAAACGAGAGCAGAAAAAACGAGAGAGAAAAGGATAGGACACTAGACTGGACCGGACAGGAAAAGAAGAAAAACTGTAAGTGAAAAGGTGGAAAACGTGCCAAGAAAGGGAAGACGGAATGGGTAGTAAGAGAAACCAAAAGGGAAAAGAAAAATAACGACGGAGTAAAAAACCCACAGAGGAAATGAGCAAAATGGGAAAAAAGGTCCAACTAGAAGATCGTGTTTTAGGAAACAGGAAAGAAACAGGAAAATGAGATGGACAAAGTAGAAAAGAAAAATAGGAAAAATGGACCAAAGAAAAAGGTAAAACGGAAAAGAAAAAGACAAAAGCACGCGATAAAAATGGAAAATCGGAAGAAAGAGAAAAGAAGGAGCATCAAAATAAGGGCAACGGTACGCGCCGACGACAAAAAGAGTTAGAAAAATGCAAAAATTGGAAATGAAAAAAAAGGCAAAAGAGAGCAGAAGAAACGAAAGGAAAAGAGAGGAAGGCAAATTAGACACTAGACTAGACCAGATAGAAAACGAAAAACCGTGACAGAGAAGGTGGAAAAACGGTAGAGAATAAGAAAGAAAACGAGCCAAGAAAGGAAAGAAGGAACAGGCAAAACAGAAAAACCAAACGAGAAAAGAAAAATAGCGACAGAGTAAAAAACCAACAGAGGAAATCAGCAAAACGGGAAAAAGCCAAACTAGATATAAAAGCAGAAAGATGGAACACGATTCCTCTTAGAAATGGAGGAAATCAGCGTGGAGAAACATATGAGAACAAGAAGAAAAGAAAAACAGGAAATATAGACCAAAAAAACTGGAGAAAAAAACAAAAACGTGAGATAAAAAAAGGAAAACCAGAGCAAAAAGAGAAAAAAGGGAGCCAAAACAGAATAAAACAACACGAAAGATGGGAATACGGAGCATCAAAATGAGAGCAACGGAACAGATGAAGACGTAAAACGAGAAGGAAAGGAGATAAAAAGAGCTAGAAAAATACGAAAACTGGAACTGGAAATGAAAGAAAAGAGAAGAGAAAAGAATGAAAATGAGAAACAACGTAAAACGAGTGAAAAGCATGAGAAAGGAGAGAACTGACAATAAGAAAATTTGAATAAATACAAAAACATGAATAAAACAGGAAACACGAGACAGAAAAAAAGGAAAACGAGAGAAAAGGTGGAAAAACGGATGGAAAGTGAGACCGAAAACCAAAAATAAGCTACAGAAAAGAAAAAAAACGGAACGAAAAGTGGAAAAACAAGACTGGAAAAGAGAATAGACAGAACAGAAAAGAGGTAAAACGTGTGAGAGAATAAGACGAAAAATGTTTTCATCTATACCTGTAAAAACGGATTTCTGTCTGTCCGTATGTTCCTTATAGACTCGGAAACTACTGAACCGATCGGTGTGAAAATTTTCATGCAGGGGTTTTTGGGGCCTGGGAAGGTTCTAATGATAGTTAGAGTCCCCGCCTCCATACAAATGAAACACAAATTTCTGCATAACTCCAGAACTAATCAATCATATGGAACCAAATTTGGCATGTGGGGGTTTTAGGAGGCAAGAATTTATGATCAATTAGGACCCCTCCCCCTTTTGGGAGGGGAGGCTCCCATACATATGAAATACAAATTTCCTCATAACTCTAGAAATAATCAAGCAACTGGAACCAAATTTGGTAGGTGAGGGTTTTCGTAGGCAAGAATTTTTTCTATGGTGTATTGGGACCCCTCCCCTCTTTAGAAGGGGGCTCCAATACAAATAAAATACACTGAAGTCGCTTTTTACGCGATTATTTTTACGCGAATTTCGGAAATCGGTTTTTTACGCGATTTTCGGAATTTACGCGATTTTCGAAATTGACGCGGTTTTTTTACCTTGTATCTCGAGAACCAATCAAGCAAATGGAACCGAATTTGGTATGGGTGGCAGCCCCCTGCCAAAATCATCTCTGCCTAGGTTTATTCGTTTTCCTAGGTCTACTGACCTCTACCAAGTAAGGAGAGGATTACCCCTGCGAAATGGATTCTTTCCACGAACAGGTTTTCCATGAAATGGTACATTCCGCGGAAGGTTTTTCGAGAAATGGTATTTCGCGTTATGGTCAACCGAGAATTGGTTTTCCGCAAAATGGTATTCGACGAAATGTTATACAATCACGGCGAATATTTAAATGCTATCCGTTTTATTTTATCTGGCTAAGCAATGGGGGGAGTTGTTTTCTACTTTATTGTGAAGAAAAATTACAAATTTGTATATTAAACTACACATGCGTTATCATAGTTACGTAACTGCCAAGATGCATCTAAAGTTGAACTCCTCAGAAACGTACAAATACTCGAGATTCTGACAAAGTTCACCCAAGATTCACAATTTATGTACAACACAGATTAATTTGTGGCAACACGAAGTTTGTCGGGTCAGCTAGTTTCAAATAAAAACTCCAAAATCCTGTTTTCAAATCCAATTTCAAGTCCAATTATTTCCAGTTCAATTTGGGAAATCATCCAAAGTTCAAATTCAAGTCTAATTTTATGTTCTAGGGCAAGTTCCAAATCTAATTCCTAGTCCAATTTTACCTTTGATTATAAATCTAGTTGCAATTTAAAATCCGCAGTTCTAATCGACTGGTAATTTTATGATGAGTAATAGATGGGTTCGCCATCATACTCCGTTTCTCCAGGCCAAAACAGTCTTCTGAAAGGTTGGGTACCCTACGTTTTGCTTATGTCTAGACACGCTAATGTTTAGGTTTACTGACTCCTAGTTACAAACCCTACAAACGACGGCGTAACGATTTACGATTGTAAAGCTAAGAGCCTTTAAACGGCTAGAGTTTCAGTCGAGCTAGCGTTATTAGAACTACTAATATTCTACTGAATAATCTATAACTTTCTAAAAAGTGGCTACTTCTGAGACCAAATTTTCTATGGAATGGTAGGTTCTGGAAATGGTGCTTCCGGCGTAATGACTTTCCGGGGAATGATGCATTCTAAGAAATAGTTTTTTGGGAAATGTATCATTCTGAGGTATGGAATACTGGGGAATGGATTTCGTACAATACGGTTAAATCAGAATACTATAATCCGAATGGCAAATAAATAGAAATACAAGTAAAAAAACTGAAATGATTGGAATTCACTTTAAATACAGAAATACTTTTCATGCATACAAAAACATTGTCGTCAGATATTAGATTGGATGTCACGACGAATTAACCATTTAGAAGATCCAGAAACTCCGGTTTAGGTGAACAGTTCATAAAACCTAAAGTTTCGCAACCTGTATTATTTTTACTCGGATTAGCGTTTTTAGTGTAGATATTCTGCCAGTTTGATTTTCTCCGAACGCAAATAAATGCTAAAAATCTTTTCATCAAACAATTTAAAGTTGATCTTTCCTCTCACTGTCACTGCTGGCTAATCAATAAACAGTTTTAAATAAACTACTGTCTAATTTTCGCATGCTTAAATTACGCTAAAATACAAAGCCACCCTATTTGAATAGACTTGTCTCAGATTTGCAAACTAATCCTCAACATTAGTCCGCTCGGTCTACGGCCGCCGGCCGGGTGGTTTTCCATCGAACACAAATTCTATCTTAAACGTCATCTTCGGTTTACCATAAAAAGCCACGTTTTATCACTATACTAACGTTCCACTTTGGGGTCTACCCGAGCGCAACATTGCTGGCACTAAATCCACTTATTTAATTACAATTATCTTTTATTAGTTCCCAACATACGAGCATCCCTCCTCCATGGCTTTGGCTGTGGCGCAACAAGCGCTTCATCCCCGTAACCAAACTATTAATTTTTACCAACCATCCTCTCTGCCTAGCTCCAGCACTACTCTACTCACTACATTCCCACCCGCAAAAAGTTCCCCAAGCTAGGTTTAACAACGACGGCAGACAAAGACAAAGGATTTAAAAAAAGAGACTGTCGTCCTCCTATGCCTGGCCGGCCGGTAGCATTGAGGATGAAATGAGCCGTACTTTCCCCATCGGAGACACCAGTAGTGAGTACCGACCCGTACCGACCGGCCCCAAAGGACGACCAGACCCAGGGCCCAGGGTGATGATGGAAGATAATTAAAAGTTTACCCTTTCGCCCTCGTCGGTTTCAAACCGGATGGCTGGCTGGCTGGCTGGACGGAACGACCACCGTGGAGTGCATTATGTCGCTACGAGCCGTGGGACCGCAGGCGCTAGCAAAAATTCAAATTGGAAGCACTATATTGAAGAATAATACGCCCGGACTTTGGAATGAGGCAAAAAAACTAAAGCAAGAGAAGACTCGAGAGGTGAGGAGGGGCGTTAGATACTTACGGAATGTTGCTTAAATGCAGTGTGGCAGACGGTGGATAGATGTTCTGGTAGTTTTTGCTGCCCGGTTTCTTGAACCGATGCAGGGGATTCTGTGCGTAGTCCCGGGTCAGACCGGCATCGGGTTGACCCTCCTTCGGCAACTGTACCGTCTGATGCTTGCTGGCCATTACACGGATCGTCTTGTTCCAGATGCGGAGCTTGTCCAAATGGGTCATTGCTGCGTGCGTGGGGCGAAAAAAAATGGTTAGAAAGAATTAGCGAGCGTTGATTACAATTTAGCAATTTTAATAACTAGAGAGATTGCAGGGTTATTTATCTGAACGGAACAACTAAACGGGTTACCAAAATGTATTTTCGATGCATTTTTCATAGGATTTGCTAAAATCCCTGAGATGACCTAGAAAAGTGATTAAATGCTTGATTGTCTGACGTTTCGACCCTTTTTTATTATCACTTCCTCGAAGTAAATGTTGTTGGGGGTATTTCGATCTGCTCTGCTTTTTCCCAATAAAAAATAACAATTTGGTAATTAAAAATTGCACAATACTCGCTAGAAAGCTTGCGAAATAATTCCCGTACAATCATATCCATCGAAGTGTTATTTGCAAAATTTGGTCAATCAGAATCAATAATCCCATTCCTTTCCCTTCGCTTGTCACTGTCCCCCAATCGGACACCGCCGAGCTCGCCAGGCCGATTATTCCGGTGGAACGACGTAATTGATTTGCTTCCAGCAGCGATCGGCGAGTGTAAACAGCCGACATTAAGCTGACGCGCACGACATTTCCGAATTTTCATTTACTACACACACCGTCGCACTACTCGGTACTTCCAGTGCCGAATTCACAGACAGGCGGGTTTTGTTTTTCCTCCGAATTCATTCCAAATGCAGACCGAAATGCCCACGGAGCGGCAGTAGAGGAAAAACGTACCTTCGAATAAAATAAAATAACCGACAGGAAATTGACTGCGTTACAAAATATTTATCATCACACGGATTTCATCATCCCCGCCCTCTGCATGCATCATCCCCGTCCCCTGCCCGAAGGATGGCCCACAAAATCCGCATTGAACTACCAACCGGCACACTCCGAGATTTACGCCCACCGGGCATTGCTGCGGCTGCTGCTGCTGCTGCTGCTGTGACCGTTCGAAAAATGAAAAAGGCGCTTTCATTCATTCACAATTTTCCTCTGTTTATTTATCGGTGTCTCACTCGAAACGTTTCACCGAAGCGGATCAACTGATGGAGGTTGGGCAGGGCAGGGTAGGGCAGGAGGGATGATGTTCACACAAGGTTTCGGTTCAAATGGATTAAATATATTCAGTTTTTTTAATCCCGCTCGAATGACTGTGTTTTCCAGTTTTGTATTCCATTGCCGCCAACCGCGGGCGTTGCTTTCTGGAGCTAGAATTGAATTAAAATATCGCTGTCAGAATGTGCATTTTTTGCTGCTTTCCTGTCAGCTGACGAGAGGGAGAAAAGCCGCGTCTAGCCATTGTACCGGTGAAGCTACTGAAACACTCAACTTTTCCTGTTCAAATTGCATGTTTCGCCATCAACCGCGCGAATCGAGAGCGAATCCAAAAGCCGCACGCCAACTGTAAACATTTTTGCCAATTATTATTTGGTATGTAAGCGAAAGCCTGTTTTCTCCCTCCGCCCGGAGTCGTTGTTGAATTGAACATTTTCCCCAAAACACCAGGAGAAAAATTACAACCAATGATGAAACCCTTCAGGGTGAAGTAAAATTTTTTGAAACCTGCACGGTACCATCTGTATTCTCAGGATATCTATCCGTCGTTCTAAATATGAGTACACCAAACTAGGTTAAATATTCGCAGGTACAAAATAACAAACTATCAAACTACCCCACTTTTGCCAACCGAATCGCACAGCCTTCAGGCGAGTAGAAAAACAGTAACCAATTCCTACCGTGCAGTGGCAAAAAAAATATCCGCTGTATTCACAACCAAGTGATTACTTATTTATTACCAGATTTATTGTGTGTACAAAATGAAATAACAACCCCCGGCGGGAGAGAAGCAGAAAGCGGTGAACAAACAAGTTGGGGCTGGGTTTTTTTTCGACGGTGGTTTCTTCTTTCAGCCAAGGTGGCATCGCACACCCATCCTCGCCAAATTTGCATCGGACGGACGGGAGAATCCTCTGGCGGTAAAACGGTACGGTCTGTATATTGAGACCGGCTCTTCACATTACATTCCCACCATAGTTTTCTTTCTTATCCAATGTGCCGAAAGCAGAGAAAACGTGGCTATTGAATGAATAAAGCCTTTTTTGTGCGCGCTCCTTTCTGGCCCGGTGGCTGCCAGCAGCAGTTTCGTATTGCAAATCTCACCTGGCCCTAGACTTTTCCAGACTGGTTGAGGCGGTCCACCAGTAGATTCGTCTAGCACGCGCACGGGAGACTTCAAACAGCAAAAAAAAACCTTCGAAAAATATCCTTTGTTGGACTTCTGCGGTTTTCAGCACCTCCTTCGAGAGTAGGTTTCATTATACGATTGCAGTTGAGCATAATTTTTGCATGCATCGCAGCAGTAGCGCCCGGAACGGGAAACGGAACTTGCACTAGCAATGTTCAACAACGCATCCGGCGCGGCCACTGGTTAAGGCATGTAACTGCTCTAATATTATGGAACAAAAAGTTCTTACTGCCGATGTTTGTCGAATCGAAACTTTGATAGGTTAGTATTGAAGGTGGTTGTTTTTTTATGTTCTGTCAACCCGTACACGATTTTAAACATATTTTTCAATCTGGATTCTGTTAAACCTTAGCTTGTGTCAGAATCAGAATATCGCAGAGAAAAAACCAATGGATTATTCAGGATGGGAAAAAATATCACGAATTGAAACTTTTACGAGTTAAAGAACTGAAGTGAGAAATATGGTTTGAATTGAATGAACACCTTCGTTGGTATATTACCATGCGCCTCCACCAAAACACAATCAATCTCCAAAAATTTCTTATTTTTCTAACATAAATTGTTGCTTCTTCTTTCCTAAGTAGCAAAACTAAAATAAACGATAGTTGCAGGTGTGAAAAATGACATAATAAGAAATTGTTGGATAAATTTTCCACATTGTCCGATATTCTCTTTGTGAGAATGCAATGGGCACGCATGGTGTATTATTTCTATTTGCAACGAAACGGATATTGCTGACAAAGAAAGGCATATTTCCGGTTCGTTTTAATCCACAATAACCATTTCTACTTTATTTTACTGCTATTGGTGACGGTCCGTTGTCGAACCAGCGCCGAACGATTTACAGTAGGACACAAAATACAGTAAAAATAATAAAATTTATCATCAAAAAAGATAACCAAACTGTCATACTTATTGTTGTCGACCATAACTTTCATGGTTTTCAGAGATTCTGCCATAAAAATGACGGGTTGGTAAGTATCTTAACCATACGAAAATCTAATTTTTCGCGAACAAAAAATTTCGTGTACAGTAAAAGTTATCGTCCTTTTATGGTATTTTTTTAGGCGAAAAAACAAAATATAATTAAAAAAGGCAGTAAATTTATGATGAAATATGGCCAAATCTGTAGCGTAAAATGAGAAACAAAAATATTAATAAAATTTGAATGAGGCACAATGTTCACAATAAAAACTGCTGTAGATGCATTGTTTCTACTACAAAATTTAATGTAAATTTTTTTTCGGGTACATCATCCGTAGAAATCCCGATTCGCGGCAATTTGTCGTTTCACTTCGTGGCTTGTCACAACTTCACAAGTCACGAGCGTACCAAGGTATATGAATCCTTCTAGTACTTCATATCGTTCTCCATCCAGCTTTACCTCGGCACCAACACCAGTTCTGTCAGCAACCATGTACTTCGTTTTGGCGGTGTTAATGGTAACTCCCAATCTCGCTGCTTCCGGTTTAAAAGGCCTAAGGGCCACTTCTATTGCTTTGCGGTTGACTCCTATGATAGAGACGTTATTTGAAATAACAAGCAGCATGGTAGATTTCGTGAGTTTAATCTCGTGCCTTTCCACGTCTGCTCTTCGTGCTGCACCTTCCAATCTAAGACAGTGTTGATTAGCAAGTTGGAAAATGCATTTCCTTGCTTCAGTCCATCCAACTTCACGAAAGCGGGCTATTCGTTATTCTGCATCTCATCCAGCGTCGCACGAATCAGCATAATTAGTTTCGTCGGAAAACCACATTCTAGCATTATCTACCGCAGCTCATTTCGATTGACAGAATCGTACCCAGCCTGAAAGTTCATAAACAGATGATTAGTCTGCGAGTTGTACTTCTGCAACTTGTCTAGTAACTGACGCAGGGTAAACTGGTACACAAATAGTCGTGAAGTGACCCTCATGGAAACCAGCTTAGTACTCGCTAGAGGTCTCAGTCTACAGAACATGATACGGGAAAGCACCTAATAAGCAGTATTGAGCAATGTAATACCTCGATAATTTTTACATTCGAGTCGATGTTTTTTTGACAATAGGTCAAATGAGGCCATCAAACCACTCCTCCGATAATTGTGCTTCCTTCCAGATTCTGACAATGATCCGATGGATTGCCTTGACCTCCTCCTGTGTTGGTGGCTCCACTACTTGGCCATCGCTCACAATTTTTATTCGGTTTCTACTGATCACCGTGTTTACCTCTTCATTCAACAACATACGGAATTGCTCCTTCACCGGGTTGCTACCGCCGTTTTGTCAGTAAGCAATCATTGCACATCACAGACATGGCAAAATTCCTGCACCTCACCCTTTTCTAGAAACTCCGGGTGCCGTTGGTGCCGAATTTCTCCTCTGTGCTGGCGACTATGTGCTCCTCGTAATCGGTTTTTTTAGACAGTGGGTTCTTTTGTCCGCAGCTCTATTCTTCTCATTTGTCACTCTCCGGCATTCGGCATCAAACCAGCTGTTACGCTGAAGGTTCCACTATATATTGCAAATCAAGAGAGTAGTCATTACCGTCTGCTTTGGGTCAACTTCGGCTCGGCGCACGACTGTGGGCAACTCTAATGAGCTACTACATGTTGAATTCGCGCGCAACGTAAAACTCTCACAGTAAGCATAAGTCTCGCTCTACGCTCTCTTTTCTCAACAGTAGGAAGTAGGTAGGAATTCGCAAAGTAGGAATGTTCTAGTACTTCCTACTAATAACAATTAATGATTGTCTAAAAACCAGCGGCTACACCGCGGACAGGAGGTTCATGTTAAGTAAGATAAAGGAGATAGTGCTTTAAGCATAAAGAGTGAGTTCACGTTAAGTATAGGATAAGGGAGTTCAGTTCTTTAATAAAAGTGAGTACGTTAAGTTAGTTGGTGAGTTAATGTAGTTGGAACTACACACGTAGGCGTATAAGAAACAGCCGTTGCTGTGTGCAGACATTTTGCTACTCACATACTCGCGCACGCACATTTTTACATCGTCTTCCTGCATAGCTTATTCGCGCGTCAAAAAATTCATGAGGAATCAACTTCCCGTGAGGCAGGTGGCTGGGATACAAATTTTGCATCCCTTTTTCTTTTCTTCTTCATCGTCGCCCTCGACTCTACTCTCGGGCGGGAGTGCGAGCCATGGCGAGTAATCGGTATCAGCAGCTCGGGCTGCAATGGTGAACGAGAGCGACGTAGCTGTAGCTGTTAGCTAAACACACACTAGCAAAAACTCGTTGCAGTGCATGAATAAACAAGAGCGAGAGTCAGAAAGGCATGCTTACGCGGGTGTGTTCGTTAGAATGAGTACGCGTTTGTGAGAAAATTAGACCACACGAGTGTAGACTTTGCAACACTGGTTCCATTTATATCTTCCTTTTCTTCTTCTTGCTCTGCGATTCATTGATCAACGTTTCTGGCGTATTCCGCTGCCAGGCCATCTGCCGTCAACCGCTGGATGTTAAAACGAGGTGTCCTCTCAGTGCGAGTGCGAATTTTACACGCGACGAGATAGTGACCAGAGTCGATATTTGGTCCTCGGAAAGACCGTACATGACCCAAGTAACAGTTTGGGTTTTATTATACTTTTATGATGGCATTTAAAACCAAAACTGGTCATGAAAACCGCCGCAAGAGTACAATAAAACTTACATTGTTGCTTTTACATTGTTACATTGTCATTGAATGACATCAGAAGAGTGTCGACGGTCAATCAAGATACGATTGAGCTGAGAGCCAGAGTCTCCATTTGGAGGACTCCAGGTGTATTGCCGAATATTCAGACATGGAAAGTAGGTGCTACAGATGACCAATAATCTGGCCGCGGAAAAATTTACGACCCTCAGACCTTTCTCATTAGTCGACAGATCACAGATGAAGGCTATGGAATGGAGGGTCTTCCAATGACAAGACGGAAGAATTCATCCCTCTCGATCTGCGCATTTCCATCTCCGATGATGAATTTCACGTTATGTTTTGGGCACTCTTCATAGGTTCTCTCGAGTCTATCCAAGATCGCGTCCTTAGCATCATCGGATTTATCATTTTTCGGTACGGTTGAAAAAATTTCCCTTAATTCTCAACACACATATACGGTCATCCACGGGCCTTCACCAGATAACTCGTTGCTTTTGCTTTCCTAACACTGCGAAACCAATTTCAAGTTCTGCTTTTCTACCGCCACTGTAGTAGATGTGGTTTGTGCTCGAAAAAATGGACAGCCCTGGTGAATATTAAACGCATTCAGCGCATACAATTTTACCCTTCCAGTAATCTTTTATCTGTCAGTCTATGGACATGACTGCTGAGCTGCTGACAGTGTGTGTTTCTCAGTTTTCCAGCCTTCAAAACAATTCATTCAGCAATTACCGTGCTAAGTGATTACTCGACTAGCCTGTCAGTCTTGCTCTTGAGTGATATTTTAAATCTCAAAGTTTAGTTTTTTAAACTGCCTACTTTTTAAAAACAACCAAAGCCTGGCTGAAGGAAATTAACTAAAACTTCGAAACAATATTTACGTTTATTGTAATTTCGTCGGCAGTTCAAAATGAATGAATGATTCACATTTGATATCATTCGTAAGTGATTCACTCGAATCATTGTTTTCAGGTTGGCAAAGCTGAGTTCATTTCATCTGTAGCAGTATGTTGAGAATGAGGCGTACGTTGCATCAATTTAGGCGTATTGCATAAATTGTATATGAGATTTCTAAGCACTGTATGTGGTACTTAAAAGAAGTGCCTGCAATAGAGTCTACTGCGTGAAGCTCCTTTTCTCCGGAATTTGGCCATCGAGCTTTCTGAATAGTAGCGATGTCCACTCCGAGTCGATGCAGCTCTCGAGCAAGCAAGCAGTTCTAACATTCCCGGTACCAAGTTTCCACTCGTTATCTATTAATCGTTTTCTTGTTCTTTGCCGTATCCTTTACCTATTGATCTGTTCCACATTTCTATTTTCCGTTTTCGTGATAAACAAGAGTTTCGGCAGACTACCTTACCGGAGTCGCGATACCAACATCCCGCTAATGGGTCTACCATCTTAGGTATAGGTTGCGGGATACAGTATTTCATTTTCAGCCGCTCGCTCCGAAACAGACGCTGATTGAGCCGCCCCTGTATTGGGAAACAGGCAGTCAAGCTCGCACCTTCTAACTTAGCTGCTCCAGTTTGTACATGCAGCATTTCCAGGTGAGGCCATTTCCTGAAGTGCAATATTTACATTCCTCCCGACAAAAGCCGATCAGTTGATTTAATAGAAGAGCACACGAGCACCGTCCATGAAATCTACAACAGGGCCTCTCTCAAGGTGACACTGTCCTTGTGTGCGGCGATTAAAAATCAACCCCGCCTTGCATAGCGCAAAGACGAGAGCGGTACTCTTCCTCCTAATAACTTGTCGTATTTAACTTCAGCGAATATAGCATTGGTCCATGGCATGGACTTCTTGACCATGGATCAAGTAAATCTACAACTGAATAACAACGGCCGCTCTCTAGACTTAGTTTTTGTGACTGAGGCCAGCCGTACTGTGGTAACACCTTCCGAAGATCCCCTGCTACCTGTAGATCTTCATCATCCTCCACTAGATATTCGCTTTAAAGTTTGCGACGAATTTTCGGGGTCGCTACCAACGACTGATAACCGCAGGAGAGAAATCAATTTCCGGAAAATCGATTTCGACAGACTTTCTGCTTACCTATCAGCTGCTGCAGATTGGAACTGTATCCACAATTGCGTGGATGTTCATGGTATGGGCTCCCTGTTCCTGAACCGGATGGAAGCCCGGCTGTTGTTTTTTGTCGCTGTGCTAGTTCTTTTGCTGGGCCGTTAGCCGCCATTTTCAAAGCCGATCATTCAAAGGGGGAGAATTTCCTGTGAGCTGGAAGCTGTCATACATGTTTCCCGTGTATAAAAGTGGTGAGCGTCGTGACGTCCGGAAAATTATCGAGGGATTACTAGCCTTTCCGCCGATGTTCGAAGCTGTTCGAGTTTATTGTCAGCGACCGAATTCTACAAGCCACGAAGTCTTATATGTCCTCTGTCCAACATGGTTGCATTCCCGGCAGATCCGTAACTACAAACTTGTTAGACTTCGTTACCACTTGTTCGACGGCTATGCTGTCAGCGCAAGTAGATGTCATCTATGCGGATCTGAAAGCGGCTTTCGACAAAATTGTCCACAAAGTGTTATTCCGTAAATTGTTGCGAATGGGAGCCTCGAGCAGGTTGGTGTCGTGGCAATCATCCCATCTGACTGAAAGAACGGCTCATGTCAAACACGGCCAAAGCATCTCTTCACCGTTTGTTAACAAATGTGGAGTTCCGCAAGGTGGTAATTTAGGATCACTTTTGTTCGTCATTTTCTTCAACGATGTTGCATTCTCGCTTGGTTATGGATGCAAACTGATGTAGGATGTAGTGTTGCGCTCTATCTAGGACTGTCTCCATTTGCAAATGTTGCTGAACGTGTTTGTCAGTTGGTGTTCGAGTTCCAGTACAAAAATGACGACGACAGAAGTCATGAGATATATAATAGGTAACAAACAAATAGAAGCAACATTGTAAATATGATGAAAGTTATCTGAGACTATTCGTTCCGCTCAGAAAAACGGCCCGCAATGCCTATTTTGATTGCCTAAAAGTATATGGTTAACATCTAATTACTTACCCAAATACGCTTGGTGAGGTTCAGCCATCTGGATGAGTGCTGAATCTTTCTTGTTGTAGAGAATCTTTACACGTTGTACATCACCATACACCCCTGTTTGCCATCGTAACCAACATCAGCGGTCGCCATTAATGTTACAGGCGAAAACAAGAGAAGAAGAAAAAGAAATTATTGGTATTATTACTCAGTACATAAGGGTAATGTAAAATGTAGAAAATTCACACAAAACTAAAAAAAAAACAAAATAATGATAAAATTAACCAAAAAAGGATAGATCTCAAGGACCGATAGTGCGATTAATATTGCCTTTTAATTACGGCTATAATTGTGCTACTTCTTATCCACACTTTCACCAAAAAAAAACAAAACAAAAATACATCCACCAATCGTTAAAAATTTTACCTCCCCCCTCAATTCGGTGCACGAAGCAAATTCCTGCAAAGTTATGAACTATCACAGCAGCAGCTCTGTAGTGGTTGCTATTTCGCGGGCGTCCTATAAAAATGGATGACGACACACGGCAACCGTCTTGTTCTTCATGGTCTGCAGCAATATAAGGTACATATTAACAGCCTGCAACTGTAATTTTCTATCTTTTTTCTTTGCGCTTCGAAAATTTTTAAGCTGTGTCACCTAGCCAACCGCCGGCCACCGACCGTGTAACCGCAGTATTGTGCACCCAGCCAGCGTGGAAAACCACTTTTAAAGGATTTTGTTACTTTACTACTGCTGGGGACACATTGGAACTGCAAATAAAGCGCTCGCAACAGTTGGTCGGACAGGTGGTTGGAATGAAAGTGGTTAAAAGGATGAGTAGAGGGTAAAGTAACGGCAAGGGAGGAACAATGAAAATGTGCCTTTCCCCGTGCCACATCAACCAACCAGCATGCAGCAGCCTCTGTAGTTCACCCGGTGTGAGGATGATACGGCGAGATGATAGACCGCAAGGCAACGTCATAACAGTGAAGCACAACAGCAACGGCAGTAACATTTTCGACAGCACCAGAAGAGCTCACATTGTGTGTGCTGCGGTTTGCCTACCTTTTAGGCGTAAATGTGCTGTCTCACGGTTCCGCGAATTTTTCCGGCCCGCTAGCCATGGTACCACCAACCACCAACCACCACCCACCATAGTGTAAATCGCTGTGGTTCTGCATATCCTTCACACGCCTCTAGACCACTCCCTAACCTCAATGTACATTACACACACTAAGGCTACCCCCCACTTACTGCTATTTAAATAAAGTAAATTCTTGCAAACGCTATCGTTGAATAAAAGATACTTGTTAAGAAATGAACAGTTATTGCTTACAAAATGTTTTCTTCTCTCAATAGGAAGAAAACTACTTCCCAACAGTTCACCGTGAAGTAAAACTTACATTCTACGTAAATCATATTCATGCTGCATCTCATCAAAAAGTTTTTCCCAAAGGCGATATCATTTACTCGATAACGAAACATTTCTAAGCAGATTTAAACTTCTGAAACATTGAAAACATTTTAGAATACTACGTCGCCGAATCTAGTTTACTCTAATTAAGAAATTTCCCTTTTTAGATTTCTGCTTTGGAGCAGTTCGAAGCGAAACACTAGAACTAGGATACTGAATGGAACGAACGGTCAGAGACGAACAAAACATAAAACGAAAATATCAAATCTGTTCACCCGAAAGCAAATATGTCGAAGCGGAAATGGTTTGAAAAATTCCTTCCGAATCGTAAATAACTCCCTCATCCCTGGGTGCCGGCACCCATCCGATATGGCATGACGGGGCGGAGTGACTAAATATTGACTCGCAGAGATTGTACCCAACCATCATCATGCGCCCCCGAAAGGATAAGAGCGGAATACTCAACAAAAGACGAACAAAAAAAATATCGCAAAAATGCCCGGATCACAAGGGCCAGGGACTGACTGGCTTGACCACTGCTTTACCTTTCCCGTCGACCCGTTACCGACCATCGTTTTGTGTCAATATTTTCCTGCTACCATCGTTGCCAGGATCTGAAGTAAGCAAGGAAACCAAAACCGACAAGCGGTAAGCGTTGAACGTGAGGTAGGTACCTATCTTCACCGTAAATAAAGGCACCCATAAATCTACTGCCATATTTGTCATCGCGTGTTTCCATCCCGCGTCGCAGCACAGCACCTGGCGGCTTCCTGTCGCGTTTCGAAATCTGTGGATCACTTTCAAGATTGAACCGGCACCACCATCGTCATCGTCGTCGTCGTAATGGCCCACTGTGCAGGAGTATGTGTCGAATCATCATCGTAAATGATGGGCAAGTTAGTGAGGTGCTACCCCAGCGGGACTTTACATCCGCAGCAAACAAGTACCGACCGGGAGTGGCATGACAGTAACCTAATTTCATATTTTGAAAAGCAGAAAAGTGTCAAAGTTTTGCCAGGAAAGTTTCTACGGCGACAGCACAAGCTTTTTCTCCTAGTGACCATAATATTTTTTTAAATTTTTCTTCAATCAGTAATGTGATAGCGGATATTACACATATTACAGGACCATTGAAAGTTTGTTTAGTCACTGATATGGATCATTTAAATTGCATGAGTAAAATAAATGAAGAATTTGCAGCATCAAAATATTTTAAATTTTCCCGAGATCATCAACCGATAAATGTTTTTAGTAGCAAATGGACGCCTATGACTGTCCACAACCCATTGTTTCATGAATATCGAGCTTGAGGTTTCAATAATGTTAATAAAAGTGAATTTAAATGGAGACGCGTGATACACAATCAAACTTGACCCAGCGTTTCCCATTTCGTTTATTGCGCTAGATATGATCTGGGTTTTATTACACACTTACGGTGGTTTTAATGACCGAAATTAGTAATCTAAACCGCAATAAGTGCACAACCTAGCTCAAACTACTAATTAGAACAGAAGCAATAGCTTTAACCAACGCAAATGTTCCTGTGCTATTGCGTTTACAAATTAAAACGGTCGTTTTCAGGACTACCATTTTGAAACAATTTGGTCAAGGTTTATATTCATAAACGGTTATCCTGACAAACGATAAGTACGTCCCATTAATCAATGCTCAATCTGGGTGTTTTTTATTGCAGCTCCCGAAACCCACATTCCTAACCCTACGTCAAGTCTGCATTCGTTCATCTAGGCGAATGCTGTTTTGCAGCAACTCAATTTCAAAAGATATTAGATTATTCCGCTGTCTCGTAAACGCAATACCTGAAATGCGCCCTGAGAGCACCCCGATTTTGTTCGAACATTGTGTTCGGTTATGAAACGGTACCGCGATTGTGAAACACCCGTCGCTCTTGTTCAATTAAACTAGCTCCGTCAATATCTCTGTCGCATTGTTATTAGGGGAAGCGCCAGACAAAGTGACAAATCACTCTCGTCCCAACAGGATTAATATTCTTTACGACGATTAAACCTACACCAAATTGATGTCTCTGCTTGGGAAGTTCACCAGAAAAAGTGACATAAACCCCTCGTCCCAAAAGGTCGAAGATTATTTACGTACGACGGTTAATACCAGACCAATTTGATATCTGTGTTGGGAACGTGCGCTATACACATGCGCACGTTGCCATTTCATTGGAAAAGAAGTGTTGTGACAACGATCCCAAGTTACACCATGTAAGGCCATAATAAAATATCCCATAATGAAATTTTCAGCAATCTTAGCTCGTTCGCACCATATGCGCATTAAATTTTATCGTACATATTAATGCGATAGGTGGTAAAACCAACGCGCCATTGAAATTTTGCAATTTCCGAAAACTGGTTATTTTAACAAAATAAGTATATTCAGCTAGTCAATCTAAATTTCTAGTAAAATCATTTTGGTTGCTACCTGTGAGAGAAAAACCGATTGATAGTTACTTTCTTTCTGCAAAACACTTTACTTTGATGAATTTTTGTTTGCGAGCTAAAACAAAATACTAGAATAAGGCAATATGGCGTCGCATAAAAAATGGTTTTGGTGTTGAACTTTCGTATTCTTCATAATAGCAGCAAAAAAACTGTTTAATCAGAGTGTAACCGCTCTACAAAATTAACAGATTTCTTGCGGTTTGACAAGCAACCGCGATAAGATCAATTTTGATTGGTGCGCCATTTTGTATTGCTACACCACACTTATGGTAAGTTTATAAGAGACGTGGTGCAGCCAACTGGTTTTAACGTGGTAATATAAGCAACCACAATGAATTTACATTAGGGGTCAGTCCCGGCGTAGTGGTTGGCATTCACGCCGAGGACCCAGGTTCAAATCCTAACCCCGCAGAAGTCATGAATGATCCAAAACTGGTTAAAGTTACTATAATCTATACAAAAAAATGAATTTGCTTGATTAACACTTTTATTTTGGTTTTCTAACTAGCTATAAGTGTGTTTTGACTCGTATCTTCTGGGTATTGCGCAATACCACAATTAAACCAGAGATAATGATAAATACCACAATAAAACCTTCATAAAATTCAAGTAAAACCAAGTGGCTTTAGAATTGTTACTTGGGATGCGCTACTAATAAAATAGGATCGAATTGGAAAAATATCTTTAATGTGGGGCACAGAACAGCATTAGTTTTGTTCTTGGTTTTGTTCAATTCTTTTCAAATGCACACTTTGACCAAGGCAACTATGATGTCTTTTTGTGGTTTGGTTTAAATATCTTTGTGCATTAAGAAGCGTGCGATTTAAATTTGCAAATCCAACGCATGCTATTATCTTAATGAGCAATGATTCGAAAATATTAACTGAAGACTGTTTCCTTGATACTACTGGGCTGTAAACAGCGAGTTTGGAAGACTGTGACTGTCAGTGATTGATATCTTTTCTCCTTCGTTGGGTTTCAGATAAAAAGTTTATTTTTTGCTTTGTTGAAAAGCAGAAGAAGAAGTTAGTTCGTTTATGTGTGAATTTTTCATATTTCTTCTAGGTTATAGAATCACAACAATTCGTTGCGTTTTTTTTTTGTGTTAACTTTTCCAACTAGCAACGCGAATATTTTTCGTCAATTAACATCAGTACTGTGTTATTTATTGAATGTTGACTATGCAAAACGTTGGAAGCTTTACAGATTATATCGCTATTTCAAGACTATTCACTGAAACTGCCTGGCGGTTGATTTAAATTTGACGGACAATATATCAAACAAAACAGAGCTTGCAAATCAAAGTTCTATCAAAGTTAGGTAATAATTGGAAAACCACAAGTCTACTAAGACGGTCTACTTTGGCCACGAACCCAGATTTGCCGGAGGGCGATTTGTTTTCCATCATCTATAGATAAAAGAGGCTTATCTGTAGCCAAAACCAGGTCCCTGACAGGACGTCATGAGAGGCTTATCGGTAACTAAAAACAGGCCCCTGACAGAACGTCATGCTTTCGCAGCAATGGGTTCTATTTTCAGTCACCTCACTGGTCGACTGCTGGACTGGCGATTGCTCAACTGGTCGACTATACTGCTCGATTTGATTGCTCGACTGGACTGCTCAACTGAACTGCTCACTCGACTGGACTGTTCGATTCGACTACTCGATTGAACGATTGACTTGACTGCTTGATTTAACTGCTCGATTGGTTTACTCACCTCATTTGCTCGAATCGACTGCTCGACACATTTGATCGACTTACTGCTCGACCCAACTGACAGACTTAACTACTCGATTGAACTGCTTAATTAAACTATTCGATTCAACTGCTCGACTGAACTACTCGACTCAACTTCTCGATTCGACTATTCGAATCGGCTGCTCGACTCAACGAATCGACCCGTCTGCTCGACTAGGTTACTCGATTTAACTGCTCGACTGGACTGGTTGACTGAACAGCTTGATTCAAATGCGCGATTCGACTGCTCGACCCACCTGCAGTTGAGTTATGCTTGATTCGACTGCTCGATTCGATTGCTCGTCGCGATATCGCGATTGTAATCGTAAGATCTTCGCATGCCGTGATGCAAATAAATTTAATCTAAAACTCAAAGAACTAATACAAAGATTAAACATCTTCGCAAACACTGGCAGATTGAATGTATCCGCAGTTTTCGTGACAGACATTTATATTTCCCAGATCGTAAGATTCGGGTTCAACTAGTTTAAAACATTAAAAGAGTGGAAATAATAGATTATTGTAGATATATCGAACTGCAGGTAGCATACACTTCGAACTAATAATGTTTAAATTTGAAATTTAAAAGATCGAAAGTTATACAAGTCTTTTCCTAACGAAACAAAACAAAATTGTGTTCCAGTATGTTGATTAATTTACAAGAAAAAGGTAGGGTATGTTCCTGCTTCGTCGTAATTGCCTATTCCCGTCGTATCCAACACAAATTATTAAAAATATCAGCTATTTTTATAACACACAATGCAAAATTAGTTATTCCCCAATATTTTAGTTTGTTGACTATCATACGCGATCAATCAAAGCGATCTGAGATCTATTTAAATGCTTTTTTCATTAAGGAATTTCTAGTAGCCATATTCCCTACGTTTTTTCGTGCGACGAAGAAGAAAATGTCGACTAATCGTTTCAATTTCCGTCATTCATAAAATAAAAATAACTCACGCAACGCGTTGTCGTTATTCTGCAGAATATTTTTGCAGAATAACATTTGCCATGCCGTCCTAAACAAATACACGCGCGCTAGCTTCGTAACCATTATTGGGATTTGTAGTTCGGACGATGAAAAATTTTGATGGACGTATTTTAAAACGGTACGACGAATTTAAGAAATAAAGTCAGTTGCGTAATTTCAATAAAATACTTCACTAATCTCGTTTTAGTGAATTCAATGTGCACGGATCGAGAGGGTAAGTATGTTTGAGTCAAATCAGCACAAGAACTTTTGGAGTATTCATCAAATCCACCGAAGAAACGATGAAAATTCGAGTGGCTTTCCTTACTACGACGGGAATTAGAAATAAACCCTACATGAAGTTTGAAAATCGTGCTTTTGCAAGAACGGCGTTTTATTCTGTAGTTAGTTCCAGGAGGCACTGGCATAGTTATGTTTATTATTGGTTTTTACCAATCTACTTCCCATGGTCGGATCATTACAAAATTAGTATCAAAATAAGCGGAAAAATTTGTAGAATTAAAATCGAAAAAATTGTAATTTTTCAAAATTTTTTGTCTTTTATATCCCCTTAAACATTTTTATTTCACTTTATCTACGTGCAGTCGAAGCGTACTGCAAGGCGGCCGTCTGTGTCCAATGTTGTTTCCTGTGACAAAATGGACTTCCTGTGACGGGCAAAATGGATCTTTTGTGAATTCGTCACGGTATAAAATCGATGGCATTTAACTCTCCTGATATTTCTCCCAAAAACTGGTGCTGTTTGAATTCATTTATTACATGGCAATTAAATTTTGACTGATTAAATAAGTTCAGTCACATATGTGGGAGAGAATCTGGCAAAATCGACCTTTTGTGAATTCTTCACGGTATGCAATCGATAACGTGCAACTTTCCTGCGAAGCAGCTGCCTTGTCAAAGTCTTATAGTATAACCGTCTTTTAAGACATTATCCTTCTTTATCGGTAAACTTCGTAGCTGGTTATTGGGCCGACCGACCGAAGATTTGTTAGACCAGCATCCTACTCGAAGCTAACTGGGCGTAATACAACTCTCCTGATGTTTTTTCAAATGAATTGGTCCTATTTACGTGCATTCTTCGGACTTTCGGGTTGTTTTAATTGATTTAATTAGGTTTTGCTATACATTTAGGGGTGAATTAGATAAAATGAATTGCCGTAAGATGATTTTTAGCGATAACAGGGCAAATTTAAGATTAAGTATCTTGAAAAACGCCAAGCGTCACTAGGTCCATATAACTGCGATTACAAGCTTATTTTTGTCATTGTGCAGTTGCCGGAAAATTCATTTTCATTTGATTTCATTATGAACGAAGCTGCCATCAAGAATTGAATGTAGAATATATTTTAAGTTTAAATAAGTGTGAGTTGGTTTTGAAGACAAATCACAAATTTAGACGTTTCCGAAATGTAATATACGTATTATTCAGCGATGATATGAAGGGTGAATATATGCGTCACATTCATTTGTAAAGCAGAATTGGACGGTTTTTTCGCCCCAACGATTATGAATGCAACGCTCACTGATGTTCGGTTCAAGTAATCAAATGGCGAATTTTCTAACCACTAATGATAACTCTACCAAGCTTTGTTTGTATAGATCAAAACGATTGGTGTTAATTGGTGCTTAATCTAAATCTAACGGGCCGACAGTAGTTTGGCGAGTAAAACATTCGGGTACCAACCGAAAGAGCGTGCATGTGCAGCCAAACTACTGTCGAGCTCCTCACGAACACTCTCTTATCCGGAACCAGGGTTTGTTGTGGGCCACAATGAGAAGAGGTTCAAAATTGATGCTACAAACATAACAATATTCATAATACAATGATGTGCAGATGTCAGTACCCTGAATAAAACCCCTGCGCCATAGTTGACAGTGGTAAATTAGTATAAAAATGTAAGCAAACTCTCAAACAAATTATGCCAGATTGCAATTAAGACAAGCATCAGTAAGTATAGCTGCATGTCATCGGGTTGCATAGCGTCAGAGGTACATTTATGCGTTTTGGTCATATATAACGGTTATCTCCGTTAGTGAACCTGGATTATCACATCAAAAAAGAGTGTTTTCGATAGACTTATGGGATGGTTGCTTAATTCCCCACAGAAAATGTTCCTTTATTGACCATGCAATGGAGGCACTCTGCACTTATTCTTATTACGTAGTGACAATAATATAGCATCTAAAAAACTCAGATTGCATGACACTTTTCTGGGACATTTTTGTAGTGACTTGAGGAACGGATGAGATGTGCCAACTAGTGTTTTGTACTTCATTTTAAGTAATAGTTTTAGCTATTTTTTCCCTGAATAAACAAGTTTCCCCACACGGGCAACAAAGTTTGCAGCCGGTCGTCCGTTCAAAATCCCCGCAAAGCAAAAACGACCGTTTCCTCAATTATTTACCTACAATATTTTTGAGCTGCTAGGAAGGAAACCTTTCAAAAGGGAATTTTCGGTCCAGAGAAAATCCCCACATTCAGCAGGCGGGGCGCACACAGTCAGCGAGAAAAACAAACTTTTAATCCTATTAAAATAAACCTCGTCGGTTTGCAACACGAAGACAAATTTCTCCGAAGCCGCCTTCCGGTAGGCAGCGGCGCGGACGCTCTGCCGAAGTAAACGACGAAAAAAATATGGAGTTGAGCAGAAAAAACACCGATTCCAACTCTTTTGTGAATTATTGATTCCCAATCCTTTTATCATCGCTTCCTAGCGTTTACGAACAGTAAAGTTCAGCCCGGCAGCGGAAGCACTTTCCCGCGCGCACACTGACACACACACATTCTTTCTCTGATTCATAGAGCACCTCGAATAAAAGGATTTTCCTTCGCTTTCTCCTTTTTCATTCTTCTGGCGAATTGTTGGTATCCCCCGCCAGAACGGTCGATGGAAGGCGGCGAAGGGTCAAAAATAATAAATGTAATATGGCAATATAGCAATAATAATAAAAATCTACGTTCCTCCCGGGTGTGTCTGCTCGGTCGGGATGCTTTCAACCGAAGCACCAGAAGCGCGGAACGACCGGCGAAGGTGGTTCTGTGATTGAGGTTAGGATGCCGCCGCGTGGCGCGGTGCATCGACTACACCGGAGCTCGTACTTGTGCTCGTACATATACCTACTACGTATGCGAAAAGTGCAAACATCACATATGAAGAATGCCCGGGCAAATATCTGGGGTGAATGAAAACGGGCAGGGGCAGCTCGGGTTTCTGAAGTAACGACACAGCACGGCGGAAGAGAATTACCTTGCTCTTACCTTGCGCCAGGATTTACTCCGCTGAACGGTGGTGCTTCAAACGAAGGTGATTTTCCTTTTGTTGAAAAGCCGAGCGAATAGTCAGTACGGACACGTGGGGGCGGGCAGAGGATGATGTAAGAGGGGGGGACAGGTTCGTTACAGGAGGAAACCGGAAGGATTTAAAGTGCTAACAGGTAGCTTCCGGTTTTCGGGTGCGGGGTTGTTGTATGCGGGCTAGAAAGAAAATACACACAGAAATTCCTGCTGTGGATTTGCGCTGCCAGCAGCGGGCGGATGGCGAAAAGCAGAATGCCGAAATGCTCTATTTCGAGTGCGCGACTGGCTGTGCCGCTGCTGCCTGGGTTAGGTTGTTTTCTTCGGTGAGACAGTTTTAATGACAGGATATGTGATTTTGTGGAAGAAAAACGAACGAACGAGCGAACGGCCGGAGTTCAATGGAAATTGCACGCTCACGGGAAAAGGACTTCAGCTTTCACACGTGTATAATTGAAGCAATGAGTAGTGAAATTTTGAGAGCAATAATGAAGCTTTAGGAGACAAACGATTTCCTTTGGGGAGAAAATACGTTTGACGCAAGTGCAGTTAAATATATTAGAACCAGTGCTGGAAAAACCACTTTATCAAAGCATGTTTCAAAAATGTCACAACTGAATGTCATTTTCTCTTCTGTGACAGTGACTGTCTTGAACTGAATTTCTTTTAAAACGGTAGTGTTTACAATTGCCGGAGGGGACAGTACAAGAAAGTAATGAAACAAAGGTGTTGATGGTGTCTAAACAGAATGGTACAAGGCGTGAAGTGGACAGAACGGAAATTAAGGTAAGGGAGGATCATTGAAGCAACGCTTAAGAAGTTGTGTACCGTTGACTCACTCTGACCCTTTCCCTCTGTCCTGTTACAAGCTACCGGCAAATCCTCTAATATGGCGTAAATAGCTGGATACCACATCCTCCCCATACGTAAAATGAACAATTCTGGTCAATTATAGATACTTGACATTGCTGCTGCAGTCGTTGAATTATTCTTATTTATTATTTTGAAACTCGTTAACTGTCATACATAGCCTGTAAAGAAAATCGCTATCCGTTCTGTTATGTGACGACGTAAAATAGAAAATAATTGTCTGAAAGTCTTTGTTAGGACACGCACAACAGTCTCAGTATCCACCATATTTTGTCTTTGATATTGTAGGTCTATCAACCTTATCTTCCTGAAGTCAATGGTCATGATATTCCCCTATCCAGTGTTTTGACAGTTCCAAAATATTGGCTTTAGACTCATCTCGACTCAATCTTCATAGATGTTGGCCATAGCCCTCTCGCCAGCTCAATCTAAATATATATTGGTCATGGCCCTTAGGTCGGCTCAATTTTAATACGAATTGCCCAATTCCATTCCATGAAAACAGAAGAAAAATATGAATAAAATTAAAATTGATGACATTCTTGCAATAAGCAAACCATAAATTTTAATGCCCGTAATAAAAAACTATTGAAGAGGCATTATTTCTACTACAAACTATGTAAATGTAAATTTTTTTCGGGTTGGCCATGGCCCTTCATCAACTGCTCACAAACCTGAATACTACCTGCCGATAATCTATACCTATAAAAATGGATTTCTGTCTGTCTGTCTGTCTATTGGTATGTTCCTAATAGACTCGGAAACTACTGAACCGATCGGCGTGAAAATTTGCCTGCAGGGATTTTTGGGACCAGGAAAGATTCTTATGATAGTTAAGAGGGGGGGCTCCAATACAAATGAAACACAAATTTCTGCATAATTAGAGAACTAATCAAGCAAATTGAACCAAATTTGGCATGTGCGTGTTTTTGGAGGTAAGAATTTTTTCAACGGTGAATTGAGACCCCTCCCCTCCTTAGGAGGGGAATTAAGGCCCCTCCTCCCTTTAAAAGGGAAGGACTTACTTTTCACGAAAAATTTGTCCGTGAAGTGGTACATTCCGCGTAAGGTGTTGCGCGAAATGGTATTCGGCGAAGTGTTTTACAATCACGGCGAATATTTAAGTGCTATCCGCTTTATTTTATCTGGCTAAGGAAATCTGGTAAGGAAAAATTCCAAATTTGTATATTAAAATATCCTTGCTTTCATAGTTACGTAACTGCCAAAATGAATCGTCTAAGGTAGAGCTCCTTAGAAACTTGGAAAACTCGAGATTGTGACAAAAGTCATACGAGATTCATGACTTATGCACAACACAGTTTAATTTGTAGCAATACGAAGATTGTCGGGTCAGCTAGTAAAAGATAAAAATTACTTCTATAGTAAATCAATTTTTAGAAGATGAATTTTATTACTACTTCAGTTGAGTTTCCGGTTGATTTAATCAATCCGTGTTCGAAATTCCTCTTAAATTGTATTTGAAAGTGAAATTGGTATCCAACTCTTGTGCTAACCTGACTTGTGCTGTATTGTACCTTGTATTTCGTTTATACTTTGGAAACAATTTCAATATAATCTGGCGTATTATATCTTTTCTCTTGTGCAATTTTACGCTACAAAACATATTCTATTTTTTAATCCTCATATTTTACCACGAAATTCATCCCGAAAACTCGATTTGGCAATAGATCGCCAATGTGATATTCTGCTTATGCACTATCTCACGACTGATTAACTGACGCCCACATTTAACGCGGAAAGCAGTTAATTCACTCTGACCCTTTCCCTTTGTCCCGTTACACGCTATCAACGACTACCTAAGTAATGTGTAAGCAACACCCATTACAGTACATTACATTACATTCTCTAATATGGTATAAATACCAGGATGCCACAATTGAGTAGCTAAAAAAGCGCTGGTATAGCGTGTTATCAACGAATCCAAATTATTCACTTAGATCTAGATGTATTTATTTAAAATCACAGTCATGTTTAGAACCTGTTTGGCACCGACTGCATTCTAGGTGAACCTAGCTCATGGAATTGTGGGGTTACCCATCACGAGGTTCCCCGACAGCGGGCGCGAAATGCAAACACATTTTCATTATGGCCGAAAATAAGCCCAGAAATGGCAGATGGGTTTCCTCTGTTTGGCGTCTTTCACGAACGAGCAACTTTGTCCTTCGCAGCTAACTCGTCCCTGTAGTGAAACGGGAAGCTCTTGCAAATATAGTTCGAAGGATAAAGCAGAAGCCATAGAGAGGGGTTAAACTGCTCAAAGTTTCGTCCCAACGACCGCACTTAGTAGTGGTAAGTGGCTGCCAACAGCGTTGAACCTTAGACCTTACAATGCACAGTCGATGGCCGGACGGACAGGAAGCAAGCAGGTCTAAAAGCTAATGGCCCAAGGATAATTGGTAGCACATTCTGCATCATTCTCATCGCTATTTTGGAGAAAGATGAACAATAAATCAGTGACATCTAACGTCCAAACAAAAAAACAGTTCGATTTCAAGACAAAATACAACCCAATCTGGACCATTCAGTTAAGTTCCGGTTATTTTAGTCAACATATCCATATCATTTCAGGATAAATCAAATTACTTTATGACGTCCTCCTGTCGGGTCCGTCTTCGACACAGTGAAAGTCGATTGGCTTCCCTTGCCGAGTGAATCCCCACATCGTGGTGGGGGAGAAAATCTACCTTCAATCAATCATACACAGGGATCTGGATCCTTTCGCCGCTCGAACAAGGACAAAGCTTAAGAATTAATCCCAGCTTCCATTAGTTTTTGATTCTCCTTAGCTACAGGTAGTACAGGCACAACCCAACCCAACGCAACACACAACGGGATTGAGCGAAACGGAAATGGCTCAATCAATTAGAGCAGCTGCTAGGCAAGGCCGACCTTCAGCTAAACAACGAGCACAACGAGAAGCGGAAGGAGTAAGTAAATCCTGCCTTTGTTTCAGCTAGTCTTTTAACGTAAACGAAAATAGGGAATCCAAACCTAGAGCCGTCGAACGGTGCTGCCGAAGCTTTCGGCCGGGAAAACTTTTCCGAAGTAAGTAAGACACGGAACGTGTACTTCTGAGAAGATTATTATGAGATGGCTTCTATTCCGGACTAGGGAGCTAATTTTAGCAGAATGATGGGAGCCTTTAAGTAATCCTGCTTTTGTTTCCCATTTACGCGTAATGATTTTTTTTTGTTTTCACTAGAACAGCCTTACGGTAATGGCTGCCGGTGGTTAGTTACACTCACTACAGAGTAGACGGGCTTCAAAGGCCTAGCTAGGCAGGATTTTGGTGCAACAAAAAGAGTCACCGTTAGTATACCTTTTAAAGCTTCGAGAATCACAAATGGCTCTCATAATCCTAATGGTTTTCCCTTGTGGAGCATACAAACCCTTTCATACGACGCGGGAAACTGCTTGTGATCGCCATGTATGAATATAGGTCTGATGTTCAGAAGGATGTCTCGACGAGAAAAGATTTCTTCAGCACTCACCATTACCCCCTCCGACCGAAGCTTCACCCTTTCGAAGCTTCTTCTTCTTCTTGTACACTAAGCTACAGTTACCGCAGCACAGGAAGGAAATGGGCTTATCCATTCAGGTGTGCTTATATGTTTCGCTTTTGTGGGTTGAACTCAACTTAAGTTTATAGCAGGTGCAATTTTTCTTACATGTAGTGAAGCTTTCGTCTTCTTTCCCGTTCGGGCTGCAATGGAGAAAAAAAGATCCTGCATGCAACAGCAATGCCTTCCAGGCAGGATTGTAGCTTCCAAATTGAATTTCCATTGAGTAATCTTTCTTGGAGTAATAGATTGAAAAAGAGTGAGATTATATGTAACCTCCGGCTGCAGGTTCACCATACCTGTTAGGCTAAATCCGTTTGAATAGAATTCGGAACAAAGTTTGAACTGTATTTGCTCCGTAAATCCTCTTCTTTGACAAAGTGTTTCAAATTTTAACCTTTCGTTAGCTTGTAAATAGCTGACAGAATAAAGATCGTTTTGATGAAAACCGATTCATATTTGTACACAATACATAAGTAGACGACTTTGGTTCGATAACCGAAACTACAATATATGATAGATTCCAAACACAGAACAAATAGACCAGACGACATGTTTTTTAGTCTACTGATATCATTGCAGCATATGTTTCATCTCATGTCGATGATGAATCAAAATCCATTTAACAGATGCAAGCTGTTTTTCCTAATTTCATTTAACCCATTCCGACAGTTTGAAGATTTCCCAACCGCTTCTCCATAGAATGAAAAATTTGATCTAATTTCACCGTAAATTATTCATAATCCCGAACTACCGCCGTTTATATGAATACATGGGTGGTAGAAAAAAAAGTGGGCTGTAAAGGTGAACACACCAGAGCAGAGCGAGGAAAAATCCGTTTCACTATGAAATTCAAATTTGTTCTATCGATTCACCACCGAACGAACCCCATTCTGCTGGAAGCACCTCTCATAGTGACATACATAACCGGGATGCTGGATACTACTACAAATTCATACATACATACGTACATAGGATGAGAAAAACGAGCACGCTTCGCTTACTTAAATCCCCACTATTCATTCACATTCAATGAAGCTCCGGTTCCTTGATACCCCGGTTCTCGTGAAATGAAACACTGGATTACGGACTGGTAGGTATGGATGTCTAGGTAGGTGTATGTATGCAGAAGTGAGTGTATGTCAGTTTCAATCCGAACTGGAAAACCGAGATCGGCTATAGTTACAGTACAGTTTAAATTCAAAATATTTAAAGTCTCCCATTTATCAGCTACGGTAAAAAAGCTTTCGTTTGTGGTTGTTTTTATTTACAAACTCTTCAAACACTACATAACGGAGCTCTTTTTTCTTTTCTGAATAGTTTTAAGCAACGATTTTTTCCGTCAGCCACCACCACGAAAAGGGTACTTTCATGATGATGTGTAATCGATGTGCAGCAAAAACGAAATTCTAGGTTGAAAAGTAGGAATATTTTTACTGCGCCGTGCGCCGCGCCGGCCGCCGTGTTCACACAATGTACTCGGTGGTAAGATGCCCACTTTTCCAGGGTAGGTAAAATATTCTACCACACCGTGATAGGGACAACGAATCCCCACCAATCCCCATGTGCTGCGGTAAGATTGTGAAATTTATTGGTTCAATTTACGCTGTGCACCGCACCCGCTCGGGATCGTATCAGCCACTAAAGATATTGTCGACGGCTTGATGTTTCTTTCGCGTGCTTACCAACTTGGAAAATGCATTTTCAGTTTGAAATTGTTTGAAGCGCGTTGAAAGGTAGTTAAAATCCGTGTCTAATTAATATTGTAAAATACGTTTTAGACATCTGATTTTGATCGTCGTAATAACACAGAAATTATTTTTTTCAACCTACACTGAATCACCGAATAACTTGAAAAGTTGTCAGACTATACCTTTTCCTCAAGGGAGACATTTGAGATCGCTTCTATTGTTACCCATCTTCTGTTGCATCGAACCGATTCCGTCTACATATATGTACTGTAATTCCATGAAAAAGTGCTATGTAAAAGTCCCGTTTTGCTCATACTGTACCTTTTCCTTTTCTGAAAATGTCAGATTCTTATTGTTTTTTTTTATTTTTGAAGTTGAGGGTTCCCATTCCCACTCCTGAGTTAAGGTGATCCCAAACAATCAACAATTTTGCCTTCAGTCCATTTTTTAAATTCATAACTTTAGAATTACAGAATCAATGTAGATGACTAGCAGTAGCCAACGTGCATTGCCTCGCGTCTAATTGAGAACGAATCGATGGTACTTAACCTTATTTTCTATAACTTTTACGAAAAAACACATTTTATGGTGTAATAATCGAGATTCATTATAACGGAGATGACCGGAATATATGACCAAAATACCTAAATGTACCTCTAACGCTAGAAACGACTGCGTTACTGATGCTTGTCTTGACTACAATATGGCTTAATTGGCTAGAGCCTTCGCGTACTCCGCGCTGGGGTACTGTAATGTTAATAACACCAACTATTTTTTCGGGCCCACAACAAATCCTGTCCCGGATGACAGAGTACTCATCAGGTACTCGCAACAGCTGTAGTTTAGGTGGTACACGTATTATTTTCAGCTTTGTATTAATCGTGTAGCTGTGATTATAACCACGAAAAAATGGGTTTTGCCAGGGGCCTGGTTTTATTTACAGACGAAATAAGACGCCTATAGCATTAAATGCTGATAACAAATGATAGGCATTTTAATAAGCGTTTCTGGAAACATATTGGATTAAAACTGAAGTTTGTTAATACAGTTTGTTGCTAAAGCATCTTAGCGTCTTACGGCAAGGTTTGGCTAGATAGGGTGTCAATCAAAAAATCGGTCTGTAATCAACATCAAGTCCTTAACATAACGGCATGCTTTCGTGACTAAAATCGGTCGCTCGCTCGCTCGTTACATGCTTTACTCAGAGCTGTTGAATTAAGGGACATAAACGACTAAAAATTTTGAAAAATCATAATTTTTTATTTCAGATTTTGATTCTCCAGTTGTTTTGATACTAATTTCGTAATAATCCGACCACAGCAAGATGCCGAAAAACGATGCTACACACATGCGGGGTAGAACGACCTCGACGGAATAAAACGCCGCTCCTGTAAAAGCACGATTCCAAACTCTATGTACCTTTTTCTCAGAAACTGCACAATGTATTGGAACAAACTTTTTTTTTTTTGTTGGTAGTAGCCTGTCAAAGACTTTTATAACTTTTGAGCTAATTAAACGAAACATTGCCAGAGAAAAAAGGAAATGAAGACAAAATTTTATTTTTTCAGCCATCTTTTCTTCTTCTTTTCCATTTTTTGTTTCAAAATTCAAAATTATTAGTCGTTTATGCCCCCTTAAACTACTAAAACATTCTCTCATCCGAGACCGGATATTTCGTAGGCCCGGAAGAAAAGGTATCTAAAATGTGTACTACAGACAAACATATTGCCAGTACTCTGGCCAAATCTCACCACCGCAATAGCAAATTAATCTATAAATCAACAAACAGATCTGGAGTTCCTCAAGGCAGCAATTTGGGTCCTTTGTTTTTCTTATTATTCTTGCGATTCTGCTAGAACCCAGCAAAAACTGCTTACTATAATAGGTATTAAAGACGACCGTCGTCGCTTGCAAGATTTGCTCAATCTAATTGCTAAATGCTGCACAGAGTTGGCGTATTATAAGCAGTGTTGCAAAATGCACACTCGTGAGGTGTAATTTTCTCACACACGCGTACTTATTCTAACGAACACGCCGGCCGACGTAAGCATCCCTTTAGGACTTTCGCTCATGCACTGCGACGAGTTTTTGCGAGTGTGTGTTTAGCTAACAGTTGCAGTCGTCGCTCTCGTTCGTCGTTGCATTCCGAGCGGCTGAAACCGATTACTCGCGAGGGTTTGCACTTCCGCCCGTGAGTAGAACCGAGTGCGAAGATGCAGAAGAAAAGAAAAAGTAATGCAGATCAGCTGATTGCTCACGAGTTATTTGACTCCCGAATAAGCTATGCAGGAGGAGGGCTCCGTAGCCGCAAGGTTACCGAGTCTGCTTTGACAAGCGAGTGGTCGTGGGTTCGAATCTTAGTAGAATCAAGCCATTTCGATGTCTAGTGACTTTAGCATGGGTTTATTCTCAGGCCCCTCCACTTACCCTTCCTTCATGCTGAATTCTATATTTACCCTCTGAAGCCTCTTGACAGTGCAAATGTCCCTCCTATAGTTTAAGCGTACTGGTCAGAGGTACGAATAAGTCCTCGCCAGAGACGGCTATAATATGGGATAGTACTAGCAGCGAGGAATAAATGGGTAAAGTAGATCAAGCTTTGAAGGAAGGGTAAACCTCAATACACACAAGTACGCATAAAATTTAATAAGCATATCGCTCATTCAATAGCGATTATAGCAAAAAGAAATGCAGTGCAGGTCATACAGCAAACACCCGGGCCATATTACAATAGATCAACTATACTGGTCGCAGTAATGAGTCCACACATGAAAAAAAAGCTATGCAAGAAGACGATGTAATGATGTGCGTGCGCGAGTGTGTAGGTGACAGAATATGTGCACACGGCAACGGCGGCTGTTTCTTTTCCGCCTGCGTGAGCGAAATGCTTTGCTTCTCATACTCTCTCGCGTGAGAGCAGGCAACGTGTAAGGTTATGAGATTTCAACGGGTTAAAACCCCCATTTGCCTCAATTATACTATCGATGGCGTTGAAGCGGATCAATTGAACGTGTGCAGTGAAGATTTATTCGACATCTACCATATGGCGGCATTCTGATAACCTGCCACCTTACCCGAATAAACGTCGTCCACTTGATCTCGGCACACTGGAACACAGGCGCAAAATGCATCAGGCCATATTCGTGAAATCGTGGCAAAAGCGCATCAACGGCGAAATAGATTTTCCAAAATTGCTATCTATGCTTAACTTCGTTAGGTATCGTTGTGTACATTACGCTCAACTAGTTTGCTGCAAATACCGTTTTACCGGACAGCGTTTGGAGCTAACAAAACGGTCACAGAATGTTCTCAAAAGTCGAAGAACAATTTGACTTCTGTGTGTCTTCGCATTTAATCGCGCTAAAGAGAAGAAGATGTAATTTTCTAAAGTCTGTAATCAAATTTTATTCATGTAGACAATTTAAGCCAGAAGAAGTACCCAAATATATAACAAATAGCGTAAGAGGTATATTCAGGCATTATAATCCCGTTTACACACAACATTTAAAGAAAATCGGAAATCCGAAAGAACTTTTTCTTGAAATTGCTGTACTTATAGCACTTAGACGCAATCGATTCACTGTAGCAAAAGATGGAATAGAACAAAAACAGAAGCGCTCCAAAATGGCTACCTTGAGCAAAGCGTACGGTTTGATGGCTTTTCAAACCACTCGATAAAATTCAATATAAAAACTATTCTACAATTGTTGCGAAAATGAATGCTAACTAGAGTTTGGTCGTCCTTTTTTCCGCGGTGAACTTCACTATGTACTTTCAAGTTCATGCTTACAGGTGCATTCAGATTTCCATCGCCATTACAGCGTTATCTTGTGACCAACAAGACGACGTTCAACTACCATTTCACGAATTTCACAACATACTGCAGAACGGAAATCAAAACGATACTGACTTGAAAGCGGCCTTTGATCGTGTGAATCAAACTTTGTGAACTGGCTGTTTAACCGGCGTCTTTCTGTGAGACTAGGCAATGAACAATCGAGAAATTGTTGTAGCTAATCTAGTGTTCCACAAGGGAACAATCTTGAACCATTGCTTTTCTCACTCTTACTGTTCAATGTTCACTCGAGGATGCACATTTCTGCACGCGGACGATTTGATTCACATTCTGATTGTTAAGTCCATCGAGAACTGCCGTGCGCTCCGAAAAAGTTGAAGGTTGCATGTGAGACATTACCGCCGTGTTATTGTGGGATCACGCAAAGTTGTTTTATTTTATAGTTAGGAGCTTGCTTACGCAAATTATACAAGAAAATAAAAAATATGGCAATTTTACTCACGAAAATTATTAAATTTATCTGCATTTCAAGTATGCAAAGCGTTTACATACGTTTCAGTTTTCAATAGTGAGCAACGAGAAAATATTATTAATTTAATAAATTGTTGAAATTTAGTATTTAGCATGTCCTGTTGTCTTACGGAAACCAAAAATTGTTTTTTTCAATCCTTCCTCTACGTTGAAGATATTTTACCAATTCGATTCTTTTTTCTCAATAGCACATCCTTGCCACAACGCAATATGTACATTCTCTCTTACTACTCTTTTACTTTTACTCCAACGAAATGGCAAATATGCATATATATACGAACATAAAGAATCAATATTAACCGAACAGTCCAGCTGTAGCCACAAATATCAAATTGGCCTAGTTTTAAGCGTTGCAACGAATCTTCAAGGATATTTTTTCACTTTTTCTGGCACACTTCTCCAACACAGACATCAAATTGGTGTTGGTTTGCGTAAAATACCTTCGACCTGTTAGGATGAGGAGCTTTTTTCATTTTCCTGGCGTACTTCCGAAGCACAGACAATAAATTGGTCTAGGTTTAATCGTCATCTTTTTCTCAAAGGAGTATAAAGTGTATAAGTGTTTGGTTATTTGCTTTAACCGCAGAAAACCCGTTCATATCTACTACAACATCACTGACGAATCGTTGGGTAGAGTTTGTGTCATCAAAGATCTTGGCGTACATCTTGATTGGTTGCTCTTTT
This sequence comes from Sabethes cyaneus, assembly GCF_943734655.1. Classification (NCBI taxonomy): domain Eukaryota; kingdom Metazoa; phylum Arthropoda; class Insecta; order Diptera; family Culicidae; genus Sabethes; species Sabethes cyaneus. The sequence continues at coordinate 14,879,826 of NC_071353.1, forward strand.
TTCGTGAATATTAAAACAGTTTAAAGCTAATACATTACGGTTCCCAACTGGTATAAACATATTAAATTGGGTTTCCCCAATAGACTGGATAAAACAAAACTTTCCCTCTACTGAGAGTTCAATTCTGTTCAAGTATAAGTTTGTGTAGTTCAACATTCAAAATGTCCCCCCATATTTTAAAGAACAGTATACAACGTCTTCTCTCCTGTAATTAGGAAAAGAAATATTCAAATCATTTTCACTTATTACCCACGCTGCAGAAAGTGCAAATGTCAGGGAAATTACACAAAACCACACCAGTGGAAACCATAACACCGACACAGGTCAATCTCCCCTATTGAATCAGCTGTCCATAAACTGTCAAGGAAGCTGTCACTTCGGCTAGAGCAAGTCAAACGAGCGCAGTTCTTTTACAGCACTTTTTTTCCTGGAAGAAGAAAAAAAGCACCTTCCACTAGGTAACAACACACACCGGAAAAGGCAAGCGTTCCAATTCCCGCAAGAATAACACGCAGAATTCATCGTCGTCAGCATTATCATCATTCAAATGAGGCATATACCGTTCGTTCGGGCGGAACCCGGTGACGGTGTGTCATCTTGATCCCCGTCATCTCCGACCGACCGACCGACATTGCGGCCACAACTGCTCCCCGAAGAAAGCGAAACTTTTCAATTCCATTTTTTTCGACTCTTCTTTTTCTGTTGTAATATGGCACCACGTGCTACCACCGCCAGCCAAATGATGCAGAATCAAAATTTGACATTTGACTGACAGGTCGGCAGCTGGGTGCTGCTGTGTTTTTCGCTTCTCTTCCTACTTTTTTACTTTGTTTGGACAATTTACACATTTACACAATACACGCATCACAATGACCGAGCGCTGCTTTTCCCCCGCTTCCCGACTGCGGTCGGTTATTGCTTGCGGTTTCATTTCGTCGACCATGTCGGCAATGTCAACCTCCTTAGTGGCACACCGATGGTGCCCTCCTTTAAAACACTACCAACTGGTTGCTGTAAAAGTTCATACCCTGCTAGGAGCTATTGCTTAACATTAACATACGATGATGGTAAGAAAAACACTTTTTTCCTATAAACGGATGCACGGTGTTCCACTGACCTGACCGTTATTATAAGAAATTAAGCCGATAAAACGGTAAATGTCAGTTGGTTTGTGTTACCTCTGAGTCAAATTAAACAAAAATCGTTGGACAAATTTTTTGAGTTACGGCCATTTGAAGTTCTAAAGGGCAGTTTACTGACCTACTGACTACCTCGGGCCACGTTGGTCATATTTGGACATATTCCGGGGACCCATGGGGAACCCCAGGTAAGTGACCAGTTTCGCGAATATGAACAAAAATCAATCGTGACCTTAAATCACAATAAAATTCAAAAACTAGACCGAAATTGGTAAATTCATTTATAGTTTTCTCAAATGTTCCACCGTGATCCACCATGACATACATATGAAATGAAACTCACTATATTGTAGTACGTAAAGTGGCTTAGATTGGTTGCGTATATCTGCGCCCTTTTGTAATAAAGCCCCTTAAAAATTGATTAAAAATTAGACAAAGCTGGAATAGCTCGAAAACCAAGAAAGGTAGAGCAGCACTTCTTTCAGCAAAAAGGTGTATTTTCATAGTATGCTAAACTTCGTGGAACATCAAAACTGCGTAGAAGTCGAAATAACCAGAAAAATTAGAAAAATTGGTATTAAGGGGATCCGTTAGTTTGTAGCACTATAACTTCTTTCCCTTAAGAGATAGAAGTTCTTTTTCTTCGATAAAAACTCCTCAAATAACATTTTGTACAACTTTTTCTTGGGATTTGTTTATTTCTGGCTTTAATAAAAAAGTTAAATTGATTATTTATTGACCCACCCCCTTAATGCAAATTTTTTCGATATAACAAAAAAGTACTTCAAAAATCAAGAAACTTTTGTGCAGACATAAACGCAGAAAACTTAGTAGTTTCTACGCAAAAGCTGATGTCCGCCTTTTTTTAAAACCGTCCCACTGTGCGACTGACTGAGTAGAAAACAGTCTATCTTCTCGGCAGTAGAGTCAAACAAATATTGTAATTATCTTTTTTGTTGGGGAAGAATAAATGCTTAATGCGAAAAATATAGATTTAGGCAAACTGAAAAATTCTTAATTAGCCCAAAAATATAGACTTAGCGAAGGTGACAGTCGAACTCGCAGCTCTCAATCTCTAGTCGAGTGTGTTGTTCAATCAATTACACCACTAAGCCGTCTATTGACGGCACACTCAACTAGAGATCGAGAGCTGTGATTTCGACTCTCACCTTCGCTAAGTGCGCTCATTTTTAGCCTAATATTAAGAATTTTTCAGTTTGCCTGAATCTACATTTTTCGCATTAGGCATTTCTCGCGTAACTTTTCAAAGGACATATGTAACATTGAGAGACTCTCTTTGACGCACCTCTCTTCCGACTATTACGGAGACATAGAAGCATTTCAGCGAAAATTTTCTTAACGTTTAGCTAAATAGTAACGCTAGCAACCGATTCAAGCAAAGCTGATGTTTGAAAAGGCATTTGCAACTCCGTGATAAGGGAAAGAGAATGGGTACAAATAGAATCTTTCACTGTTACTTAGGTTCCTTCGAAAGGTTACGCGAAATTTATTCTTCCCCAACAAAAAAGTTAAGCCGACTGCTATCGTGGCCGACGCGATTGTGTGGAATGATATAATTGAAAGGAACAAAACTATGTAGTTATAAGATCCCCTGCTATATGGATGCGGCAGTAGTTTAGTGGGTAAAACATTCGGGTACCAACATTCGTCGAACCATACACTTCCTCGTTCCCCAAAAAAGAAGCAAATTTTTATTTACTTTGTATGGGCTCTAACCTCTAAAACTTCAAATGGGACTGACTCAAAAATTTGTCCAACGATTTTTGTAAAATTTGGCTCAGCGTTGGTGTATAGGATGACAATACAAACTAATTGACATGTACCTTTTTTAATGGCTTATTTTTTTACGTAGCGGTCCGAGAACCACCGTGGGATAAGTTTCGAATGGTTTCTTGAGATTCGGAAACGGAAAATCTTAACAGCTAAATAGAGATTATGAAAAATAATAACGATTACATCAACAACAACAATAAAGTAACAATAAATCATAAGTGAAACGTTGGTTATTTGATTTTTTAGAATAATAATAAATCGAAAATAGGAAAAGCGGCGGCGCTATAGGTAAATTTGCTTGATCGAAGTTTCAACTTGGAAATTGGAAAATAAGAAGAAAAACACAAAACAGAAGCGATCGTTGTTCGAATTTCTCGGTTTTGGTTTTCGCATGGTTGATTGCTTGGATTGGAAGGAAATAAACGAAAGTGATGAACGAACACTCACACAGACGTAAATGATGGTTGTTACTGTAGGGGGGAGGGGGGGGGGTATGTAGAGAAAATAACAACAGATCCGAAGAAATATGGAAAATGAAAAAAACGGAGATCAAACAAAGATGGCACCAGTTTGCTGGTGCAATCATACCGTAACTGGTAGCAGAAGGAAGGAAAATATCAGACTTTGGAAACTAAAAAATCAAACAACACAGTCGATTGTATCGATAAAATAAATTAACAAAAAAATAAATAAACAGGAAAATTATCTATCGAGTTAAATTAGAACTTTAAATACTATTCGAGAAAAATCTCAAACTAAAATATGGAAAATTATAATAACATATGTGTGTGCGGACATACCAAAGAGGGTAAATAGAGCATCAGGCGTGACCATCTACAGAAGAGAAGAAAAATAGAGAAAAATCAGTTAGCAGATGAGAAAATTTTGGTTTCTTTTTTTTTGTTTATTTTTTGATTTTTTTTTGGTTTTCGTTGGGAAGGGATGGTTTCATGTTAGAGATTCTACACGCCTCTGATTTATTACGGTTTCGACTAATTCGCGGTGAACAGCCACAGAGAACATAAACAGTGCGACTAGGTTTTCGATAAATACTAGAGTAAGAGAATGGCAGGATTGTAAAGAGAACAGAAAATAAAAGTGTATATATAGAGAGAGAGAGAGTAAGAAAACAAGTACAGATCAGTGCTGTTCTTCAAAACTTTAGTCGTCCTGATGGATTGCTTGCTGCTTTGTTCTAAGGACAAAAATGAAGTGGTATAATCACATAATCGGCGGACAATCATACATCAACTGGTCGCCGCCCTTCTTTTCTCATTTTTAATACCACTCAAATTAATTATCATCTCCCGCAGTCTTTCCGAAAGACAAACTGCCACTTTTAATTAAGTTTCAGTGTCCGCTTTTTTGTTCACTTTACCATTGCCAGAATTAACAAGCCCGGAGCTCGCGTACGGATAATTAAACGGTGAAGTCATTGCGGAGAGAAGAATTTTCCGCAAGTAGACCCCCGTGCAGCTCCGATCGGAAACGATAGATAGAGTAGTGGGAAAGTGCACAGTGCTTCAGTTTTCAAACGTTTTCTCGTGCTTCAATCCACCAGCCAAGGGAAGAACCAAAGCTGGAACATTTATCACTAATCGTATCACAATAGGGCACAAGCGGGCACGAGGAGTTGCCATAGATAGTCAGCAGCAGTACAGCAAGTAGAACCGATTGCATAGTAGTCCAAAAAGGTGAAAAGTAGAACTTTTTTCCTAATGTCTTTTGTTTACATTTTATCATTTATGATTTTCAGTACTTTTGTTCGTATGAATATCCCCCTTAATCTAAAACTGTCAAAACTTAGTCATCGCTTACTATAATGAAAATAAAACTTTAAAAATAACTTTTTTGTGTTAGGAAATATAGACAAAGTTTCTTTCGCAAAATTGTTTATTTTTCTTAGCTTCACGAGCCAAAAACAATAACTTTGTTAGGAAAGGTCCTAGAGATTTGCATTCTTCTGCAAAAACGTGTATTTTGAGTCCTTCAATAATCGCCTAGAATCATATATTCTTGTAAAATGCAACCAACGTAAATTAGGTATGAAAAACAAATTTTTAAAGAATTTCTAAGGAAAATGCTCTATATCTCTGCACTCCGTAGAGATAGAAAGGTCTTCTCTTTAGCAAAGTTGTTTGCATTTATAATTTCCATAACATTGCCGAAAAAACCATGTGTCTATGCTTGAATATGCGATAACTTAGCAAGTAAAGATCCAAGAGACTTGCGGTCTTCTGCAAAAACATGTATTTTGAGTGCTTCGATAATTGCCTAGAACATTGTATTCTTGTAAAATGCAACTAAGAAAAGCTAAGTATGAAACCAATTTTCAAAGAAGTTTTAAAGAATATGCCCTAGAGTTCAGCACTCGACAGAGATAGAAATTTTATTTCTTCAGCAAAGTTGCTTGTTTTTATATTGTTTACAACTTTGCCAAAGAAACTATGTCTATAATTCCTAACACAAAAAAGTATTTTTTTTGATTTTCATTTTATAGTAAGCGATGACTAACTTTTGACAGTTTTAGATTAAGGGGATATTCATACGAACAAAACTGCTGAAGACCATAAATGATGAAATGAAAGCAAAAGATACTAGGAAAAAAATTCCGCGTTTCGCCCTTTTGGACTACTTAGTGGATTGGAAGTAACGAGTTACGAGTCTTACGAGGAGAAACAAAATAAATCCTTCCTAGGTGTTCATCGCAATTATTCCAACGCACAGGGAGTAGGAAAAGATTTCGAAATAAAATAAATATGTGTATGGTATAAAAAGATTAGTCGCGTGAATTTGGTTCTGGTTGCTTGTTTGCGAGTGTGGGTGCCAGATCGATGATTGACAGGACGTGAATCAAGCTCTTTCAAGGTTTTTCCCAGCATTATTATCCTGTGCATGTCAACACGTTCTGAAGCTTTACGGATGTGTGTCGGATTATACTGAGAGAAAGTTAGCATCAGGTTTATCATCAAAAATGAACGCACAGAGGTGAAACAACGCCCTAACCGAGTTATGCTCAAAAACAGGAAAAAAGCCAACTGGTATAAACTGGTATAACTGGTAGAAACGCTCGGAACGTTACCCCCGAAGTTCGAAAACAATAATTACAATTACCGGAAAATCGCTTCCTCACTAGATCACTCTCGCCAATCAATTCTAATTCAGTTTAGGGTTCGCAGTTCATATCGTTACCAAATTTGGGTAATGAAAATTATCATCCCAGCGCGTGCCGAAAACCGCCTGCGGAGAACCATTAACAAGCAAATAAATGCGCCCGCTCTCTCGCGGGAAAATAATAGCAAAATATGAAAACCTCCCAGGAAGCCAGCCTGCCAGCTGAATAGGAAAACGCAAACCTGGTACAATCAAGATATTTTTCCTCCTTTGATGTCATTTAAATTACTTTTCCTCGGAGCTACTCCATTTGATTCAGTCGTTATCGTCTTTTTTCCTCCTATCGCAAGACACCCCCACGAGAAAATCGCAAGCAGCTACGATAGACGAAATTAGGTGAAAATTTTTCGATCATCGAACACGAGAGCACGAGAGTCTCACTGCTACGGCTGGAGTGTCACGCGTCAACCAGGAATCAATCCAATCAATTTCACGCCATTTTACTTTCCCATTCTAATGTCGTCTCCTAGGCGAGTCTCGCGTTTACCAGGCACGAAAGCTGTTGTTCTCGAACGTCACGCGGAACCGCCCGAAACCGAATTTAAATCACTTTACAAACAAGTTTATCCTTGGCTTCCCACTCCAGCCCAGGAAGCGAAGATGTTCCTAGTGAATGGAGGAGCCAAGGCGAACGAGCCAGACACGCTTCGAAGCTCGATAACGAAGAGCAAATAACGAGTTGTTGCAATCTTCTCGCCCCGTCGACGTTCTTCTTTCTGGCTACAGCAACTACTATTACTACCTACTATCTATCTAGTGGCGGCAGCAGTGGCAGCTTCCTAGCTTTTATTTTCTTCGACGGAATTTCCAGCCAACGGTGCCGAACGAGAATCCGAGAGTAAACTTTCCCTCTGATTGCCACAACTTGTGCCCTACGCGAGCCCGACGACCGAAAATGGTGGGATAAATCACTCGACAAGTGTGTGAATTTTAAACAAGAAGTGCGCCCGACCAGCTCGGCGGAAGGCAAGATGGAAAGGTGGTGTTTTTTACTGAAACTGAATGGATAAGTCGAAAGCAACAGTTTTTTTTGAAGAGGGGTTGCTCGAAGTTGAGGAATTTGGCTTCCCATCGCTCTTAGGGTGATTGATGACAATATCAAAGTAAGTTTTTTCGAGGTAATATTCAGGCAACACTTTCGTGAAATTATTCCAACAGAAGACACACTCCAGCTGGTACATCCGATGAATTTAACAGACCACCCCCTCGCCCAGTTGCACAACATAAAAAGCAACGAACACATCCGAGTACAAAAAAAAAAGAAATCTCAAAGCAAATCCCATCATGCACCAGCAGCCAGTACGACCCACTAAGCGATTATCTCGCCAGTCTGCTGGACCTCTGCGGTGGGCATCATTCCTTCCATTTTTACCAACCTCAGCATCAGCTAGTAGCTGGCAGTTGTCTTACAACTTACTCCGTACGCGGTCTGTTATTGCAGTATAAATTATCTTTTCATATTTTTCCTCCACCCGTGCGCTGCGCTGTTGCCTAGCATATCCCAGAGCAGCGCGAATCGTTCGAGTCGAGTGCTAGAATCGTACGATTTGCATAAACGATTCGCCTTGGTCGGTCGCGGAAACGAAAGTTTTATCCCCTCGGCTGGCTGGCTGGCTGGCTGCTGGTGGCAAGACGTCGGACGGACGAGAAAAATTGTCCACGCAGTAAAGCTGCGGGGCTCGCCAGGATACTGATATTACAAAACTTTCAAGTAAATCAGCGACAAGGAACGGGGCAGAAAATATTAAGAAATAATAAAACGAAAATGGTGAATTGCAACAGTGTCTACCACCAGACCTACTAGACCGGCGAGAACTCTGTGACCGACTAAATGTGGGTTAAACGTGCTGCAGCAGCCCCGTGAAGAAGAGGGGGAACGGGAACGCAATCATTTTGATTATTACTGTGCACAAAGGAATGGCTCGCAATTTTCACTCCGGAGGCGATTTGTTTTTGAAGACAAAAAAAAGTAAAGTTGGAAGGATGCCGCAAGTCGGTTGGCAGCTGGAGGGGAGCCCGTCTCAGCAGTTGTCGTAAAAACAGCGAAACGTTTCGTTCAGCGAGCGAGAAGATAAAGAGGATTGAATTTGTAAGCACTTTAAATAATAATAAAATCAATGACGTTTCTTTTTTTTTTTGGGAAGGGAAAAAACCAACAAACATTTCCATACTGGCCGGAGGCCGGGAAGCAACATCAAGCGTCCGAAGCCTGAACGGAAGACCGATGCGATGCTCAGCCAGTAATTACAGAAAACTGAGCCACGCAGCAGAAAAAACTGCACTCCCAGCTGGAAAATTAAGGGGTAGCAAAGAAAATTGCTAGCTATCATCTGTCCTTGCAAGTTTACGGGACACACAGGTGAAATGGGACACCGAGACCGGAGTGCCAGAGTGACAGAGGCAGTACAAAAAAGAGTATGTAGGACAGATAGAGACAGAGAGTCAGAATAAAAGTCGGATGCAGAGATATAGAGACGGTGTAGAAGGCAAAAAAAGGACGACGGCCCTTTCCAGCCCTGATGCAATGCCCGAATAGCGAGAGGGGGAAGGTGTTACATCAGATCAGAGAGCGAGAGAAAAATGTGGAGTGGAGTATCAACGCAAGCACAAAAAATAAACTGAATAGTGGGTATAGAGACAGAGAGAGAGGAACAAAGCGAAATTCCACTTCAACACACAAGTACGAACAGAAAAAAGGGGGGAGGGCAAGATAATGTAACGAGTCGACGAGGCAGCGGTAGAAAACAAAAGGGATTAATCTAGAATGTGTTATGCTGGACAGAGATAGAGTGACAGAGGCGGCGAGAGAATGTCAACAAGTCAAAAAAACTGAAGATAAACATTTTATGTATGTAAAAAAAATGAAACTGAACGAGCAAGAGTCGAACTGCAGCAAGACTGTACTGCCGCTACTCGCATAGCAGGTCCATTTTCTGTAGAGCTTCCCATAAAAATGACACTGTTATACTAGTAGCGGCAGTGTAGTAGGAGACATAGAGAAAGAGATAGCCGATCAGACGGACAGCTAGAGAGAAAGACACAGTAGATTAGGATTAAAAGGAACATTGTATATTTACCTCCTCGTTGAGATTCGAGACGAGCAGCACGTTGGAAAGTCCGCGCAGAACTGCCGGATTAGGTGTTCCGAGGGCACCGTTAGATGCCAAAGCAAAGGCGCCCAGATTCGGCAGAGCGCCACCATAGGCGCTAGCTAAGGCTGGAGTTCCAAGCCCTAGACCAAACGGTGGAATCACACCAGGAGTTGCTAAGCCGTTCACTAGAAAATAGGGAGATTTGTCTAATTTGACTATTACACGGTAATTGTTCCGGGTTTCGACAACAACGAAACAACATCGAGCCAGCCTGGGTCAGCCTCGCAGACTTACCTAGTCGATCCCTTGCTAACTGCGGCCGCTGGCCGGCGGCCAGCAGTAACAAATCACCGGCAGAAACCAGCCCACCGGCGCTGGCGATTACGTCGCTGCCCGGTTCGCCCGATGGTAGCGTGGGATTCGTATAATCCCGCGACTTGTCATTGTTGTACTTGACATTTAGCGAGGTTAGTTTGCTGTTGTCGATGCGTAGCGTGCAGCACCCGTTGTAGATGTTTTGTCCGTCCAGGGTCTGCTTGGCGTGCTGAGCTGTAGCAGCGTCCGGGTACTGAATTAGAGCCTGCGAAAATATGACACAAATTAAACACAGTCAACAGAAAGTTCATTTTTTTTTTCAACTCACCTGGAACGAGTTGTTCTTGGTGAAGGTGACAATCTTGAGCACCTTGCCAAATCGCTGGAAAATCTGGTACAGAATGTCCAACGAAACTGGATACAGCAACGACTCGACGATCACCCGCAGCACCGTGTTCGGTCCACCCTGGGTGGTTCCCGTCGTTCCGGTGGTGCCGGTTGTCGAGTTAGTGTTGGCATGGTCCAATGCCAACGGCAGTGGCGATCCCGTCGGCGACTGGGTGAGGTCCTGTGTTTGCAGCGTAATGTTCTGAAGTAGAAAGAAATAAGATTCTATGGAACAAGTTCGAGCAGTGACACTTACAGTGGCCGTATGGTTCTGATCGGTTTTTAGCTCCCGATGGTTGCTGAACTGTACGTATACGGTCCGACCTCGGACGACCGGCGGCTGGGCGGTGAACATGGTGACCATACTGGTAGCTGCACTTTCATCGGCCATCTCCAGGAAGGCTTGATTTTTGCCCTTGAGCACCAGCACGTTGGTCACGCGGCCAAATGGAACACCCAGGTGCATTACGTCCACCTCGCTGGACTCGGTTGGGATGTTCCGAATGTGGACCACACGGGACGGTTTTGCTGTAACGGGAAAAGATACAGTGGAGGATATTGATTAAAATGTGTAAATTATTCAAATGGCAAAATTTTTCGTTTCACCGAGATCAACGGAGCGGAAAAATTGCCGAAAAGCCTACTCGAGTGGGAATTGCATCGGTTTTCATGGAGGATGTAATCCAATGATGGACTGAATTCGTGATACACTCGGAGAGACAAAAATCAAACAGCATAATAAATGTGCCTTGCACGGCTGGGAAAAATGCCATCCTCGATTATTCGAATCTGCCACGGTGCGCGATCGGGTTGGCTTCTGCTGGGTTCGGGGCTTGCATTGTGGGAGAAAGAAAAACCCTACCGCCCCCCCCCCCCCCCCCCCCCCCCTCTGCTCTGTTTTCCACTCGAACTGACCCAGCCAGCCCCGCTCCGGCAGCAGCAAAAGCCAGCCAAGCCAAGCCTGCCAGGCCAGAGTGGGTGGATTTATTTTTGTTTTTTCCAGCTCAAATTATAAATGTATACATTTAATTTAATGACCGATCGTAAAAAGTTGCACGAAGGAGATATTATGAATGATCAATTTTTAATAGCCTTTAATTGTAATAATTGGCTGGTTGGGTTTTGCGCCGCTACTGAAAGCCTGCCGCTCGGAATTTCTTTTTTTTTTGCAAATGCAGCATTAAAGCGGTGTGGTTAATGACGGCTCACCAAAACTAATTAGAACGGTGGACAGTTCCGGGTTTATTAGCTATCGTGATATCCTGAATTAAATCAGAGAACTTCGCTGAAGAGTAATTTAGTTAATTTTAAACGTATTTCCACTGAATCTAATCAGAAATTTAAAATAAAATTTTGAGTATTGCAAGAAAACTTGATGTCAAAACATCGCAAACAGTTGTATGATGCACATCTATGAATTAAGCCGGTTTTTACAAAATAATGAAGTTAATTCTTCAATCAATTTCAGTTTAACATTTGAGCCTTTGTTCGTGATGTGCGTTCGATATCTATACCTATAAAAAAGGAATAGTGTCTGTCTGTCCTGTGTTCCTTATAGAATCAAAAACTACTGAACCAATCGGCGTGAAAATTTGCATGTAGAGGTTTTTGGGGCCAGGAAAGGTTTTAGTGATGGTTAGAGACCCCTCCCCCCACTAAGAGGGGGGGCTCCCATACAAATGAAACACAAATTTCTGCATAGCTCGAGAACTAATCAAGCAAATAGAACCAAATTTGGCATGTGGGTGTTTTCGGTGACAAGAATTTATTCTAGGGTAATTTGAGACCCCTCCCCTCTTTATAAGAGGAATTATAACTCCTCTCCCCTTGAAGAGGGGGGTTTCCATACAAATTTCCTCATAACTCGAGAACTAATCAAGCAAATGGAACCAAATTTGGCATGCGAAGGTTTACGAGGGCAAGAAAATTTTCTATGTTGAATTAGGACCCCTCCTCACTTTAAGAGGGGGGGCTCCTGTACAAATGAAATACCAATTTCCTCATAACTCGAGAACTAATCAAGCAAATGGAACCAAATTTGGCATGTGTGTGTTTTTGGAGACAAAATTTTTTTCTATGATGAATTGGGACCCCTCCCCACTTTAAAAGGGGGGGGGGGGCTCCTATACAAACGAAATACAAATTTCCTTATAACTCGAGAGCTAATCCAGCAAATGGAACCAAATTTGGCATGTAGGTGTTTTTGGAGGCAAGAATTTTTTCTACGATGAATAAGAACCTCTCCCCACTTTAGGAGGGGGGGCTCCTATACAAATGAAATACATATTTCCTCATAACTCGAGAAATAATCAAGCAAATAGAACCAAATTTGGCATGTGGGTGTTTTCGGTGACAAGAATTTATTCTATGGTAAATTGAGACCCGTCCCTCTTTATAAGGGGAATTGTAACTCCTCTCCCCTTTAAGAGGGGGGGCTTCCATACAAATTTCCTCATAACTCGAGAACTAATCAAGCAAATGGAACCAAATTTGGCATGTGAAGGTTTTCGAGGGCAAGAAAATTTTCTACGGTGAATTAGGACCCCTCTCCACTCTAAGAGGGGGGGCTCCTGTACAAATGAAATACAAATTTCCTCATAACTCGAGAACTAATCAAGCGAATTGAACCAAATTTGGCATGTATGTGTTTTTGGAGACAATTTTTTTTTCAATGATGAATTGGGACCCCTCCCCACTTTAGGAGGGGGGGTCCTATACAAACGAAATACAAATTTCCTCATAACTCGAGAACTAATCCAGCAAATGGAACCAAATTTGGCGTGTAGGTGTTTTTGGAGGCAAGAATTTTTTCTGTGATGAATTAGGACCTCTTCCCACATTAGGAGGGGGGGCTCCAATACAAATGAAATACAAATTTCCCCATAACTCGGGAACTAATCAAGCAAATAGAACCAAATTCGGCATGTGGAGGTTTTTGGAGGCAAAAATATTTTCTACGGTGAATTAGGATCCTTCCACACTTCAAGAGGGGGGGGGGGCTTCTACACAAATGAAATACAAATTTCCTCATAATTCGAGAACTAATCAAGCAAATGGAACCATATTTGGCATGTGGGTGTTTTTGGAGGCAACCATTTTTCCCATGATGAATTAGGACTTCTTACCTTTTTAGGAGGGGGGGGGGGCTCCCATTCAAACGAAATACAAATTTGCTCATAACTTTAGAACTAATCAAGCAAATGGAACCAAATTTGGCATGTGAGAGTTTTAGATGGTAGAATTTTTTTTTCTGTGGTGTATTACGACCCCTTTCCATTTTAAGAGGGTGGGCTCCCATACAAATGAAATACAAATTTCCTTATAATTTGAGTACTAATCTAGCAAATGGAACCAAATTTAGCATGTAGGAGATTTTTGAGTCTTGAATTTATTTTATGATAGTTAGAGACCTCTCACCCCTGTGGTAGGGGGATATGGACTCTCATACAAATAAAACAGAAATTTTTGCGAAACTCAAAAACTAATCCAACTCGAGAAATTCGAGACTCTTCCATAAAACATTAATCAATAACAAGACCACAAAAACTATCTATAGTAACACTAGATCATTCAGGACGAGCCGGTCGCGAGTGTTGCCGGTGACCCGCCGTCGGAGGCGCCGCCCACTGGGGGGCTTGCAAAACTCGAGATAGTGACAAAGATCATCCGAGATTCATGATTTATGTACAACACAGGTTAATTTGTGGCAATACGAAGTTTGTCGGGTCAGCTAGTTTCCAATAAACAAAACTAATAATTATAGGGTAGTTGATCCAGTAGTTGTGGTAGTACCAATAGTTGCGCTACTATTCATTATTAATGCATATTTTCGTCACCGTAGCATTTTAGATAAAACAATTACATTCATTATATAAAACAGGTTTTTAGAAGTATTGGTAATTAGACTACACCATTTAAAATTAAAGCATTATTTGCTAAAATGCCAATTTTCCAAAATCTAACGCGCAGTTGGAGCGCACAACTATAGGCGCTCATCTATAGTTTTGCTACGATGTTTTTTCACTTAGCAACCTAGCAATGTATATGGAATAACACAATTAAAGGAATATCAAACTTAATTAAGGAAACATTAGCGCAACTGTTGGTACAATATAATAGAATCGGAAAATTCATTTTTTCTTTATAAAGCTTCTCGTACAATGAAAGCAATTGTCTTGCCTTGTGACAAATACCTTGTAATTGATAACTTTATATCCCACAAGCATTAATTTAAGCATATACCTCAATAAACAAGCAAAATGAAGGTATATTGTGCTTAGTGGCGCAACTAATGGATCATCTACCCTAATACTTCTTCTGAGAATGGTAATACTGAAATTCCTCGACCGACTTTGAATGAAAATTTTGAAAAATGTAACATTGTCTATCATTGCTAAGTTACTGCGTTGTCTTCTCTGGATGGGACAGAAAAAATTATTCGAATTTGGTTTTGATAAAATCTCGAACTTTTCTTTGAATACCACTCAACATATTTTGGACACTCTGTTGGGTAATCTGAGCGGCTATTTTGTTCCACCATCTCTTCATCTCTGTGGTGTCCCGAGTTACCTTTCCACTCTTCTTCAACTTCTGCTGTTTGAGAATTGGCTAATATTTCTCAATTGGGAGAAATTGAGAGCAGTTAGTTGAATTTGATGTCCTTTTTGAAGAAATCCATCCACGGAAGAATACGTTTTTTCAGGCATTGCTTCTTGTACATTTTTGAATCCAAGTCTTGTTTGTCACTAAAAGCTGAGTTTTTTGTTCGCAGTTGAAAATACCTCGTCAGGTCATAAACATTCTTGCGAATTAATCGGCAAAGAGGAATTTAAAATTGCTAGAGCCATCACCTCGACCAGTGGCTTTATAGAATTTTTGTGCGCTTCATCGTCTATGAGGATGAATCCTTCGTGCTTCGAAAGAATTTCTTGGGTTTGCCCTAACACCTTCAAATTCAGCTTCCGATCCTTGGTTCCACTACGAAGCTTGCTATAATCCTGACGACCCCGATAGTATGCCGCTCACGGAAATGTTTGAGAACGCCACACACGATCGATTTAGCCAATTTCGACATAGATTCCAGATCCGACCATCAGGAGCGCTGCAGGCTGCAGTAAAATAAACAATGCGTCCAGATAATTAATGACTCAAGCTTTACATCTATGTAAATGGTCTCCGTAGCTATGTGACTGATTCTCACGGCAGTGGCGTCGAGTTCGATTCCCGACCAGGTCGAGAATTCTTTCAGACGAGAAATTTTCTTGGTTGCCAAAGGGGCTATTTTACAATTCGCTTCCTCTTTGCAACTCTTTTTTTACTATTGCGTCCTGACTGGTATGTATTTTCTGATGAGACTTCAGTTTCAAGTGACCTACTGGCATAAATGATTGGGTATACGATTATCAAGCTTACCGAGTATAGGAAACATGACCAGAAAATGATAGTACCAGTTTCGCTCTAGTGCTAGCACAAGTTTTTTTTTGTAATATTAAGCAAAGCCTTGGGTATAAACATCTTTAACACTTGACCCTTCTTTATCGACAGACTACGCAGTCGGTTATTAGGGTACAGGACAATTATTGGGCAAGTGAAACGATCCCACTAACAGTAGCACCGGCCAGACGAGATTCGAACACGCGACGACTGGCTTGAGTGACAAGCATCGTACTTCGAAGATAACTGGGCAATATTGGAGGCACGTAATATTGGAGGTTCTTTTGAACAGAACGGCGCAAGTGGATCATTTCAATATGGAGCCATTTTCTTCCGACTTTCATCTTTTCGCCATCAGATTTTCACTGAAGAAAACGCAAAACAGTTAACAAAATAGAAACACGAAACTAATACATCCCAGATAACACAAGATCGTAATAGAAAGAGCATATAAATCGTTTTCATGTCTATTTTACATTGGAATTGTATATGTCAAAACAAAGTGAACAATAAGTTGTTTTGCAGTCGTGCTTGTCTTCATATACAAATCATGACTGTGAATTATAAAGCAGTACAGATGATTGCAATATTAAGTTATATCTTAATAATATATTCAGGAGTATTTGGTTGCGTGTTATAAAAATCGCTGTATAAAGTGCAAGATAGAATTAAAAATAATCGTTAACATTTTCGCACGTATATTACCTCCACTTTGGTACATAAATGCTCTTATCTGGCGTGAAATATAATTTTTTTCAATCAGATATGATGCCGTATTTTTCAGTTTCAATCGAGATTACAAACCAAATGGTTTACTGGGATATTCTTTGGACCCCACAAGGTAGTGTTTTAGGTTCGCTTCTCCTTTTCTAATGATACGTGGTTGTATAAAGAAATTTGATATATATAGGGGCTAGGTACCCTGATGCTTTAAAATTTCCTTTATTGCTTTTATTGTATCCATTTGAATGTTCCTTGAACCATTTAAATTTCCATGGGTTACTTTGGGCCAGAGACTCAAGGGTTTATCAAGCAAGGTTAGCTTAAACGCCTTGCAGTTCAAATATATTTTTACTAGCTGATTGTCCGATCTTAGTCGGGCCCCTTTATCTCTCATCCCCCAGCCACTTGTAAAACTGTCTACTTCTTGGTAATCCCTAGAAATCGACAAACCCTTTTTTACGTTTTTAAACCTCCCCCCTTTCTATGGTCACCCTATTCCTCCAAATTGTAAATAAAATTATTTAAGTGTTATCGTATTGGTTTCGACTATGGATGGTATTTGGGTTGGGTATTCGGCTTTTGCAGTCTAAAACTACAACACCACCACAGCAAATTCCCAAATTTTCGACCATAGTAGATCAGCCACTTCACACCAGATTGAAAGCTCTGATAACTCAAAGCTCAAATAAAGCCGAACAGTACAGCGAATACTACAGAGCCAAAGTTAGCGGTAAAGTTCGAAGTGAAAAACCACCCAAATTCAAATGCATAATCTATCACAACTTGCAAAACAAATGGTATGAAAACATTATAAATTTAGCACTATTTCTCCCCAAATCTTATATACGCTATTTCAAAAATTAGCTTAAAAGCAAGATACCAAAAAGTCCCTAACGATAGATCGCTAAGCTAGAGCGCATAACGAAAAACGATATTTATGTGAGTAGATTTTATATGTTACATGTTGTCAATAAACCAAATTTTCCGTAGATTTCCTTTAAAAAAAATCAACGACTGAAACGTCGGATTTACACCAAACCATCGTTTTGATATTATTGTGAGACTGCAAAAGCCGAATACCCAACCCAAATTATTTAAGAGTTTATATCAAAAATTTTGAGAGAATTTTCTGTATCAACAAACCAAGGTAATTTGGTGAGTCTCAAATGCAAAAATTATGAAGACTTAGAGGCAAAAATTATGAATGCAACTCAAGTTTTGTTACGTTCCTCTAGTAGTTTTTATGAAGAATTTAATAAAACTGCGAGCTTTACTAGAACCTTCTGATGACCGCTGTAATAAGCCCTTCCGACCATAAGGCCCACTCTTCGTAAGACACTGAAGACACTCTTGAAAAATCCGGCCATAAGCATAAGTAGGTTTACTACGAGCGCTGAAATCAGCAATAAAACCATTTATGCTTTTCGCTGCTTGACGGCAACCGCCATAATCTAACAAAACTTTTTGCTTTGTCCGACAAAGGTTGCTGCGTGAAAAGCTAAATCATCCAGACAGCTTTAATATTAACTTGAAAATATATAGCAGAAAAGGTAACGTTTTACTGTCGAATCATTCAGATCGAATTGATTGACAGTGACCATAATAGAATAGCCGGCCAAATGGAATTAAATAAAATAATTCTATTTATTTTATATATCCGAAAGAATATATAATAAATTTTCAACAGTCTCCGTAGTTGTGCAGCGTATGCGCATTAAATTTTATCGTTCTTATTGGAATAGTAAGTAGCAAAAGTTCACGCGCCATCAAAATTTAGCTTGAAAATCAATAAACAAAATACTAAAAAAAGTGTCTCCCTAAAATAATTAAAGGGTGTCCCACATCAAATTGCATCACGGTTTCTTTCGTGTAGAAAATTACCCATTGAGTAGTTTATCTTGAAAATTTGGGTAGAAGTAGTTTAGAGTGTATTGTTTACACTGTATTTTTATCGCGGTGTTTTTCGAAAATTGGAAAAAATGGCGTCACCCGAAAAGCAATCTGCAGAATTCTTAACTCTCTCATCATGGATGATGAGACTAACGTCAAGACGGGCTTCCGGGGCTACTGTACTTCCCCGCCCAGAACAAGTTTGATGGTTCGGACGAAGTAAGGATGCAGAAACTTTCAAAGTTTGCCAAAAAATACATGCGATTTGGCAAGCGATCAATCTGCTCATGTGGCAAACAGAGCGCACCGTTCGTGATTACCACGACTGTAAATGGGCAGATCTATACTAATAAGGAGTGTCTACAGAAGCAAACACGAGGGCCCTACGATCTTCTGGCCGGATCTAGCTTCGTATCACTATTCAGGATGTCCTGATCCTGGGGTGGTACTAAGCCAACGAGGTTACTTTCGTACCCAAGGACATGAACCCCCCCCCCAACGCGTCGGAATTAAAGCCCAATAAAAAAATACTGGCCTATTGTGAAGGAGGCACTACGGAAGCATCCTAAGGAGGTCAAATCTGAGGAAGACATGAAGAAAAAGTGGGTTTCCGTACAGAAGAAGCTGCAGCCAGATGTTGTACAAAACTTTTTGAGTGGAGTTAAGCGGTTATGGTATTGAAGTTGAATGAAATAAATATGCCATTTTATTGTCTGAATATTTGAAGAGGATCGGTTAATTAGGTAATTTTCTACAGCGTATCTTCCGTGATGCAATTTGATGTGTGACACCCTTTATATTCGATTAGACAGTTTTAATTTCTGGCAAAATCATTTAAGTTGCATTCTGACATGAAAACCGATTAACAATGACCTCCATTCCACAGTTTGCTTTGACGAATTGTTGTTTGGCGACCAAACAAAATGCTAGAAAACGGCAATATGGCGTCGCACAAAAATGATTTCGGTATTGAACTGTAATATTCTTCATAATAGCAACCATAAATCTGTTTGGTCAGGGTGATAACATATTAATAGACCCGTAAAACAGTTTTATCATGGTTTGACAAACAACCGCAATAAGAGCAAGTTTGATTGGTGCGCCATTTTGTATTGCTATGTCCAAGACCCAGTTATACTTTTTCTTTTATCTGAAATAAACTAACTATATCAACACTTTTACTGTTACTTTTACCTGAAGCGAACCAACTATCAATAGTGAAAATTTGCAGTTTGCGGAAGAGGTACTGGAAGATTATTGACATGTCGTATACTTTGAATAGTTTAGAACCTAACGTTGATCCTTGGGGTACCTTTAGGCAACAAAATAATTCTTAGGTCTAAACTTTTCGCGGATTAATGACGCAAAACAATACATTGGTGTAATATTTCGCTTTTAGAACTTTAGCTTCCATTTTTATGAGAAAGATTTTGCAGTCAGCTATTTGAGTACAGGAAAAACAATTACGAAGCTAGTGCTATGATCCTACAGCAGCTACTCCCAACTGAGATTCTAACGTACGACTGACTTGTTAAACCAGCCTCGTACCGTAGGTCGATCAACGTTCGTAAATTACATTTCAAACCCAACTTTTCTCTAATGATCTTATCAAAGTACGACAAGAAAACAGCAATTTCAATCGTCATAAATCCACTCAACGATTCAGATTTCCTAAACAGTTGTCGAGTCGATGACGGCCGCTTTGAATCCAAATCCAGAAAACCAACTGTAATTGATGTACAGGCGGGCAAAACTTTCAGTGCTAGTGAAGTACCATAAATCACGCGTGCGTCCCGGGTCAAACGAGCCAGAGAAATCTGCAATATGTGAAAGGTCGTCCTGTCCGCCGGACACGCAAAATGTGGTTGCCGTGATAATCTTTTTTTTTTCTTCTGCCCGCACGGCTTCAGTACCGGACGAAGCCAGCCGACATCCGATAAATAAATATTAAGACGCCAAACGGACACGGATGCCGATCTTTTCGGTTGCTTTTTCTATCCTCTTTTCACCTCCTGGTGCTAAGAAGCAAACACAAACAAATTCAAACGGTTGCTGGAAGCAGGACCAGCAACGTCCGGAATTAGATTTATAATAATCACAGCGCCCAATTCACCGCCCACCTCCGCCAGGCCTCCAAACAAACCCGTCCGTCGGTCGGTCGGTTGCTTCATTTTATCACCCGAGGGAAAAAAGGGTTTTCACCATTCGGCTTCACCATTCAGGGGAGGAAGCGGAGAAAAGTAACTCAGATTTATGTCTGTCCTATTATGGGATCATACTTAATATTTATGAATTTGAAGATCAAATTTAGGAGGCCTTTTCCACCACTGCCCGCCCGGCCGACGGTAGAGAGACATTTTATTTTTCTCGGTCGAACTGTGCTGGACCGAAACCGTTCCCTTCCCCGTCATCCGTCCGACGAACGACGGCGGGAGGCGATTTTAATGATCTCCCGTGGCTGTGATATACCGGATAGTAAAAGATGACGACCAACATATACCTCTGTGCACAGTTTACCGGCAGGGCAGGTGTGATGGATGCGTACGAGGTCGTATGCTTTTTTATCCTAACTTCATGAGCATGAGGAACAACGGTTTAGTATTTTTGCGTAGAAATGGCTTCCGCTGTGCCCCGGTAGGGTAGAAGGTACGAGAAATGGAGCGAGATTGATTTACACGTGTAAGCTCAGCTCGATTTAGGATAAGAAAGGCAAATGCTCGGTGATGACAACCGCTTTTGTCAGGCATCCGGATGTAAGCCGGGGGCGATGTGCGTATGGATTAATGGGGATTCGTTCGGAAATAGACAGATTTTTTCCTGTAAGGATGATAACGTTCTTTTTTATTCTTAGCGGAAAGACCACGAAGCCGCCTTGCGGCAAACTTAAACGACAGGTTTTTGGATAAGATTACCATGACGAAGGCAGATTGAAAAGGTATTCCGAACAGGAGATGATAGCCGGCTCATCGCGATTTGTTAGATTCCAATGAATTGCATGCATTAAAGCGGAGACTGAAAAGTTGGAAACTTGCCAACAACTTTTCGGTATTCGATTAACTAAACCTGATTTTTCGACAGCTTTCTTCTTGCTGCTAAAACTAGATCAAACCCAGTCTAACCGACCCGCAGGAGGAACAATTAAAAGCACCTGTCAACGCCGAACGAGCGAGCGGACACAAACCAACCTTCCGCAGGCCGGCCCGGCCCAATCCTGGCTTCATTTAACCGGTGGTGACTGAAAGGATGACGGCTTCAATTAACCGAAATCTGATGCCGTCAGAGAATAAACGATAATAATCAATTATTGCAAAAGGCTGTGGGGTGGGCGGGCGGCGATACAGTGGAAAAGCGGTTGAAAAGGCAACGCGGATGGGATAGGAGAGTGGTGTGAATTTTAAGTTGGTAAAATTTGTGAAAAATTGACGACCGCACGGCAGTCGACGGGGCGGTGGCTGACAGAGTTAATTAAAATTAACTCCCTATCGAAGCATGTTTGATAGCGATACGGTGGCGGAGTAATCCAGTGGATCGTCTGAATGGAGTTAACAGATGGCTCGTTAGTGAACATTTTAACTGGTGGAGTGAAAATTTGAACTTCATTCGTTAAACGGGGAAAGATTTTAGAAATCTTAGAACTTCGCACTCAACTTCGACAGAAAGGCAGTTGAACAACCAACTAGTAAATTACCACAAGAAACTTTCCATTCATAATAGTGATAATAGCTGCCCACTTCCAAAGTCATCAGCGTCGCATCGAAACCGATATCAATGACTGATTGATTGCTTTCCTGACTGGCTCACCCTTTAGCCTGCAATTAAAGATAAAGTCAAATTGATTTGTAATTGAATCGTTCACTGAACGTTTCAACACCTTAATCGAACGGAACAGCCATTGTATTTTTTTTCTTCTTTCAAACAACCCCCTCTTTGTCTACTTTTATATTGAGTAATTTAGGGTAACAGAAGTAGCCATGGAACTTACCCTAATGACAGGTTTAACGACAATAATGGTCACTGTTGTACGACCCATTAGATAAAGTGTGTAGCGTTATGCCTTCATTGCTTCACGAAGCATGAATTACCCAACGAGGTGGGTGGGAGGCACAGCAGGTGATGAGGACACTTTGTTTCGAATAGGAAAATGAAATATCATTGTGTGGAAATTGATTTATAAGCTCCCCACTGCCACTGATCGATTAAGTTAGGACTTGATAAGCAAGAATTTTATTACTCAATCTAAAGGCTTACTATTTTACATAATTTAATCGCTTTTTAACTAACCAAGATTATAACGATAAATTACAGCACATTTTACAAGCCCACCGTTAAAATCTTCCGGCAGTTCTGAGTCAACATCAATCGTCACAGCAACGTCGAGCTCCTGTTGAATTAAGTGTTAAATACTTTGTGTGCGATCTAAAATAGCACTCATAAAACAACAAGCGACCACATTTTATCCGGTTGTCAAATTAGCTCGCCGTAAAGTCAGTCAGCACACGCAACTCCACCATCACACCACCTCTCCCCATCCATCTCCAACCTAACCAATGAAAGTTTTTATGAAATTTCCATCGAACCCGAGATCGGTTTTCGTTTCGGGCTAAATCGCCCGCCGCAATCCCAGCCCAGCACCAGCACCAGCAGCAGCCGGACACAGCCGGCCGGAAAGGACAACGGAGAAGGGGGCGGGGCAGGAGAAAAAAAAACAATAAACAACTTTTCCTTTTCGTCTGGGTACGATGAATAAAACATCGATTCCTCCCGACCCGCTTCCACTTATTCTTCTGCTCTACTCTTCGATCTGATCTGATAATTCTTGAGATAGGGCGAAACCGAGCGGAAAGAAAAACTTCTTTAGTTGAGGTAAATCTGGTGACTAGCACATACACACACACAAACACAATCGGACAAAGTTGTTTCGAATTGGAAATTAAATGATAACAGCACTCGATGAGAGTTGACCTCGCCTGCCGGCCAACTTCCCCGCAGGCCCGGTAGCATGTTTTTCACAGGGGTAAGATATAATCTTCCCTGTATTCTGTTGTCAGCCACGTTGATGTCGACAACGACGACGGTGAGCTCCTCTGATTGTTTGCCTTTTTCAACTAAAACCATATTTTCCTCAGAATTTCATTGTTTGCTCTATATCGGAAAGATGAGAGGAAGTAACGGAAGAGGGGGGGGATCCCGACGATTGTTTGTCTTTCATCAGCAGGCAATTTTCCTCGGCAATCAGGCAGCCCAGGATCAAAGGCCAAAGACCTGTACTGAGCGAAGTTTGTCTTGAATGTTAACTCATTTTCCACTCGACTGCGGAAAACAGCTGCTAATCTGTTGCAACCGATCTATCTGATCTGCCAGCGTTGAATTGTGTTTGATCCCAAACAGACCCACGAGCGGTCTCTCACACACCCGCTGCTGTATGGTGTTTATTTTTCCCAGCAAACTCGCCACTCAGTGATTTATATCAACCGAAGAAATTTCGGAAGAAAGTTCTTTCGTAGAAAACCGACGCAAATAACAACCAGCTAAAGCAGGTGAGTTTCAAAACTCGTGCCTCTTTCACATCCTGTTTGTCCTGTTTTATCAAATAAAAAAGAGACTGATAATATTAATACTTACTGATGCCGCCCACACCAATCACGCTATTCGGTTCCAGTTTGGCCTTCTTGGTCGCCAGGTCCTGGTTGTTGTTGTCCGATGCCGGTGCCATAACTGCTGCCTGACTGAGGAGCTCGTCGCTACCGCGCTGGAAAGAAGGAAAACGAAATATTGTCGATTAGCACTGTGATTGTTTCAGAAAAACAACAGCAAAACAAAGTTATTGCAGTGAATTCCGTGGCAACAATTTATGTTATGTTACATTAATTTGATAAATGTAATTAATGAAAAAAAGTGGATATAGAAATTGACAAACTGAAGCAAAACTAAGCAAATTACTTTAAAAACTCCACAAAATTGTTGATAGCACCATTCATTTTGATAGATTGATTGTAAGTATAATTGTCTTACAACTAACATGTGGAGCCAGTTAAAATATCAATTATCTAACGTCCTCTGTATCTTACCAGTTCCTTTCGACACTCTACTTTATAGCTATTTGCATACTTGTCAAAAATAGAATTGAAACTATGTAAAGAATTGTAAGCAACTAACTGACGCAAAGCAGCAAATGAAACGCTCAAAAGCAATTCTCGGATAAAACAGACGCTAATTTTTCACCGTTTGAGAATTGCTGCGTCACGTCACATGCACAAATATCCTGTTCAGTTCTGTTTCCGTGCCAGACAACAGTTCCGAACAAATTCTTGCCGTAAATGGATGCAATCTGGCAAAAGGTAAAGATTACCGCTCACTTTTCTATGACGTCTTACTTTCAGAACATCAAATTGGACTGGGTTTAATGTTTAAATGATAAAATCGGTTGAAGCAAAGGGGTGGTTTTATGCTTTACCAAAATTGTTTTCTTTCAGGACATCAAATTGGACTAGGTTTAATGTTTAAATGATAAAATCGACTGAAGAAGAGGTGTGGTTTTGCACTCTAGTGTACTTTTCAAGCACAGATATCAACGATTAGACGTCGTAAAGAATCTTCGACCTGTTGGGACGGGGAGGTTTTGTTATCTTTTTTGTAAAAGGATTACATCGCATTACCCAAATGGTGTGTTTAACTGTCATCCCTGCCTGTGAAGCAAAGTAATCACAAAGAAAATGTATGGAGAAGTTTGACCTTGAAAGTTTTCGTTAATTTTCACTGTGCTAGTGATTGAAATTGTAGTGAAACAACACAATTGCTACATCTATAATGAATCGATTGGTATTCAATCCATCAAAATCCGTACATTTTTGGCAGAGCTATTAGCGTTCAAAATCTTTCATTTTTTCGTGACGCTCGCATTTTTTGATTTTTTGGAGCTTTACTAGCTAGCTTCCAGAGAGAAAAAAGTTGATACTTCGAAATAACAAAAAAAAACCCGATTTAATCCACTTAGTGGTGAAAGGAACCTTTGTTATACCATTTTATATGTCATTTGACATAGGCATTTTCAGTTAAAATATTATATTTGATTTGTATTTGAATTTGTAATTTTCATAAAACTGACAGAGTCAAATTATATACGCATCACTTTGAACTAAATTCTTATATAAACTGTTTCTTAGGCCCAGCCGTTCTCAAGTTATTCAGATGTGAAATCTCAAAATTATCTATTGGAGTCAACACATGCAAAGTATCCGATAACCGTGTAATCGACTTTCACGGATTTGAACCAAATTTTGTCAGATTGTTCATTTTAGGTCAGAAAGCAAAAATCTTAAATTTGGTGCCGATTGATACCTCCATTAGTGGTACGATTAGTGGTAGTACCTCCTTTTTAAAAAAAGACCCGTTTTGTCAAACCTTTTTATTTTGTTACTTACAAATAAATCTGGAAATCTCGACCAACATGTCAAAAGGTCCAATGTGCAAATGAGAGATTCTCTTATGCTTATTACGGCGGCATAAATACATTTCAACCCAATTATTCTAAAGGATAAGCTTTCCAATAACACCAGTAACCGTTTCATGCAAAATAGATGCATTCAAGTGCATTTATGCCGCCGTAATAACCGTAAGAGACGAGTCGCAAAGAGAATCTCTCATTTGCACATTGGACCTTTTGGAATGCTGCTCGTCAAATATTAGGTTTAGAAAGAAACTATTTTCACATTCAAATTCCAATTCCTATCGAAAATAGTCGAGTAAAAACTGGCTTTTTTTAGCGTTTTGAGCTGGAAATGACCATAAAGAAATCGACACGTCTTCGGAATTTAATTCAACTGTTTGTTAACGCTGTGCTAGTTATCATCCATATCCATCCTAGTGATAAACAATTTTCAGAGTGTATTTTAACCTACTAAATACTTTATAGAATATAGGAAAGCAATGAAAACATCGTGTACAGAATTTTCGAGCAGAACTGATTTTAAAGTGGCTGTTAGCTTCGGGGTACAATGCTAGCCTAACAAGCCAGTCATTGTATGTTCGAATCTCGACTGATCGGTGTCGCTACAGAGTTAATAGGATCTTTGCTCTAGCCCCGTAATTTTCCTGTACTCTAATAACCGGCTGCGAAGTCTGTCTATAAAGAAGGGTGGCTTTTCGAGATTGATTTGAAATGATGATTTGAAAGATGGTGGACCTATGAGAAAATTTTTTGATGACATAGGAATCCCTCAGTTTAGTCGTAATGCTTCGTGCATGTTGTGAATCTGAATGCTTTCCGGTTAAAGTTCTGAAGGACGTTTACACCCATGGCTTTGCTTTGCTTGATTTTAAAATGGTTTCTTCAAACAAATCATTAAATTTCGCAACCAGTAAGAGATAGATAGTTACTATATGCAGCAAAGTTGATTATTTTAGTGTTCTAGAATTTTTGTGAAGACGCTATTTTTTTGGACGCATGTAAAAAACAAAAATTTGTGTCACCCTATTAGGTGGATTCACGGTCACCCTAAAAGTGTCAGGAAATGTGCTATATTTTATTAATTAACTGCTGCAAAGAAACACCCGTTGAAAAATTACACATTTTTACTATATTATTCTGTTTTTGAGGTTTAGTTCCATTAAAGGATTGGTCATTAAGGTTTTCTTGAATAAATTTCATCAATCATTTTTAAATATCTTTTGACCAGTAGAACCAATCCTTATGAAATTTGGTAAATACATTTGCAGTGTTAAGACCTCTCGTTTAATACTAAAACAATTGAAACTAGATAAATTATCTTGGTTAAAATCGCTATAAAGTATTGTAAATTTTAACGTGTAACTTCAATTGCTCATAACTTTCAAACTAAAAGTCCAATCAAAAAACCATTCAATAGTGATCTATCCGGCTATATTACCTTTCAAATGAGACTAATAGCGCATAAATCGGCTTGGCCATCTCTGAGAAACAGGCGATAATTATTACCTTGTCAAAACACGTTTTTAAGCATAACTTTTCCATCCAATATTTTTTTATTCATTTACATCATCGGACAACAGGGTCTACATGATAATACTAAAACATTACATACGATCAGTCAAAATAATAAAATTATAGATACGATTTCTAAAACAGTTACACGTGATACAAAAATCAAACAAATGATACACATTATTGAATATAGCACACATTGCTCGAATTGGTTCATTTTGACCATAAGCCGTCCGATGAAAAGTCAGGCGTATAAAGTTACTGGATCGTAGAGGTCTCGCAGCTGCATTTATATCCACTTGCGCCAAAATGTTGGGTGCGTCTATTTCACCATAAAGCAATTTAGCGATAAATATAGCACGCGTGCAATTTCTTCTATTAGCCAAGGTTTCCATGCTTAATAATCTACAACGACTTTCGTATGGAGGGAGCTCAAACGGGTTAGTCCATGGAAGGAATCGCAATGCTAATCTTATGAACCTTCTTTGTACAGCCTCAATCCTTGTAGACCACGTTGTAGCATAAGGACTCCAAACTACTGCAGCTGTCTCGAGGGTAGACCGAACTAACGAGTAGTAAAGTGATCTCAAACAATAGGGGTCTCGGAAATCCTTCCCAATTCTCATGATGAATCCCAAGTTTTTGTTTGCTTTCGCGACAATGTAGCTATAGTGGCACTGGAAAGTCAATTCGGTATCCAACAACACCCCAAGGTCCTTCACCACTGTTTCACGCTGAATTGGCAGGCTATTAATAGTGTAGCAGTAGGCTAAAGGCGATTTTTTCCTCGTAAACGACTTATTTGTTTTCAATCAAACTTCCCGAAAATTTTTATAATTTAGGAAGAGCTTTCATTTGGTACTAAGATCATTGAAATCCGTTGTGTGGTTCCTGAGAAAACCGTGTCACGTAGTTTTCACATTTTTGCTTATAACTTTTAAACGAAACACCGGACCACGAAGCAATTCAATAGTGATATACTAGGCAATAATACCTTTCAAATGAGACTAATAACGCATAAATCGGTTCAGCCATATCCGAGAAACAGGCGATAGAAAATGAGCTGCACACACGCACATACACACACACACACACACACATACACACACACATACACACACACATACACACACACAGACATTGCTCAGTTCGTCGAGCTCTATCGATTGGTATATGTGATGCAGCCCTCCGGGCCTCGGATCAGTTTCGTGTTTTTCGACCAATTTCTAAACCTTTGTTATATACTATAACAAAGGTAAAAACTAGAATATTGAAAGAATATACATGGTGTTAGGTTGCTTAGTGCAGATATTTCAGGGGGTGATAGAGGATCATATTTGACGAAAAAAATCCTTCTACGCATATGCTCAAATTTCTATTGTAAAAGAGTTAATGAACATTTTTAGATTCCGGTTCTGTTTGTCTTAAATTAACTCTGGTACGAAAACTATGCTAGCTAGCTCAATTCTGTTACCTTCATTTAAAAGTAGAAAAAAAATTGTACTGAAAATTGTTCTTAAACCTCCTACTTCATGAGATTTAATAACTTTTCAGAAGCAAAAAGCTTTGAAATAAGTAAAGAGTTTCTCAAGGCATTTCTATCGCATTTCTCCTAAAAATATGCGATAAAACTGATTGCTGTTATTCACCAATTTAAAGCTCTAGTACCATTCTACAATTCGTTCTTTGACGTTAAACGTCTATCTTTTTTAGTTTCGTTACAAATTCATTTTAAACGCGTATGGTTTTGGGTGTTTAATAAGTATCTGAAAACTGCTCGAATTCATACATCACGCATAGCACCCTAGATTACCGCGTGCGATGAACACATTCTGACACGTATGAAAAACAACAACAATGTTTTTCATAAATTGAGGGTTCTCCGCCACTTACGCTTGCATAATGTTGCAAAACTTAAGCCGCTTAGGTTTATTCGCTGGCAGTAGCTCTTGAACCTGTAGTGTAGAAAGGATGCATTTTTACCCGGTTCAGCACGTTCCACGCCTCCTTGGTGACAAGAGACTGTGCCGCAATTTGCTTTATGCTTGTCTTGAAATCGTTTACCACAATCCGCAAAATTTTATGGTCAATCGCTGACGCCACTTGCTGATGAGGCTGAGGCTTCCCTCGAAGCCTCGTTGAAAAGAATGTTCCTTTTCGGAAGCGAAGCACGGTGCGTTGTCATAGACGTCCCTGAACTAAAATTATTGTGCAACAAAATGAACACTTCTGGATTTGTCTTCACTTACTTGCATTAGGTAGCCGACGATCAGAAAATCTAAAACCATACTCCAGAAAGTACAACGAAACTACAAGAGATTGTCATTTTACGACAAAAAACGAATTGTAGAAGGGTACTAGAGCTTTCAATTGGTAAATAGCTTTTATCAGTTTTCACACATATTTAGGAGAAATTCGATAAAAACGTCTTGAGAAACACTCAATGCCAATGCTTTTTGCTTCTAAAAACTTATTAAATATCATGAAGTAAGAGGTTTAAAAGCAATTTGTAGTACAAAAATTTCTCAGCTTTCGAATGAATGCGACAGAATTGAGCGAGCTAGCATAAATTAGGGGGGGGGGGGGGGCGGTGAGCAAAAAAAAATTGTTAGACATAAGAACATTTTTGTATAAAATTAATTGTCGGTGGTATCCTCTACAGGATGAGTAGTAATAACTTTCAGTCTTTTTCAGACGTGTTTAATTAAAAATAGGTTAATCACAGATATATCTGTATATTTTTCGTTTAGAGTGTACTAAAATGTCAACACAGCATGCAAGTTTGTTTTGAATTTTCCTTCGTTTAAGAGCCGTGGTAATCATGGACGCAAAAAGGGACCTTGTAATAAGTTGGTTTTTTCAAATTTTTCGGCCATGTTATATGTTAAACCAGCTGAAGCTACTCGAAATAAATGAAATGGTCATCTTTGGTACCATCAAGTGATACAAGGAAACTGGTTCATGGAAAATGCTCCCCAAAACCTGGTAGTAGTGCACTGTAAGGACACCGGAAGTAAGTCAAACAAGTAAGAGAGCGAATTCGACGGGAACCAGATCAGTCTGAACGTAAGGAAGGAACTGTCAAGGAATTGGGAATTTCGCAGTTAACCATGAAGAATATTTTGAAAGATGATCTTCGATTGATTAAATACGAAAAAATTACGGGTGTACGGTTTGACCGACAAGTAGAAGGTTGCAAGAGTCGAAAAACATCGGCAGCTACTTAAGCGACACGGTGATTGTGAAGTTCGGTTTTCGGACGAAAAAATGTTCCTGCTACAGGATCACCACAACCACAAGCAAAATCATCGGATATATGCAGCACATCTCTCTTATATTCCTCAGAATAAACTGGCTGTTCAAAAGTTCCAGAATGTTTCCAGGGTGATGTTTCTTCTAAAAATGAAGGTTCCATTGCTGTTCATTAAATCTGGTGTTAATATCAACACAAAATATTCCACCGATAATGTTTTGAAAAACCAATTGCTTCCCGTCGTCGAAAAACACTACAAGAATGCGTCATACTGCTTCCAACAACATTCTGCACCGTCTCACCAGGCGAAAGTTATACAGGTTTTATGATGAGGACAATGTTCCGGATTTTATTTCTTCGCCTGATTTGAATCCTTTCGACTTCTATGCATAGAGTTACATGCTAGGCAAACTAGGGACCATCAAAAGATGGACTGTGGATACTTTCCAGAAACGTTTGGAGTAGATATATCTGGGATGAAATTATTCAGGATATCGTGTGTGTCAACTGCACAGCTTTTCAGCAACGATAGTTATGTGAAGAAATCCGTTGCTAGTTTTTGGGTGCAATTCTCCAATCTGAAAATTTTTTAATTACGTCGCATGTTCGAATATTTCGTTTACCAAGTTTGCATACAAGACTTCAGTTTCGAATAATTATTTACAGTATAAGGAAAGGAAAGGTTGGTTGCGCTCTTTTCCTTGACGGTTTACTTTCAGGACATCGAGTTCGTGTAAGTTCAATGTTCCAAAGATAAAATCAATCGAAGAGAACAGAAGGTTTTACACTGTTACAAAATTGTTTACTTTCGGGACATCAACTTAGTCTAGGCTTTATTGAAATAAACAATTCCTAACCTGTTGGAACGCGAAACCCTTAATCGAAATAAACGAAATCGCATATGCATAAGATTGTCGTTCCGGGCCTAGCAATCAAAATTCTGCTTTCGTGTGATCGGCTGATTGGTTCCTTTTCGACAGTGCCTGATGTTTAAGCTTATTTTAATACTGACTCGATAAATTTTTATTACATTCTCTATATCAATCAATGCGTAGAAAATTTAGACCTTTGGCACCATAATCATTTGAAATGAATAATTACGCATCATTTGAAAAAAAAACACTATCAATTAACAAAGTAAAAAACAACCAGGCATATAATGCTGCGGTTTTTTTAAAATCCCATTTTTATCGAAACAAAATGCGAACGATGTTGAAACGTTTATTCACAAATTAATAATTCACACCCATCAGTCGCAAATCCACATTAAACAAGTTAATTTGTGACGGTTCGATGCAAAAAATACCGTTTTGTTTCGGATTAAAAAAGATTGAATGTCAATCGACACTCTTTGTTTCGATTGAAAATATACTATTATACACAATATAATAAAACAATGACCAAACATAAATATAAAGGACATTCGTATTGAACCGTTACATTTTTCAGTGGAAACGCATAGTGGTTTGTTTCGCTGATAAAGTTCCCTCCAGCCACACAGCTGAAATATTTTTATCAAAAATATCGTTCTCCCCCTGCCAACACCACACCACACAATCAAAAGCTTCCTGTTGTTTTTTTTTTTTCGCCGCGAGTTCGGATTCGACTCTTTTTGCTTTGGTACTGTTAAACGTTTTTCGGTTCTTCGTTTGTTCGAACTGTCGCATGATACAAACAAAACTACGGTCGGTGGAGGCGTCCCTTCTTTTGAAGCGCAACAGGCTTCCAAAATTCGTTCCCCTCTTTTTTGGTTTTCGTTTTTTTTCCGGGGGGTGGATTTCGAACGTTTACGTGTTGTTCAGTTGTTAGAAGAAAAAAAATTAAAGCAGCATGAAGGGAGAAAAAAAAAACAAAATTTCCGCCTTAACGATTATCCCAAAACCAAGACCGTCTTTACGCTTGTTTTAACGACCGAAGGAAATTGCGGTACCGGTTCGAGAGAGTGAGAGATGACGATATCCCTTGCCTTCGCATTGGCTGCCTTAAAGGTGTCACCGGTGGTGGCCGACCTTAATAAATGACTTTTGCACATTCCGCGCCGGATTGCCAAATGTTGTTCCGCTTGGTACTCATAATGACGAGGGTTAATTTGTGAATTTCTGCGTTTCCGCGGCAGCTTGTCATTTTCATGCTCATTGTTTGGCCTTTTTTTTCTTTCGTTTTTGCCCCTTCCTCCGTCGCCTCTCTGCACGTGCTGCATTTGTGGCTAGACCACCAGCACCATCGCCGTGTCCCGTGTCGTCCGGTTTCGTTTCGGTCTAATTCGAATGGTCTTTGTTCGTGGTTAAACGCTAATGGTGATTTAATGTGACTAAGTAACGATGTTTGTGTTTTTTGACATCTCACGGACTGCACGGTAGAGTTGGGTGGAAATATAGTTCTTTACGATGGGATAAGAGTGAGTTCATTATGGTTTTCGAAGAGAAAATTTTCACAAAAATGTTACGTTGAAATAGGCAAAATCAGAAACATTGCAAATGAACTTTAATCGCATACGATGGTGATTAAATTCCGAATGACTCGACCCTGTGAAACTGATTATGATCCCTCCCTTCCATTAGGAAATGTAACAAATGAACTTGGAAGTATATTGAACGCATAGAACATGTGCTGCGATCTTTATGCTAATGCGAACACACCTTCCATACCAGTTCAGTTCCAGTTCAGTCAGCATCAGCGACAAAAGGGGGGCACGTGTAGCAACACATGTTTCCATAATCCAACAGGATGGGATTCTATTTCTTCGACTACAGCGACGATTGTCTGTTTGAACTTATTCTTTTGCTTTTTCTGTTCTTCCCTCGCATCATCCGGGGGGTGGAAGCCGCGACAAGCGTTATCGCCGTGCACTTCCGAGTACTAGTACAATCGATAGTTATAGGTTTTGTGCCAGCTGCTGTCACCAGCCATGCTTTGTGTTTGAGTTATGGAAGAGTGGAATATATATAGATGGTGAAATCAATCGTTTCAATCTGTCAGCCAGTCAGTCAGTCAGTCAGTGAGTCAGTCAACCGATGTGTCGATGCATAAAGGGTTGTCAGGAGATCTGGACAGATAAAGTGTTGACATACGCCAACGTGCACTCCGGAATGATGGAAAATCGATAGACTCCTTCTGGAGAAGGGTGGAGTTCAGAAAAACTGTAACGTTTAGGACGCTTTGCTGGTGAATGCTTCTCAAACGCACCTGGTTTCTACCCTGGCTCCTTAAAAACCCAGTACAATTTCTATTTTTGCGTTTTGCACAATCCATGTTTTACTCGTGGCATGAAACAGCACACCAGAGGCTTCTCCATTGTCGTTGCCACAGCCTTATTGGATAGTTTCGCTGCTCCGTTAATGAATAGTATGAACAGATCTCTTTCGAAAGAGGGCTACAGGAGCAACAGAACTAGTAGAACATGCCACAATTGTGTGGCAGTAGCTGCGTAACAACGGCAGGAGGGCATTATTACGGGAAACCATCGCCACCCCATCAGGTTACATCGGGGAATTCCACCGTGCTGCCGCTACTGCTGCTCTGGCTCTGTCCTTTTCATGGTTTTCGCCATGACAGGGAGACCACATTCACGGCACGATGTCAAGAAGCTTTTTGCCGAGGTTCCGCACGGGGAGTTTACATTGTTTTACTTAAAGTAGATCTCTGACACCGCAACGTATTGTGCGCGTTACCTCGTAGTGGATAGTGCCAATTAACGGTAAAGTTAATGTCGTTTCCAGCTTTTTAATGCTATATAGGTATTTTTGGTTCTACTGTAATTAGACATTTCGCCGAAAGGGCCCCGATCGCTGATTGAAGTTGGTACGCTCTACAAAACATTGTACCAGCACAGACATCAGTTTTGATCATTGTGAGTGCAGCAGCAGACAAAAGATGCGCTTGATGAAGGGATTTTTTTATAGATTATAGTCACTTTAACCAGCTTTGGGTCATTCGTGACTTCTGCGGGGTTGAGATTTGAACCCGGGTTCTCGGCGTAAGGCGTGAATGCTAACCACTACGCCGGGACTGACCCCATGAAGGGAAAATTAGTTTTTTCACCCTTTTGAAGATTAAGTTAAAATTTT
The DNA here is from genome assembly GCF_943734655.1 of Sabethes cyaneus. Taxonomy (NCBI): domain Eukaryota; kingdom Metazoa; phylum Arthropoda; class Insecta; order Diptera; family Culicidae; genus Sabethes; species Sabethes cyaneus. Next base: position 14,914,052 of record NC_071353.1, read on the forward strand.
CTTTTGATTATTTTTTCTAAGGCTCCTCAACTTTCCAAGCACAGACGAGAAATTTGTAAACTGTCAGATTACTATGTATCAATTGACGGGTCAAGCTCAAAAAATAGGACAAAACACGTTCAGACGGAGCGGAACAACCTTGGAGATAATTGAAATGTTAATTGGAAACTTCGACCCAATTCGTGCGTAACTTTTGAAAAATTTAAATTTTGATGTGAAAAAAATCTCAAAATAGAAATCAAGCAAAACAAACGTGATAGAACATTAGTCGAAAAACGTTCCACTACATCGCAGTAAGGAGCATCAGGTTACGTCAACCCAACCAACCTTTCTAACCTACAGACGGACGACGACCGACGGCCACTGATACCGTATTGATGCTTTCCATGGAAAAGTGACACCGCAAAATCAGCCGTCCACCCACTTGACCTGGCCAAATTGAATTCTTCAATCAAATTAGATGGCACCCTCTCTCGTGTCCTTTTCAACCGGTTCCGGGACTACATTGCCCCTGTAGGCGGCAAAAGTGAACTCCGCTGAAAGCTAGAATCGAGTGAAATACGACGAAAAGTACTCCACCTGACGAGTTTCAGACTGTAGTGAAATTATTACTGTCGACAAGCAAGTAGTGATGTCCGATTACTTCTCGATTAATCTAACTAATCGATTACCTACCTAAATAATCGATTAATTTTTAATCGATTGCCTGGCGCCGCGATTATCGGATAATCGATTAATTGACCTCGATTATCGCCCGATTAGTTTAAATTTCATTAAATATTTCATGACCATAGCCAAATAAGTAATCTACAGAATTGTATTTGGCATCCCTGCTCATACTTGTGGCATACTCCCCGTACCCGTATACCTCACAAGAAATTCGCGACAACGAATCTAAGGGTACCGCCAGAGTGCAAGCGACATGCGACGCGACGCGACATTTCTTGCTGTAGTTATACGCGCAGCCCTTTTTCGCCCGAAGCAGGACTGTGCATTTAGCAACATGAGAGCGAAGTCGTGTCGCGTCGCTGTCGCGTTTACTCTGTACGGGGCCTAAAACAGATTCTTATGCCTGTTGCCTGTTCGCACCTACACAAAATCCCATGCCGAATTATCAAAACTCGCGCGAAAACAAAAGCAAAAATACTTCCTTCTCTTTTTTTTCTTACACAAACAAATGTCAGCAACTTCGTAGTCGCGAACTGATTTGGAACTGTATAATGTATCATTGGTTTAGAAGTGACAACAACTTTCTTTTGGCGCTAGTATATTAAGACGGTTTAATGTACACTAGCGCCAGAAGCAAGTAGTTGTCACTCCAAAACTAGCTACATTCATTGATCCATTGGCGATGCCAGCAGTGAAAGAGATTTCGTAGACTGCTCGCACTTACAGGAATCTCATGCCAAACTGTCAACGTGTGAGTGTTGACAAAAGCAAAAATACTGCCCTCTTCTTTTTCCTCACATAAAAACCAAACAAATATCAGCAACCTCGTAGTCACGAAGGTCGCGAATAGATTTAGCAGATTTAGAGCTTGGCGCTTTACACTTGAGTGATTCGCATTCGCATCGCATTGCTGTTGATGTTAGTGAGGTTGTGTAGTGTACGAAAAAGAGACAGGTTAGTATGTTTGCATTTATTTATGACTCAGGTTCCTCAGGTTTGGGAAAAAGAATTCTTCATCTCTTTCCTTCCATTAGTAACGCTAGAGAATCAAAGCGATGATGAGTTCCTTTGGTGTGTCGAACCGTCGAACCTGAACATAGACTGTGAATCAATTTTGAAAGTCTGTTATTACATATTTCTCTTTTCGTTTTTTCACAAACGCAGATTCTGCTCAATCAGAAATTTATTAATTTAGTTTGTGATTGTGATTACTTCTAAAAATGGCACATTCACAAAAGGTTAGAGTGAGCCCAGTTTGGGCGTATTTCACAAAAGGCGATAAAAATGTTAAATGTAATATCTGCGAAACTGTTATTACTTTTTGTGGTAATACCACTAATTTGCTAAACCATCTCAAATCAAAACATAAGAATATCTCGTTGAACACCCGTGAGAAAATAAGTGAGTCATCAACTGATAAAGAGGTAAGTAATTTTTAAATTGAAAATTATCTGTACCTAATATTTCAAATCTATTTTTTGTCGGAATCACAAAAAGGAAGCAACCGAGCCTGAACCAAAAAAACCGAAACAACAGTCGCTTGCAGATGCCTTCTCAAGACCCACAACGTTTGCAGGTAAGAATAAATCGGAGTAAGACCATAAACAAACCTTTAACAAGTAAATGCATTTAGTAAGTTTTATGTCCAAACTTACCAGCTTTTATTTAAAAGACTAAGCACTGTGGCACACTTCAAACATGAATAGATAAATCGATTTTTCAAGAGAGAAAATAGGAAAACAAATTTGAAAGGGATATTATGAATTTAAAATAGAAATATCGAAAGCTATGTTATAACAAAAGAATAATTTTTTAAAATATTTGTCTCGTCCCAGCACAAGGTGAAAAAGGAAAGGCAATAACCAACGCTATAATGTTCATGGTGACAAAAGATAATTTACCGTTGAATACCGTTGAAAAAACAGGATTCAAACATCTAATGAAAACAGTTTGCCCGTTATACAAGATACCTGCTGAAACACAGTTTACGGACTTAATCAAAGAGAAATTCACTGCAATGAAGCAGATTGTAAAAAATAAGTTGAACTGTGTTTCGTCAGTTTGCCTTACGACAGATGTGTGGACAGAAATGATGCACGTTAAAAGTTATCTTGGAGTAACGTGTCATTTCATATCTGGTAAGTGAATAATATGAATGTTCTATAATACTCCGAAAACACAATTTTTTGTAATATTTTCTTTGAATTTGTGTGTACTTCCTGGGTTGTAGCGTTTGATGTTTGATCTATACTGAATTATTCAAAATACAAATATTTGTGTAGAAATGATAAACATTGTTGTGATGATAAATGATAAACATGTGAGTTTTTTTCACGACCGGATACTTTTTAAATATTGATCATTATTGAAATTTTTCTATTCTTTTATATAACCTAATTTAAAACTAAATAAGTTTGGTCCTATTGAGTAAATGTATAAAATTTATCCCGTTTAAAACCAGTCTGATGTAACAAATTCGCTATTAGTGTCGATGATACAAATTTCTTAAATTTTTTCAAGATTTTAAGCTACAAACTTGTTTTTCATAAACCCAGTTTCATATAATTCATAGAGTTTTCGGTCAAACTAGTTCAGTATTTATAAAAATCTTTGTATTTCTTGTTAGTTAGTTTTAGTGTTTTTAATGTTTGCGTAATAGTTTGGGTGAGAAAGCACCAACGATATTGAAATCTTTATAACAACAAAATAGGCCTACAGTTTGTCAATATAATGCAAATGCAACGATAACCACATAATTATTTAAATGTTCGGCATTTTAGATAATCATTTAATGAAATCAAAAAAGTACAAAATGGCAAATATATGTGAAAACTGAAATGTGAAATATATGTGTATTGAAACTAGTGTATGTAATTTATTAGTTAAATGCAAATTATTGTGTATGTAAATTATTAACGAAGAGTACATATCTCAAGACTAGGCATACTGTTAAATGTCAAAAGATAGGGTGCCATACCACACTTACATCATTATGATACTGTTCACCTTAGGATAACAGAGGGTGTAGTGTCGTTTTTTGCTGCATTGCTGTATGTATTTAACCCTTATGCTCAATCTTGAGTTCTGTAAACTGCGTTATTAGTCAAATGCATTTTATTTCTTTTTATGTTACAATTAGTTGTATGTAACAAAATGAACTATCAAACTTCTTTAATTAGATTCACGTATGGCGACCGCTCTGCTTGGTGTTGTGCCGATTGACGAATCTAAAACAGCAGTCAATCTTGCGAAACATTTGCGATCTGTTTGCATAGACTGGGGCTTAACTGATGAACAAATTAGTTGCGTTATTACGGATCATGGAGCAAACATTGTTGCGGCAGTGAAGTCAGAATTTGGGGACGAAAAGAATTTACCCTGTTTTGCTCACACCATGAACTTAGTGGCTAGTAAAGCTGTTCCGCTTTATAGTGCAATATATACGGCGAGAGATGAACCGGTGATAGATGATGATGACGAAACCGAATCAATTCAGGATGGTGATGATCTTAATTGCGGAAGTCTTGTATCCTCAGAACACCGGATAATACTAATCATTAAAAAAATGAAAAAAATTATTGTATTTTTTAAATGCAGTGAAACGGGATCGAGAAAACTACGAGAAATGCCAATCAAAGATGGAATTAAAGAGGGTCAATGCCTTTCCCTAGTTTTAGACGTTCGTACAAGGTGGAACTCCATCATGTACATGATCGATCGCTTTTTAGTAATTGCGCAATACGTATCGGTCGTCTTACTAGGCATTCCCAAGAGTCCAGTAATGCTGTCTGGAGATGAATTGAATATTTTGAAGGAAGTCTGCCGGGTTTTGAAACCACTGGAGACGGTAACCGCTGAAATGTCAGGAGAAAAATATGTGACGTCAAGCAAAGTCATCCCTCTCGTACGCCTACTTAAATTAGTTAGTATAACATTATTCAATGTTTTTAAATTAGTAATAGATTATTATGTTTTACTCTTGCAATGTAATTTAGAATTACGCATCCATGGACGTGGAAACAGAAGTAGCTATTTCCTTAAAAAACACTGTGTTGGAGAATATTAACAAACGCTTTCAGAACGTGGAAAAGGTGAGCCTACTAGCGATTTCTACCATCCTCGATCCACGATTCAAAAAGCTCCACTTTGAGAGTGCTCTAAGCTGTTCGAGAGCGCTGTCGTGGATTGGTAAGTGTTAATAACTGATATCTAACAGTGCATTTCTCGTAATACATTTTTACCATATAGCCGACATGATGAAACATACAGCCCGACAATCTCGTGAAGACATAGTAGACACAGATAACATTGAGATAGCAAAAGATGATTTGTGGGCTGTTCATGACAGCTTAGTACGGAAAGCTTCGACAAGTAAGGACTTGGACTCCGTGGGTGGATTGCCTGGCGAATTGCGGCAATATCTGCATGCAGAATTGTCGTCAAGACTCGCTGACCCTGTTTTAATGTGGAAGCAGCTACAACCACAGTTTCCAACGCTAAGTAAAATAGCTGTAAAATATCTCCCGATACTAGCAACATCCGTTCCTTCAGAACGATTGTTTTCCAAGGCTGGACAAACTGTTACCAAACTACGCAATCGCCTCTCGGGTCCACACCTTAACATGTTACTATTTCTACAGTCAATTGACGAAATGGTATGGTTCAATTGAGTTTGTTTAGCTTTTAGTTTGTTTTATTGTTTAGCTACATGGCATTAAAGTGTAGTCTACTTTACAACTAACAAAAACTTATTAACCTTTTAGTTTTTTTTTTACGAACGAACCATCGAACTCCAAAATACGCTTGTTTCTCTCATTCAATTTGGTTGGGTTTGAAATCACCACAAGCCTGCTCTTAGAGCTAGTGTGACAATCCAATCTCTATCACCAAAATGAGTTGGGATTACAAAACGAGCTGCTAATTTAAGGGCACGGGAGGGTATTTTCAGCCCATTATGCGATTGCATATTGGCCTAGTTTCGACGATCTTTTAATAAAAAACAGTAGATTACTTACAGTATTGAGAAAATAGTTATAACACATTAAAATTGTATTTCGGCAAAGTATTTTTATTGGCGAAAGAAAAGGCAAATAGGCTGAATTTAGGAGCATGCTGAAAATACCCTCCCGTACCCTATTTTAGATTCAGGTAAACTCAGGGCTATAAACACGAATTCATTGTAAGTGGGATCTCTACTCGACCCAAAATGCTTACCTGCCGTTAAAAGCATAGAAAATAAGAGAATAGAAAATTGTTGAACGCATCGCTTTTCTTTCATCTCCGGCTGGTATTAAAACTAATCGATTATTTCGATTAATCGATTACCAAAGGCCGGATAATCGATGCCGATTATCGTTTGCGAAAAAAGTAATCGATTAGTAAATAATCGATTAGTTGAAAAAATCGGACATCACTACAAGCAAGTGTAGAACGGAAGGTAGAGCTCGCTTCGCCAATTGATCGTTTTACGTTTGTCTGGTGAGGAGAAAAATCTTTTCCCTGGTTTGCCTGCCAATTCAGCAGCAGCGTTGACTGATGGGATAGAAGCAGGAAGAAACACCATTGAAGATTAAAATTTTCGCTGCCGTATACAAATTGAGAAGAATCCTCGGCTTGAGCGGAAGGGCCGTTGCGGTAGCTGGAAAGGAGTAACGTGCGGATGCTTCTGCATGATAATGGTAATAATGTAAAGGTAAATAGATTGCGCACTAGTGCTGAAAGAGTGGAGCTCTACGAGGCAAAACTAACGGAGGGCTGATAGTGTGGGCTGTGTAAGAAAGCCACAGGCTTGAGGTGGCACGCGAGGGTGTGGTATTCAGCGCCGTCGGCAGGCTTAAAATAGAATGCTATCCTGTGATGCGACATGTAGGCAAAGCCGTCGGCATTCGAAACCGACACAACACCGGAGTGGCGGGAGCGCGCGGTGAAGCAATGATGAGGCTCAAACATACAAAGGACTTACATATACACAAAAGTGCCTGCAAGCGGAACAGTGAAGCGCCACACAAATGGAAGCAGGTTATCACTAAGTATAGCAAGTGAGGAAACAAAGGCAAGGGGAGATGATTTTAAAGACGAGTAGTTGGAGCTGTGGGCCTTCTATTGTGCTTATTTTTTGCAAAACTTTCCGTAGACTAGCTGGAAGCGGTGGTTGACAGTTGAAGAATTTCGTGTTTCATTCACTCGAATTAATGATATGAAACGTTGATGCTGAAGAAAGCATCGCGAGCAGTCTCTTCGAAATAATTTGACGGTTTCCTCTGCAACTGTTGTGGTGTCCTTTTTTGTCAAAAAAAAGTTGTGATATTTTCACTACGAAATATTTTATTTATACTTACCCAAAATCCTCGAGTTGTACATTCATAGAGCTTCACACAGTTCACATTGAAAAATAACTACTTTCAACCTAACGAACCCACAATGGTACTTAAAGTTTGATGTCTCTCAAGAGAAGTCATTTATCTCAGTAACGAGCAGCGCCGTTTTCGAGCGCATCTCATCAGTCACAGTTTCCGTCAAATTTAAATCGCCCTCTTATATGCGCCGGCTGGCATCACACGCAGCCCGATTTTACCGTGATGTTCTTTATTATCTGCACCTGAGGTGGGAATTCCTAGAAATTGAATCCCCCTTTCCGCGGTTTCTTCATACGAGCAACCCACAAGAAATGGTGTCTTTTACGGAGCCCATGCTGGGCTTCGGGGCACGTCCCAGTTTTGTGGGAAACACAGTCGACAAAAAATTACAGATAAAATCCTCGCCCTTCTCTCGCTTGCCTCTTTTGTTTATGGCACCACAAATTTTACGCTAAACTACCTCCCAAAGGTGAAAGTGAAAAACCACCACCCGATGCTTTCAACCGAATGCTGCCGTGTTGTCGGTCGGCCGGTTTTATCACGTAGGTACCTCGTTTCACCAGAACGAACCGGTTCCTCCCGGTAATAGCATACATTTAGGCGAGAAAAATTGAAAATCCTTATCTCCATCCGCAGTGCACCCTTTTGTTCTTAGTAATAGCCACTTTCTTCCGTTCCCACTCTTGTCTTCATGCGTTAGGATGCCGAAATGTGGCGCGTCAGACCGTATGCGATGCGTGTGTACCTACCAAACGTGAGTGTGAAAGATTGATGTTTGGTCAATTCCTATCGACAACATCATACATATTTGGCGGACCATCAAAAGAGAAAAGGTAAATGAGGGAAAAAAGGATTTGCTTACTTAAGCCGAAATTCATCAAAATGCTCTACCCAGCTACCCTCCGAAAAAAAAGAGGCAACGCATATCGGCAGGTGTCTGTCTAGTTTGGGACCTTTTCCGTGTCGGACTGGAACACGGGTAGCTGGCTGCCGTGTTGCTTCTGTCTCTATCTATATGGTTTATTTGAGCAGGCCCCTAGAGCTAGGCTAGATCGTTTACTCGAAATATTGGTTTGTGTGAATTTTGCTTCTGTTGGCAAAATGCAAAGCTTGTTTTCGGAAACATCCAATGATGTTTGCGAACGGACCGTTGATCAAAGTATGTAGATTGTGAATTTTGCATAGCATTGATTGGTCGAACGTTTGCGTTGTAGGTAAATGCTGAAATATTTAATTTTAAATTTTTGTCCGAATTATCAAGACAGCCTCAGATAGATGCTCAAGTGCATAAACATAGGTTTTTTATGCTTCCAGAGTTATTATTTTTGCAATAATGATATTGAATGAATAGTGCACTTGCCAATAACACGTGTGAACAAGTATCTATACCTATAAAAATGGATTTCTATCTGTCCGTCTGTCTGTCTATCCGAATGTTCCTTATAGACTCGGAAACTACTGAACCGATCGGCGAGAAAATTTTCCTGCAGGGGTTTTTGGGGCCAAAAAAGGTTCTTACGATAGTTAGAGACCCCTTCCCCCAAAGAGGGGGGGGGTTACATACCAATGAAACACAAATTTCTACATAACTAGAGAACTAATCAAGCAGATTGAACCAAATTTGGCATGTGGGTGTTTTTGGAGGCAATATTTTTTCTATGGAGAGTTAAGGAGGAGGGGGGCTCCCATACAAATGAAATACAAGTTTCTGCATAACTCGAGAACTAACCAAGCCAATGGAACAAAACATGGCATGTGGTTGTTTTAGGAGACAAGATTTTTTTCTTTGGTGAATTGAGAACCCTCCACTCTTTCTTTGGGAGGGCAATTATGACCCCTCCCCTTTTTAGGAGGGGGGGGGGGCTCCCATACAAATGAACTACAAGTTTCCTCTCATCTCGAGAACTAATCAAGCAAATGAAGCCAAATTTGGCATGTGGGAGTTTTTGGAGGAAAGAATTTTTTTTTGATGAATTAGGACTCCGCCCCTGTTTAGGAGGGGGGGGGGTTCCCATACAAATAAAATACAAATTTTCATATAACTTGAGAACTAATCGAGCAAATGAAACCAAATTTGGCATGTGGGGTTTTTAGGAGGTAGAATTTGTTCCTATGATGAATTATGACCCCTCCCCCTTTTAAAGGGGGGGCTCCCATACAAATGATATACAAATTTCCATATAACTCGAGAATTTATCAAGCAACTGGAACCAAATTTGGCATGTGGGGGTTTTAGGCGGCTAGAATTTTTTCTCTAATTAATTAGGACACCTCCCCTATTAAGGAGGGGGGTACCCTCACAAATGAAACATAAATCTCCTCATATCTTGAAAACTAATTAAGCAAATGGAGCCAAATTTGGCACGTGGGTGTTTTTGGAGGCAAGAATTTTTTCTACAGTGTACTGAGAATACCCCCCCCCCTCTATTACTTTCCTTCAGTTGGGTTCGAAAGAGCGACAACGATTAATGAGAGGATCACCCCTGCGAAATGATACTTTCTACGAAAAAGTTTTCCGTGAAATGGTACTTTCAGCTTAAGGTTTTTCGCGAAATGGTATTCGCCGAAATGTTATATAATCACGGCGAATTACGCATAGTTACATAACTGCCAAAATAAATCATCTAAGGTTAAACCCACAGAAACTTGCAAAACTCGAAATAGTGAAGATCATCCGATATTCATGATTTATGTACAACACAGTTTAATTTGTGGCAATACAAGGTTTGTCGGGTCACCTAGTAACAATATAAAACGAAAAAATATTAAAGATCCCAAATCACTTCCTTGAGGTACACTTCTAGTTGGTGACGGTGAAATAGTTGGTAAAGCTTGAAATAAAAATCGTTGCTCGTGACGAAAAAGGTGATTTTCAGATCAAATCTGAGGACGGCCGCGAAAAATATGAAACTATAATTTTTTTTTGTTTCAACCATTTTCAACCAATCCAAGTATAGAAGATACAATATTTGAAGACCTCGTGTCAGCAGTGGCCTCGTTTCAAGAAGATTTACTCAGTAGTATAAGTAAATGAATTTTCTCAAAATGTTTCTTGTTTAAGAATCTGAAACAATTACATTATTTTTCTAGTAATCGATGTGTATTCGAGGGTATTTTTCCAGTTCAAATTTTCCAACTGAACAACTTCGTTACACAGCAATCAAAACACTCACTTTACATAAATATTCATCATCGAAAACCCGCCCCTTGACAGGCGAAAGGGTACTCCCGATACTCGTACTAATAAATACCAACCAATTGTCGGAGTGACGTACTTCTGCTAAATCTTATTACCTCCTCAACGCATCACCGACGGACGACGAGTCGAGAAGACGAACGGACGGACGCTTCACCGGAAAGGATAATGTTTTCATTGGCACCCTCCTTTGGTTCGGAACGGAACGAAGACAGTAGCAGCAGCAGCAGCAGTAGTAGCAAACCGGACGATAGAAGGTGACTGCTGGCTGCTGGCATTGTTCCGCTAGCACGTGGATTCCGCCACAAATCACAGCCAACCGAGCCACCGAGACTTCATCTCTCATCAGCATAATTCCACATCATCATTCCCTATTCCCCCTTCTATTATGTTGACAACCGTGCAAACGCCGGCTTCCTACTGCGAGGCAGTGCCATGCCTTGGCAGAATATGAACTTACTGGGTGACGACGGAGGCAACAGGAGCCGTGCCACCGCGCGCAGGCAGGAAGAAGGGATTAAATAATATTTATTATTATTGTTCGTCATTCTATGCGTAACTTCGACTTCGGTAAAGAGGAACGGCGGACGCGTGCTGATCCTGTATTCAGAATTGTTGATCTGCTGTCGCGGCACGTGGAGAAGCCTCCCGAGGTCTGGCAGCTTCCTACACCGAAGACGGATGACAGCGCGTAACAATGTAGAGCAGGGGGGATGGACTATGATTGATGTGTCGAATTCCGGTGGAGCTTACTCCACCCTTTCATTCAGCCAGCCAACCAGAGGAACGGATGACAGCTTAGAAGTTCTCCGTCTCCGTAAGATATCACCGCCAATGGTAACGGATTGCTTTCGATTGAGTGCGGAAGTACTCGGAATTGGAGGCTATTAATTTCCATTTGTACTGTTTGTTCGATTGTCGGGATTCGTTGCGCGCTGTGAAGGTGTGCTCTTTAAGGCGCTGGAGCTTTCCGGTTGTTCACCCGGAACGAAGGAAGTCTTAGGTGAAAACGGCCCTGAATATTCTAACATTTTTCATAGGCTTCGGGGGGCGGCAGGTCAGAATCGTCTGTTCATTGTTTCATCGAATCGTGAAATTGCCATCATATTTCTACCAGACGAAGTCGATGCTAAGAATGCGCCGCCGTCGAAATCGGGCATCCTCGCTGTAGGGCAAATTTTTCGAAGGACCGAACCGAACTTCCCCATTTGCAGCGGATTCCGACCCCATTCCGTCCCAAACAAAAACGCCATAATGAAACAAGAAAATATTTTATCTGAATAATTGAAATATTTATGATTGTGTCTCACCCTAGCCTGACCTGTGAAGTCTCATATTTCAAATCCGATTGCTATTTGCGATTCGGCGGTAGTTTTGAACCGAATCTGAGCCGAAGTCGGGCGGGAGGGATGGAAAAGGCGTCGATACGTTCGGCTGTGTTTCGCATATGCAGAGCCGGGTATTGTGCCGAACGTTAACTTCCATGTATTGATTACATGCTACATTATTAATAACGTTATCTTATCTACATAGTTTCAGCAAGCGCCTCCCTTCTCTGCTCTGTCGGATAAATTTCCAGCGAACATGCTTTGTTTTCAGCTTAGGCATGCTACGCCTTCCCCCCCCCCCCCGCCACTTCTTACGAACGACATTGACCGGGTTGTCATCGAGCAGGCAAAATTTTCACTGAACAAGCACTTTTATTAGTCTCCTAGGGTTGTGTCGCCGGTTTTCATCGAAAACTGTTCACACCAGCTGCTCAGCAAACTGAGCACACCACAGTGAAACCGAATGTGTACCGTTCACCAAGCGTTCCCATCTGCCACCGGCGGAAGGGTGGAAAAGTACTTTCTCTTTAATGTGTCATTGGTGTGGTTGCAAGCTTCCGGACGGTGCATGTAGGTAGCACATATCGCATCTAAACCAGACCGAAAAAAGGAGTAGCAGGAGGAGGAGGACGAGAGGATGTTTTGTGGTCTTGCTTTTGGTGTATCTATACTTACTCAGAGTGTACACAGCGGCTAGTGTAAATATTGAATGAGTGATAAGAGGTTTTTGGGGCGAGCTTTCCATTGCTTTACGGATTTTATGGCATTTACCTTTACCACTGATCCAATTGCGTCCGTTCCCTCCCGTATGGTAGGTTCGGAAGCAGTGCTGACTTTGCTTGAAAACAAAATGGAGTTAAGCTCCGTGTTTTACTCGTAAAAAGTTTGCTGTTCTGATCCGGACTCCGGGAGTTTTATTAACACAGCAGCTCGTTTAGAAAGCGTTTTATTGCGGAATAAAACAGCTCCAGACTGTTTGCTGTTTATCAATCACGTACAAACAAACCGATATTGATAGTTTAAGTAGTAGAGCAAACCAAAACTCGCAGTGCAAGTTGACCCTGAGCAAAAGTACAAACCAAAATTTTTGTTATGGTGAAAAAACCCGGGAAAATGCACCGGCTCGATTCCATTTTTTTTAATGTAGCATTAAAACACACAATGATCTGCCATAAGGACAAACGAACGCGTACCCGCACGCATAGGCATACCAGGCTCGGATGGCTTTCTCCCCCAAGGGATGCATAGTTTCTAATTATGACTTGCCCCGTCGTTTCTCGCTATCGATATCCTCCCCTCCGCAACAGGACTCGAAAACAGGCCGGACAAGCTGTCCGACCGGTCCCGGTCCCGGTGGTCCAGGTGTATCACGTGTCCTATCGCACTAACTCACGGGAGCGTCTAGTTAGTTGGCACAGCAACTACACAGGGCAAGTGATTTATTGACGAACAGACGGATGAACGGGACACGGACGCCTGACGGACGAATCGTTTCGGCTTGTAGAGCCTAACCTGGCAGGCGAAGCGCTTCTGTGCCATTGTTTGGTTTCGGCTACCATTATGAGGGGTTTTTGTTTACAAAGCCAAAAACCGGCATTGTTTTGTCCGCCGGCCATTTTTTGCGCTTGTTCCTGTTAAGCCACCGACCGACCGACCGGACAATGTTTGTCGATTATTGCTGGTCGACGCCGCGCCGTCCTGTGGTATGCTTTTAATTGTGTGAATTCCTGTCCCTTGTAGAGTGGATGTAATTTCACACACCGAGCCACTGGCATAGCAGTTCGGATCAAACACAGGTGCCTACTACTGGTGAGAGGTTGGTTGATTCTCAATAAATTATTGATTCAATGGAGCCGGTGGTCCGCCGAACGTGATACTAGGACGAGGAATATTCTCAACAAAAAATTCTTTTTTTTTTGTGCACAATAAAATTCACGATGACGTAATGTGCGATTCCCACGAAACAAAAACGCAATCAATAGACCGAACGGAACGAAACGGGTAGGACAAAAAATATGCAAGCTGTCAAATGAAAAATTTAAAACGTATTAATATTAAACGAAAATGTCCTCCTCTGCTGCGCGTCGTTCCCGTTGTTGTGGTCGAGCGGAAAAAATCCCACCACGGGGTATTTTTGTTTCCCGTCCATTACCTGCCCATTGCGTGCGAGCTTGTGCCTATGTGCTTGTGCATGCGTGCGTGTGAGTGCTCGTGATAACCAATGTCGAACTAGATATACAAAAAAGGGGGGGGGGAGAGTGCGAGTGGCATACCGTGGCATACTGACGACGGGTGAGGAAATCCTCCGTTCTCCCTGATAGAATTAATAATCAATTTGTGTGTTGAAAACAATGTGGTTAGTGAAAAAAATATATAACAATAAAAATCGGACAAAGCTATTGAAGTTCAATCAATAGGTTAAAAGGGTTGCAACCCTTGTTGTCCTATGGAATTTTTTGATTCAAAAAAGGTAGGTGGGAAACGTGCGGGAAAGCGTGAATATCAGTCCAAACTTGATTGACTTAATTAAGATGAACGTTTAATATCGATAAAAAAACAATAATATCGGTTAATTAGGGTAGGCTCAAATAAACATGACACACGCAAGCACTGTTTTTTTTGTTAGGCACAATGGACTGAAAGGGCTTTTTTATGGGGCTTAACTACAAAAAGCAATCAGCAATTTCCGGTAATAAATACAGATATAAGCAGGGCTGTAAAGGTGGGCTACCTGTGGAATTATTCAGGCAATAACATACGCATTCCTGTAAAGCATAGGAATGTGCTCCAGGTATGATTAAGCAAATGATGGATGCATTCCATAAAACCGTGGTATGCCATCGAACGCGAAACAGGGTTGCCGGATGGTTAGTGGCATGCATCGCGCTAGAACAGCAATAGTTCTATTGATTGATTTCGAACTAAACCTCTCGAAAAAAAACAATCGATAAAGTTTTTGTTAGGATATTATTTGTTATATCTCAATTGGTTCTTACTGCTAAGAAAAGAAGCTTTCCAACTTGAGGACTTGCGAAGCACGTGATAGCTTTCATTAACGAGCCATTGATTCCGTGAAAATAACCAAATGTTCCAATTTATCTCACGGTTGAAGGTCGTGCAGAGATTCTGCACTTAAAATTATTACGGAAACAATCACCTTCCACAAAAATAAAGTGATAAATCTGTAATAATCTATGAATAAAATGATGAAACAGTAACCGTCGTGATTGCCATGCTTTTGGTACTTTTGGATCGAGATAGAATGGCCAAATAATGAAGTTTGTCTGAGGCATCCAAGCGCCCAGAGACATGGATTTAGCGACAGCAAGTTTTGGCAGTCAATTTCGTCATTTTAGCAGTTTTGCAACAAACAAAGCCTGTTGTACATTACGTCGATATTCTGAAATATCTAGGCCAAGTAGATCGTTCTAATACGTACTAAGGTACGTAGGTATATTTTTCTGTAGGTGTATTTTGCTGGATTTCGCACTTCGTTCTTTTTGCAGTAGCAGTCCATTGCGAGATTGAGCGAACTACTTATTATCCGTGGTTGAGTATCAGTGTTTTTTGCCCCTTTTACTCCTTCATGTTTACTACTACATGTTCAATACTACCTTTCAACCAATAGAGCATATTCGAGCAAGGAAGTGCGGAAACTAATTGCAATTTGCCTATGGACAAGAGGCTTCATTGCGCTCCTCGAGTCAGTACCATTCTTGTAACTAGCCCTGGCTTGAGGTTTTATCGTCGTCAGGCTTGAATGCTCTTTTCGCTTCGATTTTGCTCTTTTGATTACGGCACCTCAGGCAAGCAGAATTTGAAAAAGTGGTGTATTGGGCATTTGTAGAGCTAGTAATTATCTGTAAGCAATTACTGAAGAAAAGTTTTATTTTTAATATTAACTCCTCTGTAGGTCTGTAATGCCGTTGGTAACAACAGAAAGAGCGCCCTTTTTGCTACCAACGGGATACCAACGGGAACCTTATAGTGCTATAAATACAAAAGCCATAGCAATGCGTGGCTCGGAAATAATGTAGATAAAAACTAATTCTACAAATACTACATACATTCCCTTTTTCAAATTCTGCTTGGCTGAGTTTGCTCAGTTAAGACTTAGGCTTCAAGCCCGTTTGCCAATAAAAAAATGAGTGTTGCAGTAATCAAAAGAGAGTAAAATCGAAGCGAAAAGAGCTTGCCTAGCCTGGTCGTTGGTAAAGCTAAATTCAGTACAAAAGGAGGGAGAGTTTCTTTTGTTTACTACTTTGCATCACCAATCTCGTTCCTAGCATCAGGTAGCGGAACAAGTTGTAATTTGCTCATAGACAAGGGGCTTCAAGACGCACCTCGCGCCAGTACCACTCTTATAAACTTACGCTAGTAAGAGGGTTCAACAAAATACAGTCTGAAAGAAGGATGGGGGTGTGCTTAAAGCGGCTAATACGACTTTCCGGCACGTCGCCTTTTCTGTGACTGAATCTAAAACGTCAAAAACACGGGTCGGCTATTGTTGTTTCGGGGTCAGTATCGAAGAGTTCATCTTAATGGAGGTACTGTCAAACACAGTGGAGCAAGATAGTGATGTCGAGGAGATGGGCTCTAATAGTAACGCTAACAGTCAAGCAGTGCGATTTACGCAAACTTACAAATGAGTCCAAAGGTAT
The DNA here is from genome assembly GCF_943734655.1 of Sabethes cyaneus. NCBI lineage: Eukaryota > Metazoa > Arthropoda > Insecta > Diptera > Culicidae > Sabethes > Sabethes cyaneus. The sequence continues at coordinate 14,930,262 of NC_071353.1, forward strand.
CTGAACGACAACGACAATACTCGATGCAATGAACCGTCAAGTAAATTTTAAGATCGCTAGCATACTTAGCACCTGCAACCAGTTTCAAGAGCGAAAGCAGCGTCGTATCGTTAAGGTTGAAGAATAACATAAACAAAGGTGGTCCCGAGTGGCTACCTTGAAGTACAACGGATTTATTTGTGAACGTCGCCCGTGACTTAGACCCAAGTATATAAGAGCTCTGTCTACACTAATTTTTAATCGATTTTCAAGCAACTTAAAAGAATTATATTAGATGGACCTTAAATCAAAAATATGATGGTAAGTTATGGTTCCATTTTCCTGGAGATATTCCTAATCGCAGTGGGATTTTTTTGACGGCATAAGTATCAAATAAAATAAAACTAAAGAACTGCTTGTCGAACTGCGTAATAGTTATCCATTTTATTTGTCATCAATAAAAATGAATCTCACATTATGCTGTTCACTATGCTGTGTGTCGGTGTTTTTACCTTTGTTTTCTTTTATGCTGCTTTTATTACTTTTCTACAAATTCCGCTCTCTAAAGCCAGGAATCTCAGCCTATACCGTCGCTTCATATTGTTTCTGCAACGCCTATCTCAGCTCAGAGCCTATCTCTTGATGCGTTGAAACTAGCTCGAATACGTACACTCAAGTCTTTTTTTACACGGTTTGTTTTTTTCGATTACTCGAAAGCGGTGCAGCTAAGGAACTATTTACCATCTACGTGAGGAATGTCGAGCTACTCCCAAATGTATTGAGAAATAAATTAATGGTCTCTAAGTTACCCCGTTCTTAATACTCAAAAAACTAAACCGTGTAAAAAAAGTACTTGAGTGTAAATGATAATAAGCAAACATTCTTATTTGCACTGTGACCAGTCGCAGAAAATGTCACAGTATAGAAATGACAGGCATTCGCCGCTTTTTGCTTACAGTGCTAGCGAGAATAGTATGGACAAGCGATAGAGAATAAGGTGTATTTATTGGTGCGTTTTTCACCTGAACTTCATGTACAGAAAATTGTTGCATTATGGTACGGTTTTGTGGCTGATCACTACTTTAACGATCTTGTAAGAATAGATGCAGTAGAGTTCGTAGTTCGTTTCCAATTTTGGAAACGTTCTTCTTTGAATCCGAATTATTTGTACACCTTTTGTCATGCATGGTGCTAGAATATTGAAGCGTGTCTTTGCAGCTCCGAAGTGTGCACGACACGACGAGTAAGTGATGTTATCGTTATTCTGGTATTTCTTCTCAGTGCGTGTGTACTAGAAATCTGCCGAATGACTAGTCGCAAGTAATAATGGCAAATGTCTTCAAATTTTGATCACCAACCAGTGCATTTTTACGTCCCTGGTGCGGAGACTACTTATAATTTACCCTTGGACAGGAAGCTTAATTCGCCCCTTGAGTAAATATCATTCTTATAACTAGCCCCGGGTAGAGGCTTCATGGTCGGCAAAGGAAAGATCTGCACAAAGTTGGGGCGTGTATGTGCGTGTGTGCTTTCCTGATACTTTCTGATCTCGTTCCTAGACCCAGATAGTGAAACAAGTCATAATTTGCCCTTTGACAAGAGGTTTCAGATCCCCTGCTCTACGCACATTACAAAGATCACGCTGGCAAACCACCAAGCGGTAATCTAATCGTGCCTGTAGCAATCTACGAGCGCACATCCGTCCTCTGTATAAACAGTATACTTTACGAATGCAAGTATACCTTCGCAGAAATCCGAAAAAGTTGCCAACTCTAAAAACAATGAAGACGACCTGTCTGTAGATCTGTTTCTGAACGATTGTGAAGCCAACGTTGCTCGCGATAATCGCGATTGTTACACACTTCAAAGCAGGCTTTTAATCGTTTTCTGTTTTTTTTGGAACCAATTACCTCTGCTGTTAGAAACACATCTTACGAACTGATCAATCTAAACGTTTTTCGTCTAAACGGAGAAGATTGTCGAAACTGCAAAATTGTTCTGCTGTTCTCGTTAAACCTCTTTCACTATTGTTTAATACTTCAATCCAACAATGAAAGTTTCCTACTCTATGAAAAGAATCAGAAATGTTTCCTGTATATAAGAAGGGTTATAAACCCAACGTTCAAAACTATCAAAAGATTACATCACTGCGATCCAGCTCTAAAGTGGTCGAGATAATCGTGAACGACGCTTTGTTTACTATCTGTCAATACTCAACACTACATTTCTTCAGAACAGCATGGTATTTTTTCCAAAACGTTCAGTTCCTACATCAACGAGATTAGATTTTGTCTTATTCAACCTGCGCAACATGAATGAAGGACTTCAAATTCACGCAGTGTACACGGCCCTGAAGGCAGCGTTTGATCGGGTGAATCACGGCATCCTCCTTGCTAGGCTGGAGAAGCTGGAAGTTTCTGCACCGTTCTGCAAGTTGCTACACTCACATCTAACAAACCATAGGCTGAGTATGAAGATCGGGTCCGAGTTTTGTAGCTCGTTCTGCAGCATCTCTGGCGTACCACAGGGGAGCAACCTTGGACCACTGCTCTTTTCACTTTACATAAATAAAATGGCAGCTCTCCTGCCCCCTAGCTGTCGGTCTTTTTATGCTGACGATGCGAAAATCTTTGAGGTAATCAAAATGGATTCCGGCTTAATTGTAACAGCTTGTAGACAAATTTGAATGTTAGTGCTCGAGTGATATGCTTACCGTCAGCATCTCAAAGTATTTCGCTGTAAAAATAATCCAATAGTTTTTAGCTACAATATGGCAAACAATGTCTATCACATTGGTACTAACGCTCAAGCCACGTTACTGACTATATTGCTTTTAGGACATATTGACTGCCCCGCCCTTCTGAGTCAACTGAATTCACTGAGTCAACAACTCAGAACTAGATATTTCCTGCAGGGACGGACTGCAAACTATCGCACGGGCCGTACGACCCTATAGATTGGTTCGACTTCGACTTAAAGGCTAATAACTTTCAATAGCGACTCTCTTGTAGATGATGATAAATTTGTAATTGTACTATTGTATGTATTTACTGTCGTATGTGTTTATATCACTAAGACCACCAAGAGTTCAATGTTTTTTTACAAATAAACAAAATTACGGACCTCACTCAGCCAAGCAAGGATGATTCGATCACTTCAACTCAATTTTAATTCATTTGACAGTACTAAAGTGATATATTGGACATTTTTAGCACTAGTTATTCTACAATTTTTCTGAATAAAGTTTTGCTGTATTTTTTGTAGTTACGGTTCTACAATGTTAGTACCTCTTTAGTAACTAAATTCACTAAAGAGTCACTAGCATTCGAACTTTATTCAGCAAAATTGTAGATAATAACCAGTTTTATAAATGTCTTATATATCACTTTGTCAAATTTTGCTCGGCTGAAGCGGTACTGTCAAATGAATTAAAATTCAGGCAAAGTGATCGAACCATCCCTGCAGCCAAGTACTATTCTTATAGCTTGCCCTGGCAATAAGGCTGTGCGAAATTTTGTGTTTACTGAAATCATACGAAATTTACCTTAGATCTCATGGTAGATCACCATTAAACTACAGTTGAATCTAAGGTAAATTTCATATGATTTCGGTAAATTTCGGTAAACACGAAATTTCGTTGATCCTCACAGCCTTATCTGGCAAGAGACTTCATTGTTAGTAAATTAAGAATTCAGTGGGAAGGAAATATGGCGAGCGGCCTGAGAATAAACCCATGCTAAAGTCACTTAACATCGAATGGTCGGTTCTTTTAAGATTCAAACCCCATCATTCGCTTGTTAAGGCAGATTCGGTGACCTTATGGCTTCAAGGCCTTCCCTTATCTTTCGCTCCATAACTTTCTTCTACCAACGAATGGAATATCTGTTGGAAAGACTGCCATTACAAAAAAATTATAATGCCTAACTTCATTACAAGCCAGGACAAAAAGCGTGAGGTTGAATCTATAACAATTTGAGTTTTATAGCAGTCTTATTACGGCTATTTACTGCCAATTTTGACCATGAGTACTACTGCCCGACAAAGTTCTAATTGGTACTTGCTTTTCTGTTTCTTTCACCAAATTGTGCTTGTTTACTTTGAAAACAATGGTACCATTCGGTTCTGAAACGGAAGGAAAACCAGTATATCTGTGTTCAGCGGCGATGCTCATTTTCTCAAGATATCACTAGACCAAATAGAATTATAACAGCTCTAATTGGTTTATTTCGGCTGTACACGGTTCGTGGCAGAAATTCGTAGACTTTTAACTTTATTTCCGGCAGTCAGTTTTGCGACATGTTTATGCTTAAAAAAAATGTCACGACAGCGATGACATTTTATGTTTTTTGAGTCGTTCACACTTCGCGGTAAGGTACAGACCTTTTCTCTCTAGTCCAGTGACACGCATTGCAAAAAGAGTAGTATTCTTGGTTGACCACGATCAGTTTTGCTGTGTAATATCCACACATGCGTTTTTGATATTTTCTTTTATCCTTTGCCTACGTACGTTAAATGTCATGACAGGAAGAAGAATGTCATACATTTTATGTAACCGATCACCGACTTGGCTTGATCTTGATGCACGCAAAACATAGGCAGTCTCAATCCAAAAAAATGCGAAAGTGTTGACTGAAAAACTGACATGACGGCGTATGCAAAGCAAAACCTTGGGCTTAAACGATCCTTCTTTATCGACAGACTTCGCAGCCGGGTGTTAACGTATAGGAAAATTACGGTACCGGTACAGTGATCCTACTGATTCTATCTAGAAAGCACCGCTCAACCGAAATTCGAACATACGACGACTGGCTTGTTAGACTAGCATCATATCTCGAGGCTAACCCGGGCGGTTATGCATATGTATATAATGCATATATGCAATGTATGGAAAAAAATATCAAACTTTTCGGTTCCAGGTCGGAAGTCCGAGCTATGCTTCGCAAAATACGAGGAGCGACATCAATAATTCTTTGAGCGAGGATGTTTAGAGAAACTTTTCTGATAAACAGCATCCCTTCAATTGTGCTCCTTTTGTAGAGTTTCAATAATACTGTGAAAGTTGCGGCGGTCTTTATATGGCGGAAGCATAATGAATTTTACCAAGGAACATAGGAACATATCAATATTTCCGTAACGTTAATCAATGTTGCAAAGCCAGCGAGAAGCAAACCATACCTACTCTCACGCAAGCGAGTATGAGAAGCATAGCACCTAACTTTTTTTCTCCTTTATCTTACGCCCTCGATTCTATGCGCGGGTGTGTGTGCGAGTCCTCACGACTGATTGGTATCAGATGCTCGGGCTGCAATAACAAGTGAGAGCGACGACCGTCGTGGCTGTTAGCTCACAAAAACTCACAAAAACTTGTAGCAGTGGATGAAAAAATAAGAACGAGTGTCCGAAAGGGATGCTTGTGTCGGTATGTTCGTTAGAAGGAGTACGCGTATGTTAAAAATTCCCAACACTGTCGTTAATGAATAAGAAATAACATAGTGGTTCGAGATTGCTTCCTTGTAGAACGCCAGATTGGTGTCAAAAATCACAGTACCTCCAGAAAAAAGCACAGCGTGGATGACATATCCGTTTGAAAATTACGAATTTTGTACATTTGCATAAACATAAAAATAATCAATTTTTATGCTTTTACGATTTAAGGATCAAAGACCTTGTTTTCATTTTTTCCAAATAAAAATACAAGCATGCAATGGAGACGCACGGTGGTTTGTTTTATTTACAAGGAAATCAACGTTTTCGGCAAAACGGAACCAGAAATCTCCGTTTCTTTGCCAATAATACCGCATATAGCAATATTTTTTCAGCGGAAACCATCCCCCAGTTAAAATTATTTCCGGGTTGTTTCCCGCCACACCCTCCCCACTTTCAACGAACTTTGACAACTCTATATTCACATCTTGTATCTCGATCCACCTTCCCGCTGCCGACGCACCCTAGCGGTAGTGGTGTAGAACCTGACCCATTCGGCAAAATTCTATGCGAAATCCCAACAACTGTTGCAGTGCTGACACCCTCTCTCGAGAACGACCTACTTCCACCTTCAATTTTCCTAATTCCTACATCCCCCACTCGTCGTTGGGAAGCTAGCTTTGGCCCAAGACTTACACGCGGTGCCGTCCCATTATTTTCGGCAACATTTAATTCGACATCATTATCGCTGATCCAGATCGGCAACGGGGCGCGCCGGGACCCTTCCGTGCGCTCCGGTGTCACATCTCAGTTTCACTCGCGAAGGACGAAAAATAAGCTCAATGACATTGTCATTATTTAAAGACTGCCAGGCCCTGATTTGTGTGCCGTGCTTCGCGGGAGGGTGAGCAAGGGGGACTCGCCAGATTGGGAATCATCATTCATAGCTTGTCTCTTGTTCTTTCTCTCTCTCGCCCGATTCTTCTGGGTGGGTTAGCAGTGGTGTTGAAGGTGGCCAAAGGCGGGCTCCCTCACCGGATTCAATTACCTTAATGTCTGTTTAATTTCTGGGACCAGGTTTTTTGCTTTTGCGGAGATTCTTTGATAGATGAGCGCGATGGCGTTGGCGACGACGACGACGACGACAGCGAAGAAGGTAAAAGCGCGCCTTGAATTCATGCCGTTTTTTTGCTTGGACTTTTACGAACCTTGGATGGAGGATGTCTTCGTCAGATAATGGAGCCACCCTGGCGGTAAAGCTGCTGCCAGACACCGACTCAGCATTCAGGCGCAGTCACTCGCTGATATTTAATGATGAAAGTACGACTTTCGGCATATGTCGCATTCCCCGCAGTAACTAATGGGACGCAGGAGGACTTTGACAAATCGATGTTCCGCGAGAGGGGTGAGGGACGTTTTGCTTTAATCATGAATTGCCACCCGCACCTTCCTGGGCTGGAGAGAGCCAGGCGGGATTCGCCGCCGTCGCCGCCGCCGCGAGATCATTATGTCGGTTGATGAGCCTGCTTTTAATGATTACTGGAGATGCGTAAATTACGCGCGCGACATCAAATGAGGTTGGCTCGAGGTTGTAAAACCTCGGGATTGCGCTGTTTTCCTTCTGAGAAGCTGCTATAATCACAAATTGTACTGAGAATAGCTATACTTAAAGTGTAATCGTCTATTTTCTCCATCAATAGACTAGCAAAATAGCTGGTTCGAACTCAGGCTCAGTTTATGTAAAAAATAAAGTACTGTTTGTTGTTGAACAGGCTAACATTATTTTGCGTTATGATTCAAGGATGCTTTCCATTGCTAAATAAATATTCCAACAGAGTCAATATGAAGTGCAATCGAATCGAATGAAATGTAGCAGTAAAGTAGCTTAAAGCAACAAACCTGAACACCTAACTCGATATTAGAATATACATCGTCCATGCTTCGGTCCTCTTACCGAGAGAAGAAGAGTTTAGTTTATCTCCAGCTAAAACAGGAGAAAACACCTGACGAAACCGCAAATATTTGCCCCAACTTGGCCACAATCAAACAAAAACCCATCAAATTGAGTCTTCTGTCACTCCTTCTCCCCCTGTCAGTCGAGTCGCACGTTGCAGCGTAGTTGACTTGTTGCGACCGCACAACCGTCTTAATTAGTATCTCCCTTTTTCCCTGGACCAGCCAGAGCAGGCAGGACGCGAAACTTTTCGCCCCGGACGCCGGTGGAGGTGGTGAAGTTTAGTGCAAAACTTTCCAATCACACCGCGAAACTACGGTACAGGACATAGCAGGTAGGGCATCGTTGTTTGTGAACCTGAAGGGTGCCATGCAACAAGAAACAACAACCTTTCACGTTAATTTCATCGCCGCTGAGAACGGCGGCGGCGGGGGAACGGACGGTGGTCGTAGATGGGACCAAGCAGCGCTTGGTCCTGGCGAACTAAGTTACAGCTAAAGTAATCGGCTAGAGAAAAGTCATTCGAAGAAATGGGTTGGAGGCGATGGGATGATGGGAGGAAAAGTTTCGCATTCATCGTCATCGCCGCCGATGATGATGGAAATGACGCACCGTATCGCCGTTCTAGACGCTGTGAACTAAAATTGCGAATTTTTGTTATCTTTTTCTTTTGCGGACGAAGAAGAGAAGGGGGTGGCGTTGGAAGGACGGCAAAACTCGTTTAACTTTTTGCTGCGAAGATTCGCTATTTTGATTCTGTTTACCTGCCTCCTGCTTTCGGAACGGAAGTGAAATGCGGGGTTGACGCCGGTAAACGGCGACGATACTGGAGCAATAATTTTTACTTGCACTCTTACTTTTCCTTCCACTAACGTCGGTGGAAGGAAAACTTCGCCGATTGGGATTGCGGCGGAGAAGATGCTGGATTTCCCCTGCCACAAGGCGATGATGGAACCTCATTTAGCGAGTCCAATTTGGAGTTGTACGGTGCTCTCGAGCGATACTTTCGACGGCGATAATAGACTTCTGCTGCAGCTGTTTCGAATGTAAATATGGAGGAGTTCACGATTTTGAGAAGTTTTTCCCTGGTAGATAACATGGAATTTTGATATAAAATTTCTTTTTTCCTATAATTGTTAAGCATAACTTGATAATGCACTCTTAGCTGATACTGCGATTCGATAGTGAATGTGTCCTGCTCCTGTTCCGTACGCCGTACGTAAAGCCAGCATAGCCACCTCCCTGTATTGGTCGTTCTCGGTCTAAGTTTTCCCACTACCGCTGTCATCCTTTAACCGAGTACAGGTTCCATAAATTTCACTTGAATTTTAATTGCACTTAATCACTGCTGTTGGGAACAGTTTGCGCTGCAGTTTGCCGCCCAGTTTGCCACTAAAGCAGAACCTCATCGCATCGGGAAGAAGTTTGGAAAAGGTTATGATTTCATTTCACTTTCGCACGATTGCAGCGACTAGGACGACGACGACGACGATGATGACGACGACGACAACGGCAATTATGCGTCGTCCTGGTTTTCCCTTGGGGAGTATGTCTAGTTCTTCTCGACTCGGCACACCACAGTCTCGACAAACAAACAAGGCGAAATAAATCCATCAACAATCGTATTAATAATTAAAACCAATTATAAACTTTGTTCGTTATAGTGCCACTTGCTGTCCAGACAACCGTCGTCGGAGACCAGGACCTTCTAGCGCACGAAGCCGTTCTCGCACTCCCATTCGATTGTGACCTTTGCTATAGTGAAGAGTCCTCCGTCGGCGCACCGTAACAATATCCGATCATTATGCCAAACCAATTTATATCAAACGCGACAAAGCCTCTTTTCCCCTTCTTTACCTTCATCTCGTTTCTTTAGCAAGGCTAAAGTTTTGCGAATAGCTGTTAAAACATCGCGTAATGACACTCTGTTGCGCTCAATCGCGATAATGACAAGACAACACATCGAGAAAAGCCGTTTTACTGTTGCTGCATCATCCCGTGAGCACAGGCACAAGGGTGAAAGACATAAAATCTCAGTCTCAAGGATTTGCGTTCCGTACGGGCAGACCTGGGCCTGGCCCTGGCCCGGCCGTCGTGTACTTTCTGCTCTGATAGTGTCAATTTTTGTCGGCTTAGGCAGCGAGAAATGTTGGCTGGCTGATTGATCTCCAACGAAGCGACAGTAGTCTGGGCAAGAGGAGCAAGGGCGCGCTCATCGTCGACAGCTACCGGAGAAATTGGGCGATTTATTCAATGGATGCAAATTGGAAGTCGTTCGGAGGCTTGTTCTTGGATTTTCGTTATTTACCAGGATTACCCGATGCGTTGTTAGGAGAGAAGTGTGATTGACGATTGACTGTGGCAGTGCTTTTTATTCGCCCTATTAGCTTTGGATCAACGGCAGAAATATAATGTTGAGCTCATGGAATGAAAATCCGAAGATGGCTCTTCCTGAAGAAACTGGCACAGAGTTTGCAGCGAAAGGTTAATCCCTGTAGCTGCTCGCCCAAAAGGTACAATAGTTTGGCGAAATTACCAGCACTTACATTGTTCAAATCCTTAGCAATTTCGAAATTTGTTTTACATCGACACCATTAAGAACACAGTTCACTGGTAGGTGTCCCTGGCGAAAAATACTTGCATTTCATGCAATAATGATCGCACCGAATCATTTAACTAATAAATGGTCGTACCGAGCCATTTAATTCAACTATGGTTGCATCGAACCATATTCATCATTCAACAATGATCGTACCGAGTCATTTTACTTATTGATGGTCGTACAGAACCGTTTAAATAATCTATAGTTGTACTGAACCATATACTTAATTGAGCAATGGTCGTGCTAAACAATTTAATACATCTATGGTCGTACCGAACCATATATTTCATTAACTATTGCTCGCACCGAATCATTTTACTTATAAATGGCCGTATCAAACCATTTAATTCATCTATGGTAGTACCAAATCATATACACTGAAGTTGCTTTTTACGCGACTATTTTTACGCAAATTTCGGAACTTACGCGGATTTTTTACACGAATTTCGGAATTTAAGCGATTTTCGGAATTTACACGAATGTGCTCAATTAGTCTATTTTTTCGCCTTGTGTCGAAAACCACAAAGTTTTTTTTACGCGAATTTTGAAATTTACTCGTTATTTTCACGCGAATTTCGGAATTTAAGCCGCTTTTTACGCGAATTTCGCAATTTACGCGGTTTTTTACGCGAATTTCGTTTACACGGGATGTATCCTTCGCGTAAAAAGCGACTTGAGTGTACTTCATTTGACAATTATTCTACCGAATCATTTATTTCAGCCATGGTCGTACCGAACTATATACAAGATTCCAAAATCTATACAGTTGCCAAAACCAAACAGCTCGTAAACGGTGTTAAAATGAGCTTTCATTGACCTTATCGAACTAAACTAACCATAGTTAACCCTCCGAGCGTCGAGATGGAGGAAGTTCCTTGTTCGAAGAGCCCGTTCCGGAGCGTACAGATTTCGCTGATCAAGAGCATAGCAAGAAACACAACTTGAGCTGTCGTACACACCTCTTTTCGAGAGTTTCGAGTCCCAAATATTTGCGACGAGCATTTGGAGGTAAGTCCAACGAGTTGCTACATGGCAACATCCGAAGTGCACAACGTACGAATCTCAAACCATATCTTAACATCGTTCGCGTAAAACAGACGACATCCAACTGGTAGCAATAGACAGCATATTGATGAATAGAGTGAAAAGCTAGCCAGCCAAAGTGGCTGCCTTAAGGAGCTCCTAATAGCTTGCAAAACAGTTCCGCTTCTTCCAGACTGATCTTGACACGTAAACTGCAGCCAGTAAGGTACGACTTCATCCATCCGCATCTAGCGAAGGCGACAGAAGTTCTAAGTTTATCCATCCGATTTAACAATATTTCGTGGTCGACACGATCGAAGGTGCCTTTTAAGTATGTATATATCACGTCTAATTGTGAATTCTCCTCCATGTTATTTAAGTAGAACAAAACAAACTGCGTTAGATTGGTGACGACTGATCTTCTAGGGAAAAATCCATGCTAATCAATGGATAACTATTGCGAACCACACATAAAAAGTGCGTCTTGGATTATAATTTTCAACACCTTTGAGCAGGCACAAAGTGACGTGATACAAACAATAATTTTCAACGTTTCTCTTATCTCCTTTCTTGTGCACTCGAAACATGATGGGTTTTTCCATGATGTAAGAAATACGTTGTGCCGAAGAAAAGTTTCGAACAACATTGACAGCAGGCAGAACACATGAAGGAGTTCCGTCTGATAAAGCAGTGAGAAAATATTTGAACCTTTTGATTGTGGTCGTTTATGTGGGATACATTCAAGTATCTCGCATCAGATGGAGTATCTCTGATTGCAGAGGCAACCTGCGCTTCCGAAGCAACAAAAGTGTTAAAGGAATTCTTGAAATGCACGGCGAAAAGTACGCATTTTTCCTCTGCTGTATTCGCACTACGGGCACCCAGAAACACGCTTACGGGTAGTCCTAGAGTCCTAGAGAACGACTAGCGTAGTTTTGGATTTCAACGCAAACTGGTCGTACCGCACTGTATACTTCACTCATTAATGATCGCACCGAATCATTTTACTTATAAATGGTCGTACCAAACCATTTAATTCATCTATGATCCTACCGAACCATTTAACAATGATTGTACCGAATTATTTAATTCATCTATGGTCGTACCGAACCATGTATTTGATTCACCAATAAACGTACCGAATTTTCTTACTTATCAAAGGTCGTACCGAACTATTTAGTTCATATATGGTCTTACCGAACCACATGATTCATTGAACAATGAACGTATCGGATCATTTTACTTATAAATGGTCGTACCGAATCATATAATTCTTTTGCCACGGTCCTAAGGGTATTCCAGCTGTGGTCTAGAATCGCTGTGCCGACTCCGCTGTTAATTTTATCGCCACACAAAATGCCACACAAAATGACGAAGTTGACACATATGAAAATAAAAGAATTATCAAATGTTTGCGGGTAGAAATACTGAATGTTACAATTGATCGATTTAAATCGATCACTGCTTGTAAAACAACCATAACAACAAAAGAGGCAATAAGATTATTTTACAACATGACAGTTCTCTATCACACATGACAAAACCGGTTCGCGACCCGGTCGGCCTCTGACTCCGCAGTGTTTCCGATCCCGCTCATATCCAAGCAAGTGATCGTGAGTTGAAGTTTAAGTAGAGTTAAACCATTCGATGTCACGTGACTCGAATGTATCTCAATGTATCTGTTCTTTAGTTACTATACCTCTGCATATTTTTACTTCACGATTAAGATACATAAAATAGACTGAGTATATTCAACAGCACTCAAACTTTCTGTTTGAGTTTTGCCAATTTTCTTTTACGGTTTTACGAACCACAGAAAATCACATTTACGCTTAAATTTGCATTCTTGATCCTGTGCTGAAACAATAGTAAAAACCTTTCGGAAATTGTTTGGATAGACTGTGTATTTTCTCTCAACAAAGCATAATTTGGTCAAAAATATAATCAACAGTAGCTTAGAATCACGACTGGGAGAGGATTTAAGAGCCGATGGAATCTTAGCCGTACTAGCCACGCTATTGTCCTGTACTCTAGCAGCTGGCAGCGAAGGTTAAAAAACACAGAAGGTCACACATTCCGAAAGCGGAATGTAGTCGCGCTTTTTTGTGTCGAGGTACGATGCTGATCTAACAAACCAGTCGTCGTATGTTCGAATCTCTGCTGGGCTCGGTTTGGTGCTGCCAGAATCATTAGTATCGTTCCACTAGCCTGGTAATTGTCCTGTACTGTAATAACTGGCTATGAAATCTGTCGATGAAGAAGGTCAAATTTGCATATGAAAAAAGTAGTGGGCTTATATTACTTCCTTGCGGAACTCTCGAGTATTTTTAATAAATATGCGAATCACAGTCCAACATTTTAATTTATTTACGAACCTCGTGGGCTTCGGAACCAGCAAACAAATTCTGATTGATCAAAACCTAAGTTGCATTTTATTTCAAAAATATTTGATAACCAACATCTCCTTGTCAGAAGTTATTTTGTTCCAACATTTCACTGTCATGTAATTTTGTTTAAACAAACATGTATTTTCGTAAAATTTACATAGTAAAAGCCAGTTTCAGATTTCCAGGAAACAAAAATGAGGTGAAATGTATATTTGGAAAGGTTATTTAATCCAAATGCGTTCCATCGTGTCACAAACGGCTGAAGACGTCACTTTTAATATTCGGATTTCGCCATCCTCAAGTGTGCAGCACGTGTGCAAATCGATCGCCCAGCACAGCTCAGCTGAGTTCTGTCGCATTCTAGAACTCCAATAAGCTTCCAAAGCTCCCCGGATTGACATAGATCCATCTTTCGAAAAGTTCTGCTCCCATTCAGAGTTCGCCCTTCCACCGGATCACATTCCGCTGCGCGCAGTCAAAAGCCCGTACAATTGCCGGTGACTCTGTCGGCGGGTCCTCGATGGAGTAGTACAACACAGTTTCAACACCTCAAGTGGGGACTGACTGACTGCATACACGTATTCCGCCGATCCCTCACCGGAGTGGTTCCGCTGCCAGCGCAGCAGCAACGGAACTGCCATTATAAGCAGAAAAGAACGACAGAATCGGTGCGCGCTCATTAACCTCCTATGCGGGCGTCAGTCGCAGCAAAGTAGTCAACACTGTACGTATGACCCCGTTAATGCTCAAACACAAATGCTCAAGATTCCCCCCTTCTAGTGGTAACCCTCGCCATCGCAGTGGCTGTGCATAGGTTGTGCATGAGTGTGTGTGAGTAACGGGAACGAGTGTGAAAGGGTTCCTGCACTCATTTTCTTTGCATTCTCAACGGGGCTAAATGAGGCACTGTATAGCGAGAACGAGTGAATCAAATGGGGTCACAGTCCGACTGCCGAGATGATGGTTGCATTCATTCAGGCGACACAATGATCCGAGTTGTATGCAAGTTTCAAGTGGATCCAACCAAGAATGGACTACTTTGAAGTCTAACAACAAGAGGGTTTTTCAATAGGGGAAGATGCAGCAGCTTTGTTCTATCACAATATAGGATAACGAGTCGACATCCTTCGCAAGATGTTCAATTGCCTGATAAATGACCGAATTGAAAAAAGTCTAATCAAATTTTTTCCATGCGGTTCTAGGCTTTTCGTCACCGAAACGTCACTCGCGCTGGAGTACCGTAGTAAAATAAACGATTGTTCAAATTCACCAGAAAGTCATCAGCTTTACGTTATCACCACCTATCGGTTGAGTTGGGAAACTCAACCAGATGGCTAAATCAATTGCCCTTCAGTAGGTTCTCGACGCGAACTGTCCGAACGTCCTTTTATCTCTTCCGTCTCGACACATTGGCCGGCTCGGCTACCTACAGCGGTGTTCGGAAAAGTAAACATTTGTCCATCAGCAGCAACAGCAACAGCCACCAGCCGTCGACGTCGATTCGCCATCTTTTCAAAACGACCGATTCTCACCTACACGACGACGACGGGCTGTGCATCGGAGAGGGAGATTACATCACAGAGGTTACCTCCACTAGGTGCTGGTTGTTGAAACAGAAGAGGCGTCGGTTTCTAGTCGGTTCGGGGCTTACCTGTAACGATAGATGGAGAAAGAGAAAAAGGGGTGTGAGTAAAAACAGACCGTATGTAAATATTATGTTTGAATTTGAATTTAATTTCGAGCAGTAGCCGGAGACGACCGAAGTGTATCCCTACACGGAAGCTCTAAAAGCTAATTGAAATTGGTCACTATCGAGCCGAGGTCAACCGAGCGAGGGTTGGGTTTTGTGTTTACTTCCGTGGACAGGGGAGAAAAAAAAACATGGGAACGATTGATAAAAGAAGTATGAAAATTTAAAAAAAGAGATTATCTGGAAAGGATCAGGTTCTGGTGATAAATTAATCTTGAATGTCTTTAACATTAACATTAGCAATAGTTTTAGAGTGACGTAGAACTAAGTCTTACGGTAGGTAGAGTGAAAAGCTGTTAAGTTTTGAGCGCTGATTCCTCGGCAATTTCCTAAACGATTTTTAATGTTTTTGCAGTCGATCAGAAAATTCTCTGTGCTTCAACACTAACAAAGACTATAGAACTATAGTGCACACTGCTAAAAAATGTTTTACTAGCACAGACATCAGTTTGATCATTGTCAATGCAGCTGCAGACAAATATGCGCTTGATGAAGAGTTTAATTTTCATATCTCTTGTCTTTCTAAATTTAGTTAAGATATCGGAAATCATTTTGTCCACAATTTTTCAACTTCCTAAGCACAGTGCTTCTAAAGCGCAATATCAAGAGGATACGAGTCCAAACACACTTATAGCTAGCTATAAAACCTTAATAAAACTGTTGATAAAGCAAATTAATTGTTGTTGCTTATATTACCACGTTAAAACTTGTTGGCTGCACCACGTCTCTTATAAATATACCATAAGCGTGCGTAGCAATGCAAAATGACGCACCAATCAAAATTGATCTTATCGCGGTTGCTTGTCAAAGCCCAAGAAATCTGTTTATAGAGCTATTAAAACGGTAACACACTTACCAAACAGATTTATAGCTGGTATTATGAAGAATACTAAAATTCAACACCAAAACCATTTTTTATGCGAGGCCATATTGCCATATTCCCGGATTTTGTTTTAGCTCGCAAACGAAATTTAATCAAAGCAAAGTATTTTGCAGATAAATCGGTTTTTCTGTCACAGGAAGCTTTTAGTTGCTTGTTTGCTTGAGTTTGCTAGAAATTGAGATTGACTAACTGAATATATTTATTTTGTTAAGACAACCAGTTTTCGAAAATTGCAAAATATTAGTGGCGCGTTGATTTTATCTACCTATCATATAAATATGCACGATAAAATTTAATGCGCACATGCTGCAAACGAACTAAGATTGCTCAAAATTTAAAACTAGCTTTTCTGTTCATGGATGTATTAACAAGTTGACAAAGCTGGCAAACTGATTTAGATTTTACCAGAGCGAAAAGCTTTACTAAATCATGGCGGTGGCTGTCAAGCAGCGAAAGCTTAATCGGTTTTATTTCTGCTTTTAGCAGAGCGTGAAACGACTACTTGAGCTTATAACCTGATGCCTATAGAGGTTAGGAAAACATTCTGAGGAGTGGACCACTTGGTCAGAATGCAGTTTTATAGCGGTCATCAGAAAGTTCTGGTGGAGCACATAGTTTTATTAGCGGTTTTATGAAATTGATCATGAAAACCACTACACGAACGTATAAAAAACTTGGAATTGTTACTTGGGCGGTCTGACTACATTATTATTGCCATTAATTATATTTTATTTTGAATATTTAAATTTCCTAGAAATTTTGGAGGAGAGCTCATTGCACAAATTGCATAATTGCAGTCCACCGCATACATAATGGAATGGAACAACAGCCCTTCTGAATTGATCCTAAAAATGGTTTTGTACAAAACGTAACAAAATATTGAAATGTAAAGCCAGTTATTATTATAAGACTAAAACTTTACAAACAGAACTCCGCTTTTGGGCCTAAAACTGCTTCCGAAATTCGGCTCTCCAACAAAAAGTTAATGACTGCTAATTTCCCGTTAAAACTACTGAAAATCGCAATTCCGAATAGCAAAAAATTCGTTTATCGGATGATATGACACCAAGAGTTAGAGCTAGAGCTACTTTCATGTCTATAGATTTTCAAATTGAATAAATCAAATCAGACGCATCCGCTATTACCGGCTTTTGCAGCACAACAGGTTGTATGAATAAGCTTTATAATACAGGATCACAAGTATTATGGCTTTTAGTAATTTATGACTGCTGCTGTGCTCACTAATTGATGGTATTAATTGCTGCTTGCAGCAGAATGCGATTGATTTTGAGTACTGCGCATTGTTTCGACATATTTTTCAGGTAGCTATTCAAGACCTAAACTGTTAAAAATAATCAACAAATAAAATTATATATTTTAATGAAATGAAATGTGTTTCTTCTATAATACGAAGAAACAAGTAAGGTGTTCCGCAAGGAAGTAATATGGGAACGTTACCTTTTGCGCGGTTCTTTGGAAAAGTCGTGTTTTTCAGGTGTTGGTTATGGGCTTTTCATTGAGAAGTGCTAAAAATGGAATTAAAAAGTGCGTGCATGCCCCGTTACAGATTCATCGAAAGATCAGCATATAGTGAGCACTATAAAGAGTAAAATCATGACTTTTTACTGCACCAACATAAGTTTAGTTAAGATTATTGCATGGACTTTTAGTGCAGTTTTGCGAAAACTAGATTTCACTGCTGAATAAACATCATTTTACCGTGCGAACTTTACTTTTAGCAAGCATTCAAAATATGATGCTGTGTAATGTTGTAAAGTTTCATTTATGTAACCATAAAGTAAGGAGAATTATGTTAAAAAAATCAACAAAAAATAGGAAAAAAATCATTCATTCATAAGTTCTGAAAAAAACAAATAAAATTTTCAATCTTAGCTTTGTTACTTTTGTTAGAATCGAAGAATTTTGCGAGACATGAAAAAAAATTAAAATCTAGGCAAAATATATCTATACTTATAAAAATGGATTCCTGTCTGTCTGTCCCTATGTTCCTTATAGAATCGAAAACTACTGAACCGATCGGCGTGGAAATTTGCATGTAGGGGTTTTTGGGGCCAGGGAAGGTTCTCTCGATGGCAAAAGACCCCTCCTACCACTAGGAGGGGGGGCTCCCATACAAATCTATGCCTATTAAAATGGATTTCTGTCTGTCCCTATGTTCCTTATAGAATCGAAAACTACTGAACCGATCGGAGTGAAAATTTGCATGTAGGGGTTTTTGGGGCCAGGGAAGGTTCTCTCGATGGCAAAAGACCCCTCCTACCACTAGGAGGGGGGGCTCCCATACAAATCTATGCCTATTAAAATGGATTTCTGTCTGTCCGTATGTTCCTTATAGAATCGAAAACTACTGAACCGATCGGAGTGAAAATTGCATATGGGGGTTTTTGGGGCCAGGCAAAGTTCTTATGATGGTTAGAAACTCCTCTTCCTACTAAGAGGGGGGGCTCCCATACAAATGAAACACAAATTTCTGCATAACTCGAGAACTAATCAATCAAATGGAACCATATTTGTCATGTGGGTGTTTTTGGAGGTAAGAATTTTTTCTATGATGCACTAGGACCCCTTACCTTTTTTGGGGGGAGGCTTCCATACAAATGAAATACAAATTTCCTCATAACTCCAGAACTAATCAAGCAAATAGAACCAAATTTAGCATGTGGGTGGTTTTGTAGGCAATTTTTTATGGTGAATTGAGACCCCTCCGCTCTTTAGGAGGGGAATTATGACCCCTCTCCCCTTTAAGAGGGGGGGCTTCCATACAAATGAAATATAAATTTCCTCATAACTCGAGAGCTAATCAAACAAAAGGAACCAAATTAAGCATGTGAAGGTTTTTGGACGCAAGAATCTTTTCTATGGTGAATTGTGACCCTCCCCACTTCAGGAGGGGGGGGGGCTCCCATGCAAATGAAATACAAATTTCCTCATAACTCGAGAACTAATCAAGCAAATGGAACCAAATTCGGCATGTGGAGATTCTCGGATGCAAGAATTTTTTTCATGATGAATTATGACCCCTTCCCCCTTTAAGAGGAGGGGCTCCCATACAAATGAAATACAAATTTCATCATATCTCCAGAACTAATCAAGCAAATGAAACCAAATTTGGCATGTGGGGGTTTTAGGAGGCAGAAATTTTTCCTATGGTGTACTGAGATCCCTCCTCCTTCTAAAAGGGGGGGGGGGGTTCCCATAAAAATTTCAAATGAAATAAAAATTTCAAATGAAATACAAATTTCCTCATAACTCAAGAACTAATCAAGTAAATGGAACCAAATACAAAATAAAATAGGAATATTTTTCCTGAAACTACAACATTTAGCAAAGCCTAAGTCCAACTTTTCATTTTCAAACTTGACCTTTTATTTTTAGTTGATGGATTTCGCAGGCAGTTGTTAAAGTACAGCACAATTGCAGAACTAGTGGTACGGTCCTATTGAGACAAACAGCCTCTTCCAACTGAGGTTCGAACGGACATACGACGACCGACTTATTAGACCAACGTCGCACCTCGGAGCCATCTGGGAGGCTTCGAAACTGCGATATATTTATAATTAAAAGAAAAACTTCAGCATTAACATCCAACACTGTTCAATTTCGCACGGGTACTTTCCAAAAAGCTGGTCAGAACAATCGTATACGAAATAAACTAAATTGTTCTAAAAAGTAACTCGCAGTGGCATTTGCGAGGGAATTTCATGAGATTTTTTCTGATTGAATGTAAACAACAACCAGATGTCCTTCAAGGAAGTAATATCGGACCGTTACTCATTTAATATTTTCTCATAACCATCGATTTTTTGGGAAACTAATGCAAACTGATTCACCTGAATATCTTCAAATTGCACTGTGAGAAGGAATGTATTGTTAACACTATTTCGCTAAGCTGTTTTTCAATATAGTGCATCATTTTTAAAGCATGAGAGCTAAAAAATCTGGTCAGATATTTCAGATATACAGTTATGTTCCGATTTTGTCAGCCCCATGTTGAATTTTGGACTGACGAAATTGGGAAACTGACAAAATCGGGAATTTTTTTTCGAAAATTTTGTCAAAATTCAAGACTTAAGACCTTGCAATATCGAAGACTTCTACTAAAAATTAAATTTAACCCTCAATTGGTCAACCGAAAGCTCAATGAACCAGGCACAGCACACCTTTTTTGGTGCGCATTAGCTTTGAGCGGGTAAACTTGATTTTAGGTTTATGGAACCTTTGGAAGAGTTCCCTAAAATTAAAAGCTCTATCGTCCAGTGGTATTCAATTTTTAATCAATCCTTCTAAAAGTGAAATAAACAATTTATTTTTCTTCAGTTTCAATATAACACATTAGGCTTATACAAATTTGAAAAAAAGTTTATGTCCTGGTCTCAAAATAATGTTGAAGGGGGGGGGGGCAAGAAAAAAATAAGAACATTAAACCTTCAATAACCAAACAAAAGAGAAGAAACCAGCGTTTATTTTTCCATATTATTCAAATTTAAATACAGATATTTTGTACAGTACTTAAATTTTAGTTCAAGTCTTTCAAACTTCGAAATTTTTCGACCCAAGCACATAAAGTAAGCATCCTGGTAGAGATGAACCAGTTTGATAATAGTGGAGTGCCACAGGATTACCTTGGAGAGCCACAAACGTATAACTTGACCTTCATTTGAATTTTGTTTTGAACCTCCGTGCCACTCGGTTAGTTACCTTGCTTTTTTAATAATCGAAATCCGTGTCAATTACTAGTTCAGAACTCGGTAACCACGACATAGTATCGTAATCTAACAATAGTGTGAAAATAGCAGTTTAGGTCCCTGCCACTTTATTACTTGGAACGCTTATGCTGTGCTATCGACATGTTTTAAGAAAACAAATCTCTGAAGCTATTCACGTTTCTTGGTCAACCTTTTAGTCATGAATATCAGGCCTCTCCCTAGCTGATGCTTCTTCTCCAACAATAACGTGTTTACCTTTGTATATTGAGGATGCACACCGTTTCGAAAATTTCAAGTTTCGAACAGCTCAGTGACATCCTGCATGCTGCATGCATCCAATGAGTGGTAAAAACTGTATCGTTGAGTTTTACGTCCCCTACTTCCAAAATTAGGGTAGTTACTTGGACATTACGCAGTAAAACGATCAATTTTGAGCCCCGAAAAATTGTGTTTCTATTTTCATCTTATCTAGTACCTTTGACGGAAAAAAATAATCCCACTGCAATTCAAAAATCGGAATATCTCAGTCAAAAGCGGGACCAAATTTCACTAATATATTGCTTAATTGATTGTTGCCTCCATCTAATTCGGTTCTCTTAAAACAAGGTAAATTAAAATGGAATCAAGCCGAAAGTCTGATTGCAGGCACCCCAATTTTCGACGTCGGGAACTTAAAGATTAAGCACAATAGCTGCCTGTGACTTACAGCAGAATCAGAAAGCTTAGTTCGTGAAAGAAAGTTGATCGAGACTAACGAGATAACTATAACTTTGCACATATTGGATAATTTAGAGATGTAAACTCATTGAACTGTGAAAAAATCTGCTTGTCACTAAAAAATGCAACAGACTAATATGACACTTTATTTTTTGCCCCTTCACGTTTCGAAAATTTTCAAAGGGGGGGGTGACATAAACTTTTTTTCAAATTTGTATAAGCCTTAATGTGTTCTGCAAAGTTTTACAGCATATTATTACAAGAAATTTTGCTGAAGACAGTAACCCTCTATCTCTTCAGCAAAGATAGAAAAATCCTATTTCTCATAAATGAAAAATCGTTAAAATAAGTTTTTCTATTTTAGCTGTTTTTGTAGTTGTTGTATAACTTTTGCTTGTTTTACAAAGTTGTACAAATAGTAAAAATACACAACATTGTTGGATATAGTAAATCTCTATCTTTGCTAGTTTAGGAACTATAGAACTTTTACTATAAAAATACCCTAATTATGACCCCGAATAACTCGCAAGAAGGCATCATTTTATTCAAAAACTCTCCCCAGAGAATCAGAATAGTTTCAAGCAGGTTGAAAAGTATTATAATCAAATTTATAGGCTGCCAAAATTGGGATAAAAAGCTGATAAAATCGGGGATAGACAAAATCGGGAGCTGACAAAATCGGTACATTACTGTATTTAAATAATTTAAAAATAATTATGAAAAATTTCTCGAAACATTAAACACTGCATTTTAAATGGCAAGCAAATCAAAATTTTGGTTCAAAAATTTATAACCCGCATTCGAACAGTAAACCAAAATCCTTGTACGTACTATTCATCGATATACGAAATACCAACAACAACAACACTTTATTCGAAGTGCTACGAAATGGCCCAACAAGCATCCTCTCGTTATGCCCAAATGGGTTCACTCCATACCACTTCCTAATAACCTGAAATAAATTCCACTTACAATGCAGCTCTACATTCTCCATTCAGAAGCAGAATTATGCACCATATTGATTCCTGCTGACCAAATTGGTATTCATTCGGATTCAATAGCCTCTAAAGAGGTAAAAATTGTACCGGTCCTGACTTCACTACATGTTACTACTACCGGGGGAGAGACCAGTAGCAGTCGCTACATTTACAACCGCTCTCTAACACGACCGAGCATAAACCATCGGCATTTGCAAGGTAAGGAAATTGGAATTCCTGTCGGACCGAGTACGCAACTCTGCATCGTCGCCCCCAACACCGACCGACGGATCAAAACCGATAGATAACGGACGAAATCGAACACGGTTCGATTCGGTAAACGGAAGAGTATCGTACGAGGCGCAGCACACCTGGTTCGAGTCTATCATAAGCGATGAATTTTCTATTAGCATACTTCGAAAGAGACTTCCGAACACACTAATCCAGCATGCTTTGCAAGAACACAGCACAGCGGGGTTGAGAATGAAAGGTATTTTGCTGTGTGCAACAATGTTACATGAACCCGGTAGAGAATGCGAATCTATTTTACTATTGTTCTTCGAGCAATCGTTGCACCCGCTGCATCATTCTCGGAAGAGAAACGAACGCCTAATAAATATAATATCTAAGCGATGAAAATCCCCATCGTCCATCGTATTCAATTCATAAAAGTCACCCGCTTGGTCATTTGCAAAGCTTAATCGGAAGTCTATTAACGCTGCCAAGACAAATTCCAACCTTTGAACATGCTACACCTTCCCCCAATTGCATTGGCAGTTTGTATGTTCCACACAGCTAGAAGCGAGCAATGAAAAGAAATGAAAAATTACCCTCTAAAAACTCCCGCAACAAAACCCTGTGAAGCGGGAGCATTATGTAAACATTATAATCTCCATGACACAGACAGTGCTAGTAGTGACGATGGCACCGAACTTAAGCTGCCCTGACTGCAATCCTTCGCTTTGGTGGCTGGCTGTTGGCTGCTGGTTGGTCAGACTTGTTGAAAAACGATTACCCAACCAACCCTACCAGCAACCGCCACGTACCTGGTGCTTCCACCCACACTCACACAACTGAAACGCGTGTCACGTTTACCGTTTCGGGCGCAGCTTGAAAATGATTATGGCCTTTGAACAGCTGAACTGGAGAGTGAGCCCAGCGGGCACTACGAATGCTACCCGGATGACACCGAGCGAGCGGCCGAGCGAGCCGTGTGGAAAGATGTGAAATGTGAGAATATGTTTCAAAGTGAGATAAACATGTGCCCACCCGCCCCGGTAATGGGTTTTCCAAAGGGTTCCGAGAGCTGCGCGGCACGCGCGGGTGCTGTGCATAATTACTACAACGACAAAAAAAACCTTCGCCCGTTCAGTGTCCTTTGTTGACACTTTCACACGCGTCACACATACACAGACACAGACACAGGCGCGCACTGACTGTGAACTTCCGAGCAGTGAAGTGTTGATGACGGTTTGTCACACCGTACACCCACCCACACTCACGCCCAGTGTCACCGCCTGAATCGCTCCAGGCACTGCTAGCTAGCAGGGATTGCGATGAAAGGGAGTTTTATGAGGTTTTTTTTCAGCTAGCATAACTGATGGTGCTTCTTGATTCCGGTAGAAGGCAGACACTTCGATTTGTTTCATTTACTCGGGGATTAATTTAGTGGTTATCGCAATTGCGATTTATTTACTAATGCGTGATTACACTGATTGATAAACTTAGTTTCTTTCTGCCTCAATAGAATCAAATGTAGAGAAATGAAAGATTATACGTTTCTCGAAGTTTCGCACTTTCCTCTTTCGCAAATACTTGACAAAACATGGTATGTAGAAACCAAAACACCAGTTACAAGGACAAAATACGTGATTCGAAAGGACTCGAGAGTGTCCTTGCAACACGCACGTAGCACATCGCTTGCTCCAGGCGGAGTAGCTTTGATCAGCCGCGTCAGTTTGTTCGGAAAACTGTTCGGATGCATTGCCTGCCACAACAGCTCGTCGCATTTGACTGTATCGTATGCTGCGTTGAAATCCACGAAAATATGATGCGTCGGCGCGTTGGCTTCTCGACATTTTATTAGGAGAATTTGGCGGAGTGTGAAAATTTGATACACACTTGCAAGAGCCCATGACAAAAGTTGTCTTATTCTTTGAAGCGAAGTCTTGAGTATGAACTATCTTTAAGACACAAAACTGACAACTCTGCTTGTTTAGTGCTACTGAGTTACTATTTACTTAATTTTAATTTCTGAATATATTTGTGTTTTTGTATTTAATTTAGCCAGATTGTACATCAAGGAGTTTACCAAGTGAATTAAACCATCCTGAACGTTTAGTGCAATCGAAAACGACATTGTATTCAGTATAGTGAAGAGTGAATGCGTCGTTTTCAAAATGTTTACAAAAACGACCAAATTTATTTTGGCTATGCGACGAGTGCATTAAACTCATGGAAATGGTACGTTTCCAGGACACAATGTCATCGATAAGCTCAGCCATCTCATCGATTCATGATAAGCATGCTGAGAGGTTGAGTGAGCTGAAACAAGCGATTAAGGCGAATGGCGAACATGCGAATGGCGAATTGGTGAAGCTTTCCACCGTCGCTGCATCTACGCCAATAACCCCTCGAGCCGCTATCAGTGAACCCCGTTCGTAGTAACGATCCTTGCGACGATGGTCTACCGTGCACTCCACACCCGCAACCGAACAAAATACTCTTGTTCATCTCCGGGACGCGCATCAGATTGCATTTTGGAAGCTCCTGGTTCCTCTAGCCCAGTCCTGCCGTTTCCCACGAGTATTCAGCTAAGTCGTCCCGGAACTGTGGCTAGATGTGGATCAGAAATTTTCTAACTTGCTTCCTCTGGCAAGTATACTCGAGAATCAGTTCATTCGCTGTCTGATGTCGGTCCAATTCACAGCACTGCGGATAACGTTAATCTCAGCGTAGACAGCTCCGTCTCGGCCAGACCCTCTACTGACGCGAGGATAACGCAGCTTAACGACGACAGCGGGATAATTACGGACACATCCGTAGTTATTGAGGAAAAAGGTAGTCCGACCGCAAGTCGCAAGCAAGATGTCTTAGTCTTCTATCGAAACGTCGGTGGAATGAACTCCGATATTGATGACTACCGACTAGTCGCATCGGATGGTTGCTATGATATCATTGACATTTGCGAAACATAGCTTAACTCTCAGACGATTTCCAGGCAAGTCTTTGGATCCGATTACAAAGTTTTCCGTTGCGATCGGAACTCTAACAACGGCCGCAAATCTACAGGCGGTGGTGTTCTGATAGCTGTCCCTCGTGGATTGGAAGCGAGAGCCATTGAGAAGGACTCATAGAACCGCGTGGAACAAGTTTGGACGGCCATCAAACTGTGTGATAGCTTCCACTTTTTATGTGCCTTATACATCCCACCCGAACGTGTCCGCGACAACGATCTAATTGACGCTCACTGTCAGTCAGTTTACTCAGTTATGAGGGACGCTTCGCCGCTCGATGAGATAGTTATAATGGGCGATTTCAATTTGCCAGATATCTTGTGGAAATCCGCCCATAGCGGTTTCCTCTATCCTGATTCTGAAAACTATACGATCCATGCCGGTGCAATGAATCTTCTTGATAACTATAGTGCTGCAATGCTTCATCAAGTTAATCATGTCGTCAACGAGAACAACCCTTCCTTAGACCTCTGCTTCGTGAGCTCACCGGACAAGGCCCCATTCGTCTCAGCGACTCCATGTCTTTTAATCAAGAGAGTTCCACACTATCCTCCTCTGATCGTCTGCATAGAAGATAAACGCCTTCAGGACTGCGATGAATGTCCAGCTGCTATCTCATATAACTTCCATAAAGCTGATCAACAACGCATCAATGATTTGTTGTCCAGTCCACTGTTGTCCACTAGACAAACACACTAGACCTGACGACGTTGAAGCCGCTGCGCAGACCTTCACTCATGTCTTGATATATGCTATTGATCGACATGTACCGAACGGTAGTCTCCGCAGTACTTCTCATCCCTCTTGGCACACGAATAAGCTACGCAGGCTTAAGTCACACAAAAGAGCAGCGTTAAGACGATTCACGAAATTTCGTACGCTTTCACTAAAATTCCACTATACGAGGACAAAAAATTTATACAGGCAAGTCAGTCGTCAATGTTTTTCGCGGTATCAACGCCGTATTCAACGAAGATTGAAGCCACACCCGAAGTCTTCCAGGAATTACGTAAACGAGCAACGCAAAGAGTCCGGTCTCCCATCATCAATGGAATACCACGGAGAAGTTGCTGCCACTCTTCAATGTCCTCAATGGGAATGTCGTCGTGGTTGGGCCACGTTTTGGAATTCGCCCATAACTTTCGTTTCAAAAGGAATTTTTTAAACCTAAATAAGTCGTTGCAAAGGTCTAAGAATAAGGTATATTTCCGGAAAGTTTTGAAGTGATTGCTTGAAAAATAAAAAAGTTATAGGTATTTACGTGAAGACAAAAAATGTTGTCATAGTCGGGTCATGTTGTACAGGTTGGGCCACCGCAGAAAATCTAAGACATATGTATTAAAATTCTATGTAGACATGAAAAGAATGAATTCCGTGAACTACGGCTCATATATGTAGGTACAAATACCATATTTTTAATTGCATTTTTGCGAAATTTTGGCGATCTTGTAAAATATTGCTACAATCGCCTTTTCCGAAGTGTACAACTACAATGAAAAAAAAAAACAACAAACATCTAGGTTTTTGTTGTATTAATTTTGCTTTATTTCATCACATTTTACGTGACTGACATTCTCTAGCGATTATTGCGCTTCTGCGCTTAAAATTATGGTGGCCAAACCATAACTAATCAAGTGGCCCGACCTTTACAAATAGCGCTTTTCTAGTATTTCACCTTAGCCTTTCCAAACACCTTACTGGAGGGGATTTTTCTATAGTCTTCGTGTGCAGCACAACACACTTCATACAATTTCAAAATTTA
Source organism: Sabethes cyaneus (assembly GCF_943734655.1). Lineage (NCBI taxonomy): Eukaryota > Metazoa > Arthropoda > Insecta > Diptera > Culicidae > Sabethes > Sabethes cyaneus. The sequence continues at coordinate 14,957,683 of NC_071353.1, forward strand.
TCTCGATAATTGCATTTCATGAATCACTTCTTGAAGAAAACTTTATTGCGCCCGGGAAACTTTTTTGTAAGATTTAGTCACTGAATTCAGTACGGGTGTTTTGAATACACGATTGAAACTTACAATATTATGAAAAGTTAGCTATCGCAGTAAGAAGTTTTACAATGGTTGTATCATAGATATCATGAGTTACTGTAAAATCGTGATGGTCCGACCATAACAGTGGCCCCACGATAACGACAATAACCTATTCATCAGGTATACCTCAAGGAAGCCACCTAGGTCCTCTGATTTTTCTGCTTTATTTCAACGATCTTAATTTGATCATTAAGGGCCCCGGACTCTCGTATGCAGATGATCTTAAAATGTATTCCGAATCCGCTCAACTGACGACTGTCACTTTCTTCAAAATCAATTCAAGGCTTTTGCCACTTGGTGCGACGCGAACTGTATGATAGTGAACCCGGAGAAGTGTTCAGCAATCACATTTTCCCCTAAGAAAGATCCGATCCTGTTTCGTTAAGAGCTCAAGGCCACAGTAATTGAACCTGTTTCGCTAAAGCCTCCAGGTCCTTAGGCTTTATCTTTAGGACCGCTAAAAATTTCTCTGACATATACTGCCTCAAATCGCTATACTGTTCACTGGTGCGGTCAGTTCTGGAATACTGTTCGTCTGTTTGGAATCCTAACTACTACAACAGCGCTGAAAGAATCGAATCCGTTCAGCGCCGTTTTCTTAGATTCGCTTTGCGAAAACTGCCATAGAGAAACCCGTTTCGTCTTCCCAACTATGAAAGCCGCTGCTGGGGTTCCAGAGCACTCGTCGCACTAACTACAGCATGAACGGCGCTATGGGCGGTCGGTCTGCAGCGGGCCTTTAATCAAGTATCGTCGTTATTCGACTTTCATCTGCCACGACGGATACTACAGGGAAGTTTCGGTTGTTTTTTTCGGGAGAGGTAAACCTCGAAGAAGATATAGTTATTTTAAGATCTGTTTGTATACGTTTGATAGCATTTTACTCACTTAATTCGACTTGACTATTTATATGTTAACCTGACAATCATTGGGACCCGATCGAGTCCGTTGATTAATAATAATAAATACCCTTTTGTATAGGCATATTTCGTAGCCGGCTATGAGTGTACAGAACAATTACAGGGCTAGTGAAACGATCCTATTGCCCAAGGCTTTGCTTTTCTTAGGGCAAAAAGGCCACCAATTTTTGAGCCGCTTTAACTTGAAATAATAATTTTTATTATAATCACTTTAACAGCTTAGGTCATTCGTGACTTCTGCGGGTATGAAAAGAGGAAAGCAACTAGGAAAAAGCGCCCAACATAGCTCTAGCCATCCCAAGCCCCTACCTAGCGCCTCCACGTGGCCATATCTGGAAATACTTCAATTTGTATAATTGAGTAGCCAAGCTAGGAGGTGTGGGGTCGTGCGGTTTTCAGTTCCTAACCTTACAAATGTACTTTTAGGCAACCATTAAACCACACGACTTTCAAGTATTATTTAATTTAAACCAATATTTTTGGCAAACTAATCTATTTTCAGAGAGCGAAATAGGGCGCTATATCCTTGGCTCATTGTAGCCTGGCTTCTGGTCTAAATGCCATCATTTCATCCTCGAGGGTCCGGAATATCACTAAACCTTTATTAGCAAAGATACTTCCAACGTCTGTAAATAAATCATTATCTATGTATATGGGAAGCGTTTGATACGGGAGGTCCACGCTTTCTTCCTTCCCCTTGACTTCAAGGAGTTTAATGGAATTAGGTATTTTCTCTCGTTCCACTTGATTCCTTGGAATTCTCTCTGCGGAACTTGCGGCAGCGCAGTTGGCCTGGCCGTTGACAAGAAAAATGATGGATTCAAGTAATCATCATTTTCCAGGATGCCTTCAAGAATTGGCTGCGGTTGTGTGAGATTAGATTAGATTAGGTTATTCGTGACTTCTGCGGGTCCTCGGCGTCCTCCTTACTTGAAATATTTGAATTAAATTGAATAGTAGAAAAAATGAGACTAAAATTATGTAAGAAATTTGGTTTATTTTTAATTCTAAAAAAAAGTCTCTGAAAAGTATTGCATTACATGGCGCAATACATGTTTTGCAGTTTCGATAAATCTGATGTTCCTCAAGGAAGCAGCCTTGAACCTTTGCTTTCCTTCTTGTATTCCAAAGTGCAACTTCGAAAATTTTCCGTATTAAAATTGTACAAAAATTGTGGATTTCCGAAAAACTGATACATAATTTGGCTATTGCAAATATTTTTAAATATTTTGTCACGCCCTAAAACGGAAAAAGTGACTGGAATGTGATCGATAACTTGCTTCATCATATTTGAGTAAATCAAAAAATCAATGAAATAATGAAACCCAGTTAATAGAAATAGGATTGCCGCAGAATAAGTTGCGAGTTTTTTACTCTTAAGCTGGTGCGTTTTAGAACTATATTTATCTGTTGTTGCTTCATAAGTCGTTTGAATTGCTTTGCAAGTCGTTTGGCCCGACAAAGTAGGTTTATGACGTAACATAACGCGTAAAAGCGTTACATTACAAAGATCCCAAATTACACCCCTGCGGCACATATCTACTGTACCACTTGATAATAAGTTTTGTATGGAACACTTGACAATGACATAGATACTGTTGCAAAAGTAATCGCTCATTTAAAGGATAATGAACAATAATCTAGCCGTAAATCAGTAATGTTACAGATTATAATCGTCGACCCACTAAACACTTTTTGATTTTCCTTACTCAAAGTTGTACAATTTAATAATATGAATCAAATCGAAACAAGCTAGTCAAGATGGTTTCAACAAGCAGTTTCATGCAAAGTATGTTAGAAACGCAACGGCGATTGTTGATTTTCTCACAGAATTTGTGAGGTAAAACCAAAATAACGTAATTTCGTCATGCCCAAATTGAAATAGAATGGCTGTTACCTTCCCTGATGAATACAGTATTTGCCGAGACAAAGAAAAAACAAGCACTATTAATTTCCCGATTGTTATTTCGGAGAAAAAAAGTTCTTTCGCGTACGATACGTTTGACCTCCTGCAACATTTTCCTTGTGCGGTTCGGGAAAATCATAATACGTGCACATCGATAATCAAAGCAACCAAACCACACGCTTGATAGTAGCCTTCGAACGCAAATGGAAGGCGCCCCTCCCCTCCTCCTCTCCACACAGAAGTCGGTTTCTATCGGCTTTCCAACAATTTCGAATAGAAGATTATTTTTATCATATTCTTCCTATACGAGCACCGACCGGTCGGAGGTGGGGTTGGGGAGCGAACGCGTATCCGTTACGGCATCGGCAACTCAAGAATTCGGATTTGCGGGATAAAAGCAAAATGCTGGGAAACGAGCCGGATGAATCCATTGTCTGACTACACACGAGTGTTTCGTGGCAACATTCTCGTGGCAAGAGCAAAAAGGATGACGAACAGAGTGAGAATAAAAAAAATAAACCTGAACGGTAGGTAGTAGTAGGTGGCGTCGACGGGAAATGGAATCTTCACGGGGGTGGATCAATGAGCGCGGGTGTGGTTGGGCGGCGACGGCGAGCACGGTAAGTGGTGGTGACGAAGATGCGATTACCGGGATCGGCACCACATCCATGGATACCTTACCTTCGTGCGCGCTGGGTTACGATACGAGGGAAGCGGATTTGGAGCGCATCCAGTTAAGGAGGGATTTTCATGTGTCACCGGGGAGTGCTTCCAAAAGTGGCGAGCGCTTTAAGATCTCTAACGGTTAACTTTAACGGTTCCGAGTGTGGACACTCCATCAAAGAATATTTCCGTAGACAAAAACGGTTTGAGTACGTCCTTTGGGTTGACTGAATTGTCAATTTGTAGTTTATTTTCAGTTTATTTGAATTTTCGCTTATAACTTTTCCTTTCCGACGTTTCGGATTTGGGAGTGACACCATCTAAAGGATAAACTGTGATATTTTAAAATAGTTTTTATAAATAAATTTTATTTTGTAATTGATTCCCAGCTACAAAGTACAGTTAACAGTTTTGGAGGAATCAAGCGCTAGTATGAAACCGAACAAGATGGATTCCATTGTTTATCCTTCTGACTTCAAACGTACTGTGCGAAACATGAAATGCACACTGATACGATCTGTGCGATATTAGCAAACAACGTTTCCTTTGCCCGGATATATTTCATTTTCCCTCAATCGGTAACGGTGTGCAAGGAAAAGACAGACAGAGCGGCAAACAGAGCAAAATCAATTCAATTTTCCTAATGAACTAGATGCAATAAAATTCTCGCTCTCGTTTCGTTCTGTCTGCTGCGCTTTCCTTCCGTCGTCCTGAGTTGTGTAGCAAAGCGGAAGCCGGGGGCGGCGGGAGACGAGCAGCCACAATCATTTTCTAATAAATATCAATTTAACGTCTCTGTTCTCACTCGTTTGTCTATGAGGCAACGATATGGTTTCACTCTCTCCACAATGTCTTTCGAATCAGGATAAAGGAGAAAACCTATTTTACTCGTCAATAGACTTCGATGGATGCTCTGTTTTGGTTTTCGACGAGCAGACTTGAAGTTTCAACAATCCCCTTAGAAGATTGATGGCTATCTGATATATCCTTTTTGCGATAGTTCCCCACTTCTGTTTGGGTTGTTCTGCAGTTCGATAAATTGTCTAAATAACCCCGAAGGTTAGAAATCGATTACGGAATGGAAATACCATCAGTGCGGAAAAAGGCCTTCAGTGTTTTGAATAGGCCTTTTCAGAATGAAAGCATTTTTAAGAGCCAAGTATCAGGTAAGATGTCTCAACCGAAACGAGTACGTAAATATGTGATGAGTCTGTCAAAAATCGCATTTCCTGCAGTCACCGGAGAGAAGGCTAACTCTAGTTACTGAAAGTCAGTTTCTGCTCGACAGACAGACCTCGGCGAAGCCCACACATTACTTCACCCTCGATATGAGACGTACGAAATACCGTCAGTCGTACATCAATCCGGTGAAGCCAGAAAATATTTCCACACTCTTCAGCTCCAACCCATCGTTGTGATCATCATCATCATCGTATGTGGTTGAACCACTTCATCCTTAACCAGAACGTCAGTTTTACCTGATGTACATTTTAATAAAGCTGTTGCTTCTCGAGTCACAATCACCGGCACGCATCGCAGCCTCCGTACGATGAGCCTTCGGTGTATCTTTTTCATCAATCGATGTTCTGTGATCGCCTCCCAGGGCCTTCCACATTCGAATCCGGCTGGCAACGACATAGACACCGGAGCAACTGGAGGGAGAAACTTTGCGCAATATGTAGCAAATCGCTATAGATGCCACCGAGCAAAGGTAACATACCGACTCAACATGCCACCCCATCCCGGCACGTTTGCGGTGAAAAGTGATTCTTAGTCAACGGAGCCGTAGGACCGGGGTTCCGCCTGAAATGCAGTGTTTTCGGAAGCACGTCGAAGGGAGCGATGGATTTAATGTATCATCGCATGATTGGATGTGATCCGATTCAGAAATTATCGCAGCTATGTGGAAGAATTTCCAATACGGGAGCCATGAACATTTTCCATTTTCAAAAACACTCATCCAGCAAACTTCATCCGGCAACATTCTCACGCTTGCCACATCATGCGGTAAAATACGGCATAACCAAGTCGTGCTCCCGTAATTTTAATCAATTTCAACCTTAGCTTGCCTTCGGAAGCAACATAAAAACGCACCTGAACGCATTCACCCTCGGCTGGGTTTCCCATTATTCGTGACCCAAAACCATATCCCGTCCGTCCCCCGGCCCGGGTTCCCCGCGCGCATCTCATTATCTTACCGGAAAAACTCAAAACGCTCGCTCGCTCCCTTCCTCCACTGCCAGGCACGCCCGCACGTCCTGTGCCTGTTGCTCCTCCTGTTCACTTGCTCGCGTGGAAAGCAGAAAGCGAAAAGCGCAACAAGAAACCGGCCGCCTTTGTGTCCTTGGGTGAAAGCCGGAAAGCATTGCCCCCGCCGCCGCTAACCGTCGAACCGTTCCCCATCTGGAGGAAACCTTTCGTAAGCTTTCACTCCAACTTCTGGGTGACAAGCAGGTAGGCGACAGCTCAACAACCGTTTTCAGCGAGAAACATTTTAATGTATTTACTTAAAATTGTGTTATTCGATAATTGCGTTTTTGTTTCGGCTCCCGTGCCTTTTCGAGTGACGTCGTGCCACACAGCGCACAGAGGAAGTTAGCGGATTTGTTCCCGAATGGAGGAGTCGTTGTGGGCTGAACTGTGCAGAAGAAATTTAGGGAAAAGTTTAAAGTGACAATTTTAAACCGAGTACATTAGCAGTTGAATTGAGCTAATTATTGTTCATGACTTTAACGAAGCAAACAAAAATTTTACCCGACCAGTCTACTTGGCCATTGACTCGCAAAGCTGTTGAAGAACCAACCAAGAAATGGGAGTTGGAAGAAACAATGTTGCGCGCGTATCAACTCACAGCAGCGTGGAAAGTGGAAACGGGCGGCCACCAGTCAGTGGTACCAGCGGAAGTACCCACAGTCAAGGTGCATTCCGAGAAGGGATCTCAGTGTGCACAGAACGACAACCGGAACAAGTAACCAACCGTAGGTTCGCGAATGTCCGGGTGACACACCGTGACGGAAGAAGAATGCACGGGGACGGGGGGCGGTGCAATCAGCCGAGTCGAGAGTCATACACCCACACAACACAGGAGCAGCGGGCATAGGTGGGATCCGGTTGCAGTAAATAACTCTATTCACAAGCGACCGGAAAGCTGAGAAGCAGACTGAATGGAACAGATGCTGATGTGTTAAGGGTGGGCGGGCGTTTTTGTGTTTGTGTGTGTGTTCGCTAGAAATGCTTCTTGGTCGTCGTCGTTGTCGTTTCGCTGTCAACTATGCGGGGACGAAAAACCGAAGAATAGAATGAAGTTCTTTTCTAGCCTAGAATTCCACTTTCTCTGCGATGATGGCTTCGGGGCGAATGGGTGGTGCTGCTGCAGCAAACCTGGCTGGCACGGAATCACTTGTGCATGTGATTTGGCAGTCCTCGCGCGCGTGGTGATGGCGTCTGCTCTGACAAGGAAAAACAACAAAGAAGAGATGGGGAGAAGCGAACGGGGTTGCGAGAAAGCAAGAGAAATGTGAAAAATTGTTCGTGTGCACAAACCCGTCGGATCGGATCGGGTTGATGAATGCAACTACATTATTGATGATGGACGGAGACGTTCTGTGAGGAAGATGGATTCTGTGCCAGGTTTTGTTCTGCTGACGGGTGCTACCGGGCGGCGGGGTGCACCGGGTAGGAGGATCCATTACTTGCAGTTGAATGACGTAAATATGCTCTAGCGAATGGTGTACAAAGATTGGATCCCAAGAGGTAAAAAGGTATGGAGCAGATAAAAAGGTTATTTCCGAATGGCAAATAACCTCTGTTTTGCAATGCTCTTGACCGGCAGTGGTCAATAGGAACCAGCAGCTTTTTCTTCGATTTCGAAAACAAATATATTAGGAAAAATTGATACTAAATCTCATCAGACTGAATCATTTTTAAGAACACACCCCAAGGTACCGTCAAAAAAAGAAATGAAACCTACAACGGATGCTCAGGAAGAACGCAAAACAGAACGAAACGTTGATTGAAAATTTTTATATTTGCTGTGCCCGTAAATCTTAAGTTAGTAAAAACGAGAAATTGTTACGAAAAAATTTAGTACATTACGTAATTCTGTGGAGGAATAAACACCAAACGAACAGTCTCGCAGGGCTCGGCCGCCGTGAAATATTTCTACTTACAGCAAATTCCATGAACAAGTACTATCGAAATTTAAAAGAAAAAACTGTCTTTAACATTCTCCACAAAAAAATAACTTGCTTTCAAGTAAGCGTCAACGACTTACTATAATTTGCAAAAAATGCTAAAAATAGCACAAAGAGAATAAATCCTAAATCGATTCCATGCGGTACGTAGATTACTCCCGAACGGCACACCAAATGTCGGACCAACATGGAACTATTTTTTTCATCACTGCGACCAGTATCGTTGATCTATTGCGATATCGCCCGGGTGTTTGCAGTATAACCCGCACTGCATTTATTTTTGCTATAATCGCTATTGAGTGAGAGATATGCTTATTGAGTTTTTTATGCGTAAAAAAAAGCAAAGCCTGGGTGCTAATTCCGTTATCGAAATTTGACCTTCTGTTTTTATACGACAGACTTCGCAACCAGCTGTTAGAATACAGGACATTGCGGGGTCAGTGCTAAGATCCTATTGATTCTAACAGCCTCTCCCAGCCGAGATTCGAAGATACGACGTTTTTTATGCGTGCTTGTGTGTAATTGAGTACCCCTCCTTCAATGCTTTCTCTACTTTATCCACCTCGTGCCGCATGACAGTGCTGTCCCCAATTATAGCCATCCCTGGCGCAGTTAACCAGTGCATTTTACTATAAGGGTCATTTTTGCACTGTCTATAGGCCTTATCGGGATAATATAGAATTCAGCATGAAGGAAGGGTTATAAGGGGCCTGAGAATAAACTCATGCTAAAGTCACTTTGACATCGAATGGCCTGATTCTACTAAGATTTGAACCCATGACCATTCGTTTGTCAAAGCAGACTCGGCAACCTTGGGGCTACGGAGGCCCCTATGGAACTATTTCATTGAGCTCTATTTCACATACCGTTGACAACTTAGCGAAACAAAGCCAGACCTAGGTACCACTGGCGTGCCCAGACATAGGCAGAAGGTAAAGCGCTAACTTTGATTGGTTGGTTGTTAGGGGATGGTTTCATTTGCTCTATTTTTAAAAAAGGACATCGACTCGAGTGTAAAAACTATCGAGGCATTCGCATTACATTGCTTAATTCAGCCTATGAGACGTTCTCCCGTATCCTGTTCTATACTGATTGGGACCGTTAGCGGAGTCCTTCGTCGGTGAAGTACCAAGCTAATTTTTGAGAGTGTGGCTGCACGACGGGTCAGCAGTTTACCCTGCGTCAGTTACTAGACAAGTTTCGGGAGTATAACTTGCAGACTTATCATCATGTTTGTGAACTTTAAGGCGGTGTACGATTCAGTCAAATGAAATGAGCTATGGCAGTTACACTGATTCTTGTGAGTCTAGATCGGTCAAAATCATTCGTCAGGATAGTGGGTGAATCCTCAGCCGCTTTCGTAACTTTGGATGGACTGAAGCAAGGGCTTGCTCTCTCTAACCTGCTATTCAACTCTACATTAGATGGTGTAATACAAAGAGCAAACGAACATGGCCAGAATGCCCCATGAAAAAGTAGCCATAACCATTTTCAGCAGAACACCAGGAAGAGGCCGTAGACTTCGGGCAGACCCCGTACCCGAAGGATGTTCAGCTGGTGTTCGAGAGGATTGGAGAACGGTAGCTCAGCACCGACAGTGTTGGAGGACCATAATTCGTTCGGCACAGGATCTATAACGAACCGTCGCCACTAAAGTAATAGGCATTTGTCTTTTAAAAGCGTTTAAATTATCAAGTAATCGAAATATGTAGTTTAGTTTATTCAGCCGAGAGTCGGGGTGACTTCATCTCCATTGTATTCGGTCCTGGGCTATCTCGTCACCAATTCGTTGCGTGTCTCGACACATGCAAGTCGGCTTCAACCTGGTCGAGCCATCTAGCACGTAGGGCCCCTCTATTCCTGGTGCCGGTGGGGCTCTTGAAGAGAACGGATTTCACTGCACAGTCGTCCGGCATCCTTGTGACGAGCCCGGCCCACCGTAGTCTTCCAACATTCGCCAGCTGTACGATGGGAATCTCTTCATGTAGTGCCTGTAGCTCGTGATCGAAATATGATTGATTTTTTGGTTGGTTTACTTACTTAAAATGTATTCTATCTACTGGTGTCTTTTTGATGTTAATTTTCACTTTTTGTTCGGCTATTCAGTCATTTGTAGAAATCAGAACAGATTTTTCAACTCTTTCCGACGTTTCGGCTTTGTATTTGAGCTTATATACAAAGCCGAAACGTCGGAAAGAATTTAAAAACCTGTTCTGATTTATTTGCTTATCACAAAAATACCGGCAGAATAGGTGAAAAAAAGCGTCTTCCGAGTTTTACCAGAAAGACTCTTTTATAATATATTTTATAGAGAAGGCGGAAAAAGTAATGAGCTTAATTTGAAATTTGGATTTGACCGTAGAATGCAAGCTGAGAATTGTTATCTTATTTCCAATTAGACTTACAATTGCACCTTGAAATTGAACTTAATATTAGAACTTAAGGAATTAGAGTCAGTATCGGACACAAACTGGAATTAAATTGAACTTCAAATAAGACATGAAGCTGCCCAAGCAACAATGTGAGTTTTATTGTATTCTTATTGCGGGTTTGAAGACCAATTTCACTCTTAAATGCCATCATAAGAATGTAATAAAACCCAAATTGTTACTTGGGTGGAGTTCACATTGTCTTTCAAATTAGACTTGAAACTGGGCCTCAAATCAGACTCGAAATCGGAGATGAAAAAGAAATTGCATTTGGCTTGAAACTAGACTGAAAATTAAGCATGAAATTGGACTCTAATTTGAACCCAAAATTGAATTTGAAATTTTACTTAAAGTTCGACATGAAATTGGACTTCACATTACACATAGTTTAAATCTGAGTTTAAATTGAACTTAAACTTAACTTGAAATTGGATGTCACATCGGAGTTAAAATAGAAATCGGTGTTTGACTTGTATTTGTCCTTAAAATGGGACATCAAATTGGACTTGATGTTGGAGTAGAATGTGCCGCCTGAGCCACCCTTACTGATACCTGCTGTTGAGATTCGACTCAAAATGAGACATTTAATTGAACTTGGAATTGGACTTTAAAATCCAGTTCGGAGTAGTAGTTGGAATTAAATTTGGGACTTAAAATTGGACCACAAATTGAGCCCAAAATTTCATTGAAAAGCAGACTTGAAATTGGACTTCACATCGCAGTTAAAATAGAGAGTAAGTTAGACTTGTATTTGTCTTTAAAATGGGACATTAAATTGGACTTGCTGTTGCACTTGAGACATGAGATAGGAGGTGGTATTAGATTCGAAATTTGACTCAAAATAGGACACTTAATTGAACTCCCTAATCCAGTTGTTCGGAGTTGCAGTTAGAATTAAATTTGAATATGACCATAAAATGGGACATAAATTGGGCTTGAAATCGAAGGTGCAATTGGAATTAAACTAGATATGAAGTTGGACTTCACATCGGAGTTAAAACGGGAACTGTTAGATTTGAGTTTGTTCTTAAATTGGACATTACGTTGAACTTGACATTGGACCTCAATAAGACTCGCTATTGCGCTTGAAATTCAAAATTTCCTTGAAATTGTGTATGAGATTGCGTTTGAAATCAAACTTGAATTGAGCTTTGAGTCGGAGTATAATTTTGAAGCAAATTTGATTTAAATTCAAATGTGAAAAGGGATGTTAATTTGGACTTGAAATCGAAGGTGCAATGGAATTAAATTTGACTTGAAATTGGACTACCAATTGGGCTCGAAATCGTATTGAAAGTCAGAGTCGAAATTGAACTTCACATCGGAGTCAAAATAGAAATTAAGTTAGACTTGAATTTGTCTTTAAATTAGGCTTGCTGTTGAAATTGGAAGTGAGATCTGAGGTAAAATAAGAAATTTCACTCAAAATGGGACATTAAATTAGTTTTGAAATTTGAACATAAAATGGGACACTAAATTCAATTGGACTTGAAAATGAACTTGAAATAGAAGGTGCCGTTGGAATTAAACTAGACATGAAATTGGACTTCACATCGGAGTTAAAACAGGAACTGTCACACATGAATTTGTCCTTAAATGGGACGTTCTGTTGGACTTGACATTGGACCTCAATTAGATTCACTATTGCACTTGAAATTGAATTTGAAATTTTGTTTGAGATTGTGCTTGAAAACAGACTTGAATTGAACTTCAAATCGGAGTTTAATTTGGAACTTGGAAGCAAATTTGAATTGAATTTCCACGTAAAATAGGATGTTAAATTGGATTTAAAATCGAAGACACAGTTGGAATTAAATTAGACAAGAAATTAGGTTACAAATTACATTGGAAATCAGGCTTGGAATTGAACTTCACATCGAAGTTAAAATAGGAATTAAGTTAGGCTTGAATGTCCTTAAAATGGGACATTACTATGGGCTTGCCGTTGCATTTGAAATTGAACTAGAAACATTTGACTCAAAATGTGACATTAACCTAAACTTGAAATTGGACTTAAAAATCCAGCCCAGAGTAGCAATTGGAATTAATATTTTTTTTTTTGAAACGATGGTTCTACAATTGATGAAGGGACGGTAGGGGAAAGAAATGAAAATTTTTTGGTGAAGGAGGGGGAAGAGCAGAAAGGAAGGGGGGGGGGGTATTGGTAGCTATGCTTGACAAGTAGTCATTTTGACTCCTACCTTTTGTCCAATGCTGGAAGGTGCATGAGTCGGGTGTTGTGGGTTCTAATCCGGTTATAATCTCAGATTATAGCTTGGTTCGACTCATGCACCTTCCAGCATTGGACAAAAGGTAGGAGTCAAAATGACTACTTGTCAAGCATAGCTACCAATACCCCCCCCCCCCCTTCCTTTCCGCTCTTCCCCCTCCTTCACCAAAAAATTTTCATTTCTTTCCCCTACCGTCCCTTCATCAATTGTAGAACCATCGTTTCAAAAAAAAAAAAAATATTAATATATGTATGACCTCATTCCAAGGTCAAGACTAAAATCTTGAGATTAGTCAATTGGAATTAAATTAATTTTGAATTTGAACTTAAAATGGGACACTAAATTAGACTTAAAACTGAACTTGAAATCGAAGGCGCAAATGGAATTAAATTAGACATGCAATGGGACTTCACATCGGAGTTAAAACAAAAACAAGTTTAGACTTGAATTTGTTCTTAAATGGGACATTACGTTCGACTTGTCAATGGACCTTAATTAGACTGACACTTGAAAATAAAATTTTACTTGAAATTGTGTTTGAGATTGCGCTTGAAATCAAACTTGAATTGAGCTTAAAATGGGAGCGCAATTTTGAGGCAAATTTGATTTGAATTTGAACGTGAAAAGGGATATTTAATTGGACTTGAAATCGAAGGTGCAGTTGGAATTAAATTAGACATGAAATTGGACTTCAAATTGGGCCTGAAATTGCTTTTTTAGATCAGACTTGCTATTGAGCTTCACATTGGAGTTAAAACAGGATTTAAGTTAGACTTGAATTTGTCCTGAAAATGGGACATAAACCTGGGCTTGTTGTTTCACTTTAAATTGGACATGGAGGTTTGACTCAAAATGGGATATCAAATTAGGCTTGAAATTGTACTTCAAAATCTAGACCGAAGTTGCAATTGGAATTAAATTAACTTTGAATTCGAACATAAAATGGGACACTAACTTGGACTTGAAATTGAACTTAAAAGCGAAGATGCCATTGAAATTAAACTAGACATGGGACTTGACATCGGAGTTAAAACGAGAACTGTTAAATTTGAGTTTGCCCCTAAATGGGACATTACGTTGGACTTGACATTGGATCTCAATAACTCACTATTGCACTTGTAATTGAAATCAGATTGGAATTGAGCTTCAAATAGGAGTTTAATTTGGAAGTAAATTTGCTTTGAATGTAAAATGGCATATTTAATTGGACTTGAAATCATAAACGGGACATTACGTTGGACTTGACATTGGACCCCAATTAGACTTGGTATTTCACTTGAAATTGGAATTAAATTAGACTCGAAATTGGATTTGAAATTCAATTTATTGGACTTGAAAGCAGATTTAAAGTTTCATTTCAAATTGGACTAGAAATTGTACTTCAATTTGGACTTGAAAAGAAAGCAGAGCCTTGAGCTTAAACGTCTTCATAAGACTTCTTGGACTTGAAATCCGACTTGAAGACGGACTTAAATTGGACGAACCTAAAGTTAAAGTTGGACTTGAGACTAGATCTATTTTTACACAAATAATTTACTTGTCGCAAAATACCGAGTTCTTGAATAGACAACTCCGGAGTTCCCGCTTACACCTTGAGGCATTATTTCGTTATACTTTAAATTTTTTAGAGAAGATTGTGCACGTGTCCCAGTGTACTTCAGCATGGGAACGTCAGTGCTACATTCCGTTTTCGAAATAGGACCATTTATTTTTTAATCGATAGATTTCGCAGCCCCAACTGTTATAGTACAAGATAATTGCGGAACTCTTGTTACGATTCTTTTGGTTCTATCTGTCACTCTCAGCCGAAAATGGCTTCTTAGGCCAGTGGCATACCTCGAGCTCACCAGGGATACTTCTATAAAACAAATCCATCAATTGGTACTCGTACATTTAACCGTTAAAATGCCGTTGTAGTTGAATGCATCTGCCGTAAAACGTACAACAAGGTAAAGCTTGAGATCATTAGCATAGATAAGAAATTGACCTGTTGAAATTGTTGATAGCACAACAGATATCATTAAAATAGGAAAGACCCCAGGTTACTCCCTTGTGGTACTCCCGAGCAGTTTGTGACAGTCAGTGACTTTCTGTTTTTACGAACTGGGCTAGGCCAATATGGTATGATTTGAACCATTCTGCTATATTGAGCAAAGTGCCAGCCAAACCGAATAAAGTCATCAACGTGACCAAATGTTACATTTATATTTGTGTACACGATATGTATTACGGGACTTCCTTCCATTCACCTAATGCAGTGCGAAGCAAACTATTCTAAATTTGTTGTGATGCTGGAGACTGAATAAATTTACCATACTTATATAAAGTTTATAGAGATTGCTTTTTGCCAGTCTTCTGAGATTCGAGGGTTAGAAATTGGCTAGAATTACCATCATGAACTTGTTAAATAATAATCTAAATAATCAAGAGTGGAAACCTTGTAGTGATTTTTATGACTAGTTCTTTTTACTTGACACAAAAACCTCAACATAATACGACTAAAACGTGTAAATCTGACATTAACCTCTAATTGCATTTATTTCCATCCAGAGCCAGCAATATGCTAAATCTAACTTCCACCTGTCAAATCTGTCAAACCTTTTCCTTTCCTCGTCCCAACCGCAGCTTCCATGCCACAGCATAAAACTGACGTCTCTATCGAATTCCTCCCTCAAACGTCAGTAGCGACCTCTCGCGATGTGTTCGGAGGGCGCATCGTAGCAAAACCAGTTGGAAAATCATTTACATTCGATTGAAAAGCACCACTACTGCCTTCGCATATGGAAAGTTTTAGTGAACCGATGGAAACGTCTCACGGGGATCGCGACCGGGCGGTCTGGGCGGTCGGCCGGGTGCCGGCTTTGGCCGGTAACGATAGCGGAAGCCCCCGCGCACACATATTGTATCGGATTTGGCAGTGCTCTGGCACTGCTTCGTCGATACCTGCTGCTGCTCCGTAAGGCAACGCGGCGCCGCAACGTGTGTCCAATAAGCGGATATCGCCGTATAGACATCGTAATAAACGAATGTTGGCGTGTATTGTGCGGTCGTGCTGGGAATATGCGGGCGCTTTGGTTCTGATATTTTTCGATGAAACACGACGATGAGGGTAGTGGAAGACAGGAGATAAATCTCTTTTCCATTGGTTCGAGTTTTCGGTTCGTAACCACCATTTGTCTACCGGTAAGCTCTAGAACGTCGTACTGCGGCACGATGAACGAACGGAACGGATCGAAACGAGGTCTGTATGGACTCGAACCGAGCTCATGAATCATTACTGGCTGGGAAAAGTTTATTATCTGAGCTAGGTTCGACGGTATATACTGCGTTGAGCTTCCGGGAGTCCCCCGGCGACCATTTTGGCCGATTCCGGTTCCGGCATCTCGGACGGCAGCGCGAAATTGCCTATAATAATTAATGAATTATGTTCGTAAACAGTGCGTCTTGTCGATTCCAGCTGCACTGGAATTAATTCTTTTTAATTAATGTCATAACTTTCCCAGTGCCAAATTGGAAAATACCGGGAAATCTCACGCTGCCAACATCAAAGTCGTTCGAATCTGAAAAGCTTTTGCGGCTGTTTTGTCCCGAACCGGAACCAAGTTCCCATTGAAATTAAAGTAAACACAAATCAGCTCCACAAATTTATTCCGTTTTAGCAGTACTACTTGAAAGCGGACCTTTCCAAACGATAGCACTTTAATAAAATTTTGAATAATCATCAAAGTAATTAGAATCGTAATTATTTCTGCACCCGGAACCCCAGACCGGGTTCAGTTGATAAAAGGATTCCGAAAAACCGGCCTTTGAAAAGAGCTGCCATACCATTCAACGAATGCCAACGTATGTTGCAGGTACCACCCTTAGGCAAAAAGCTGTCTACACACACACACGCTCCGATTTACAGCAATTCAACCGTTCCGCAGCCCATCCCATCCATCAGCTTACTGTCGGTTTTTGCCAGTGTCGTATGTAAAACTTTTCGATATTATGAATTTTGATTTATATATTCATCGTCGTTCACTCGAACTCATCGTGCAGCAGTCCGTAACCGAAATGTGCTGGGGGTTGCGAACCAATCCGGTTCGTCTATTGCTGGCTTTTTTGGGATAACAGCCCCACTTATCCTGGGCTAATAGCTCCGTCTCTCGTGTGTAGAGACGGCGGTGGCGACGGCGGCGGGCGAGAGTGTTGCCGCACGATGGGAAAATCTCACCCACAAACGCCGCTTCGGAATCACATGTGGCGACGAATCGACATCATGGAAGACCCGGCGTGGATGTTCGAATCAGCCGAGGAAAACTTTTGCGCCTTGTCTGGGCAGGGTGGGATGCGGTAGTCCGGAGAGCAGCGGGTGAGAAACTAATTAGCATTAATGGTTGCAGTCATGGTTAGTCACACACGTGTTTGCATACACAGGCACACATACACACGCACACGCGCGTGCAGACATTTGCAGTCAAACGGAGTAGAGAGTCCTTTCGCGAAATGGTCAAATTTTATCACATTGATGGCTAGCTAAGTTAGCTAGCGCGGTAGGGTAGAGTGGAGCAGATTTGCCAACCAAATTTAAATAATTTGCAACTAATCCCGAGGACGAAAAAACGAGAGCTTTGTTTGAGGGTTTTATTTGATAGTTGAATTCATTACCGGGGTGGCATGTTGGTTTTTAATCCACTTATTTTAGCTAATTTGATCGGGTACTATTGGGTGAAAAGCTAACGTTTCATCCTACTTTAATCTGCATTTAGTGTTTGCTCTACAATGAAACCGACACCAATCAGGATGTTTTTGTCACTTTGTTGTAATCACGTGGAGAAGCTAAAATTATTTCCCTTGACACCTATCTTTTCATGCAGGACATCAAAATTTTATACTGTTACTAAGGACAACCTGTGTTGCGAAGCCCACACTCGTGTAGTCTGATTTTTTCACACACGCGTACACATTCTATCGATCATGCCGGCATATAAGCATACCTTTAAAACTCCCGTACTTACTTCTTCATGCACTGTAACGAATTTTTGCGAGCGTGTGTTTAGCTGGCAGCTACAGTCGTCGCTCGTCGTTCGTCGTTCGTCGTTGCCCGATCTGCTGATTGCGATTACTAGCGACGGCTCGTACTCCCGTCCGTGAGTAGAAACGAGGACGATGATGAAGAAGAAAAAGCAATGCAAACTTTGCATCCCAATGCGCCACCAGCCTCACGGGCAGCCACGTGTTCCCCATGTGGTTTTTGGCTCGGGAATAAGCAATGCAGGAAGACGATGTGAGGATGTGCGTGCGCGAGTGTGTGGGTGGCAGAATGTCTGCACACAGCCCCGACGGCTGTTTCTTTTACGGCTGCGTGTGAGACATAAGCGTTGAATGATATGTTTCTTTCGCATACTCTTTCGCGTGTGAGTAGGCAATTAACGTCGACTTTTCGCTCGATTCGCAACATTGAGGACAACCCTGTCCAACGACCTCGAGCCACACATCAATGGGATTCCATATTTCTCGTTTTCTTATGCTTACTGCTCTCTTGTTCTCTTTTCGTTTTTCTGTGTCGTTTTCTTTACCTCATTTTCAATTTCCTTTTTCCTCTCCCCGTCTCTATTTCTTGTTTTCTGATACGTTTTCTGTTGCTTTGTTTTATTCTGACGTTTATTTTCTGTTTTATCTTCTGATCCCAATTTCTTGCGCTATTTTGTTTTTCAGCCTTCAATTCTCAGGTTTAAGTTTCCAGTTTTCAATGTTCCATTAAGTTTTCGTTTGGGTTGTTCACAAATTTCAGCTTTGTGCCTGCCAGATTTGAAGCCTTCCAGTTGGCTTCGAGGTATGACGCGGGCCTAATAAGTCAGTCGTCATATGTTCGAATCTCGGCTGGGAGAGGCTGTTAGAGTCATTGGGATCGTAGCAACTGGCCCTGCAATTGTCCTGTAGTCTAACAGCTGGCTGCGAAGTCTGCTACCTAAGCTTTGCTTTGCTTTACCTGCCAGTCATGTGTTCTTTGATTTTCGTTATTCGTCTTCCTTCTGTCGTCTTGCGGTCTCCGTCCTTCGATCCCCGTCTTGTGTCTTTCGTTTTTCATCTCTCGTCCTCCGTATTCTGTTTTTTTGTTTTTTTTTGTGGTTTTCTGTTTGGTTCTTTCTTTCGATTTTGTGTTTTTAGTTTCCAGTTTTAAATTTCTTTTGTTTGCAGCTTTCAATTTCAAGTTTTTTTTTTGTTTTCAGTTTTCCGAGTCTGATTTTTCTTGTTTTCTACGGACCTGTTTTTTGTTTCGATTCCTTTTTTCTTGTTTCCAATTTTTTGTTTGTTTCTGAGTTGTTTGCTGTTTCATGCTTTTTCTATTTTTTTTTCTTTTTTTCGATTTTTCTTGTATTTTCAGTCCTCTGCCCTATATTCTCTGTCAACTGTCTTTTGTCTGGCTGTTTTCTGTCTTTCTGTTTGTCGTCACTGTTTATCTGCTGCCTATCGGTCGTCTGTTTGGCTCTTTTCTGTGCTGTGGGAATTAGAAAATTTACCGCCGTGGGCCGAACAGCTCTTGCCGGGCTTTTTAAATATAAAATAGCTGCGATAGTGGCGCTCGCTGCTTGCTGTGAATCAATCAATTTTTGTTACATTTATACAGTAATGTTCTGATTTTGTCAGATCCCAATTTTGTCTACCCCCGATTTTATCATTTTTATCCCGATTTTGTCAGCCTATAAATTTTGTTTAACTTTTGTGTTTTTAAACATAATTTATAAAACTTTTCAGCCTGCTTGAAACTATTTTGATTCTCTGGGGAGAGTTTTTGAATAAAATGATGCCTACTTGCGAGTAATTCGGGGTCAAAATTAGGGTATTTTTATAGTAAAAGTTCTATAGTTCCTAAACTAGCAAAGATAGAGATATACTATATCCAACAATGTTGTGTATTTTTACTATTTGTAAATCTTTGTAAAACAAGCAAAAGTTATACAACAACTACAAAAACAGCTAAAATAGAAAAACTGATTTTAACGATTTTTCATTTTTGAGAAATGGGATTTTTCTATCTTTGCTGAAGAGATAGAGGATTACTGTCTTCAGCAAAATTTCTTGTAATAATATGCTGTAAAACTTTGCAAAACACATCAATGTGTTATATTGAAACTGAAGAAAAATAAATTGTTTATTTCACTTTTAGGGAGATCAATCAAAATTTGAATTCCGCTGGGCGATAGAACTTTATATTTTAAGAAACTCTTCCTAAGGTTCCATCAACCTAAAACCACATTTTCCCGCTCAAAGCTAATGCGCACCAAAAAAGGTTCTGGACCAGTGTGCTGTGCCCGATTCATTGAGCTTTCGGTTGATCAATTGAGGGTTAAAATTTAATTTTTAGTAGAAGTCTTCGATATTGCAAGGTCTTAAGTCTTGAATTTTGAAAAATATTCCGAAAAAAAATTTTCCCAATTTTGTCAGTTTCCCCATTTTGTCAACCCAAAATTCAACATGGGGCTGACAAAATCGCAACATTACTGTAGTATATTTTCATATCAAAACAGAAACTTTATTTTGGCATGGATTCGTTTTGACAACAAAAGTGACAAGTATTTGTTGCCAAATTCGAAATCCTACTGTACAGGAGGAACGCTGATCTACTTAAGGTCACTTGTCTGGAAGCAAAGCAACATCGACCCCAATAGACTCCCTAGAGGAACACCAAATGCAGTTTTACGTCGTGTCAAATGTGTGTATCGTTTAGATTGACACCAAAAACATGGTAATACTATTCAAATATGATCGGAGATCGACGATTTTTAGTGAGCTTTTGATTTGCTTTTCTCCATCAGGAAGCAGTGTTTTATCAAAACACGAAATTGGTTTTTGTTTTATGGTAAAAAATAATAACGAACATAGTATCGCTCCTAGAACAATAAAACTCAATAACTAGTACATGAAATGCCATAAATGTTTGAGAATGTTCTACTAAAACCAGTGGAACTTTTTGTCGATCATATGGAATTTGAATTTCTGACGCCATCTATACACACACAGTGTTGTGAAACCCGCTCGCGTGTGGTTTAATTTTCTCACATGATCTCGATCTCGTTCTAACGAACAGACTGGAATGAGCGTCTCCATCTTTCTTATTTTTTCATGCACTGCCACGAGTTTTTATGAGTGTATATTTAGCTATCATCTACAACTGTCGCTGGCGATACCCCGCGTGCATAAGCGAGGGCGTGAGACGAAGAAGAAAAGAAGAAGTAAAACAAAATATATAGCCATACTAGGCGCTTGTGGGTTGTTGGCAACTCATGAGTTGTGGGCTTCATGAGCGGGTTGTGCAGAAAGACACTATGTAGAATGTATGCTCACAGCTCCAGCGGTTGTTTCTCGAACGCTTGCATCAGTGGAGTAAGCGTTCGATGCTATACTTCTCATACTCTCGCGTGTGAGAGTTCAGTTTTTTTATTTACGCTAAAAGTTGCAGGAAATTACCGACGACGAGTACAAGTTTAAGAGAAACCGTTTTATAATTCATGATTGTCAGGAAGCCACAATTGATTTACTTTACAATTTATGAGACTGATGTGTAGAACTACTAATGACTAAAGTAGAGAGCATAAACTCAGAGATTTTGTTCGTTATATAAATCATTGAAAGTAACTGCACTTCTGTAATTTTATCACTGGTTACAACGTTTGTGATGCATTCTTACGGCTTAAAAAAGATCGACGAATAAAACTGCGATTACCACGTTTTAGCAGACACTTGCAGCGCAACATTTTATGCTATCTGCCATCGCAGCAGCTTTAAAAGTGAAGTACTTCAGGTTGGGTTTGTTTGAACTTTGATACCGGCAGGGGTCACGGACTACAATCTATTTTCAGACTCGCTTCCCTTTGTTTTCCCTCGTTCCCTTGACAAACAGCAAACGTACCAACCTGTAACATCATCTTCTGAACCGACCACCGACCGCGGACCGACCGACCGGGCCAGGTCCAAGGAGCAAACAAAGTGAGAATCCTCTCCAAACGAGACCCGGAGATAGAGGAACATAATTTGAATAAACTTCCACCTAGTTCACCTTCGCAGTCTGCTTACCGCTGATCACCGTCGCTTCGCGGCAGGACAAACCTTCCCGTCGTCATCGTCATCGTCGTCGTCGTCGAAAACAGTTTCCACGATGTCATGGTGCAAAATGAAGAGGCATAGGCAAAACGGTGAAGCTCGACCGGAATCGTCATCATCTGATCTAACGCTGTGGACCATATCCAACTGCTGAACTGGGCCGGCAGTTATTCTTGCTACAATTTGCGCTCCAAAAAAAATCGTAAAACCCACACCACCAAGTCCTCACCAACATGCCTTCTTCGGTCGCTATTTGTTTATGCAAATGTTAAAATTCTCTCGGCGACAGAGGAGCAAATATGCTGGCCCGGGGGATGCCGGAACGGGTTGAAAAAGCATCCTTTTTCACACCGTGACCGACAACCGACCCGGTACAGACGGACGGAGCAACAACCAGGAGCTTCGAAGAGCATGGGAAGGGTAGAAAGTGGGTCATCATATTTCTGTCCAGTCATCCCCCGACCGTCGATGACCGGAAGGAAGCGATTCTCAGCATATTTCCGGCTGACGGTTGATAAACGTTCCCAGAGCACCCGCTCAGTAAAATGATGTCAACTGCCACGGCCCGGATCATTAAGATTTGCAGTTACGGTTTTCGTTGTTCTTGTCATCAGCTTAGCTAACCCACTGGAGGAGAGTGCTGCATCAGATACAGTGCCTGAGTGCCAAAAAACCTTCCGGTGGTAAAATCTCCACAGTTCAACGCGCCCAGAAGAAGAAACTAAATTGAATATAAATATTTACACAACACAGTCTCGGCACACAGCACGTAACACTATGTTGCTAGCTTTTGAAGGGGCCCGCCACCAACCGAGCACGTAGAACACACGCCGCTATAAGAGGACTCTTTTGTCTGCAACACCTTCCCCCGGTTCGGTTCAGCAACACAGCCAAGCTAAAAAACATACGATTATTATCTTGTACGGTACTCCATTCTGCCTCGACGAACAACCCCCAGCGGAGATATCTGCTATACTCTACCGCTACTCAAACCATGTCGTCGTGTCCTTGTGTGTACACTGGCAGAAAGGATATTAGTTTAATATCCTTTTTGCAAAGACTACGGTAGCGAGCGACGAACGAGAAAAAAAAAGTAGAAACGACACCTCTTCCTCCCGCCCAATATTTCGTATTTCGGTATGGCAAAAGTAGTCCTCCACGAGTGAAACGACGACTTCAATAAATTTGCAAAATGGCCCTTACTCCGAGATGTTCCGAAACGCACCAAAGGATCATCAGGATTTATAATCGAAATTGAGGCTTTCCATGGCGACCGACATGGCAAGCGTTGGCGGCGGCCATTAGGGTTAATATTTAAAGATTTGCTCGAGCCAGCTGGTAGAGAAAAAAGAACGAAAAAAAACTGAAGGATAGTATACATTTTAATACTCTTTCGGTGCTGCTGCTACTGCTGGTGGTGGTGGTGGTGAGGCAGCACTCCCGCAGCGCAGCAACCGACCTAGGCCGATTTACGGTGATTGCGATGGCAGTCACGCGCAGCTAATGGGTGGTACTACTACGGTGTGTTTGGATTACCATGGAGGACGGGGTGTGGTGGTGGTGGTGGTGGTGATGGGTGAGCGGAAGGAAGAAAGCCGGCGCTCAATTACTTCCGTCACTTATGGAGGCGCGGAACTTTACTTTTGAAGAGTTTCGCTGAACTGATGCGCGCTGCACTGTGCACAGTTTGACGACGGACGGGTGAACGAGTGAACTGGGTGAACTCCGGAGGAGGAGGAGGAGGAGGAGCGAGTGATGTAGGTCGCTCTTCCACTGCTGGGATGGTGACCGTGGTGAGCAGGAGGCTTTCCGTTGCCGCGCTGGCGTTGTACACAGTTTGGTTGAAAAATATCTGGTAGTTAAACTTCCGCCGTTAAGAACGTGCAATTTGTGCTGAATCATGAGAGTTTTAAGAGTCAATCATTGTATTACATTAAATTTCTAAACGATTTTCGTCATGAAAAGTTGTTATAAAACATTGATAAACGATAAGTATTTTAGTTCGGACCAACATCGCCCCCTGCAAAATTCATTAATTCAAATTTCATATGATAATCAACAAGATGACACTTTGATTACACTTTTCGACTACATTTACAACCAAAGCATCAACGCAAACAAATTTGGAGAGAAGTAAATATAGAAACTTTGCAAATGGGCTTAAAGTGGCGAAAAAGCAACACAATGTTGTCGGTAACTATTTGATTTTGATGTCTGTGCTCGGAGAATTGAGGGAATTTTTTGAACATTTTTGAAGTTTTGCTTTTGAAACCGATTCTACTGAATCCGGACTCAACTTTAAAAATTCTAATGTTTTTCAGTTTTCAAAAAATCAGAAAGCATTGCTGCTTTAACAATTTAAGAAATTCAGTATTTAGTATTTTGACGTGGGACTACGTTTTTCAGGAAGGTAGCTAGTATAGGGGGTCATTCCAAAAAATCGAAAAAT
Source organism: Sabethes cyaneus (assembly GCF_943734655.1). NCBI lineage: Eukaryota > Metazoa > Arthropoda > Insecta > Diptera > Culicidae > Sabethes > Sabethes cyaneus. Next base: position 14,981,699 of record NC_071353.1, read on the forward strand.
GCGAGCGTCCGAACAATGGAAAAGATTTTGAGCACTAATAGCTTAGCGGTTTTCTGATCGAATTTAAATATTTTTGCACCAATCGATCGGAAAATCTTCGCACTATCGAAAAATTGGATATAATGGAGCATTGTCCACCTAGAAATCTTCGCTTCGTAATTGATTGTTGGCTATGACGTCGTCAAAGTGGCAACACGTTTTCACGCTTCGGCTTATAATTCAGTCAATTTTCAATAAATTTCCAACATATTTACACCATTCGATCGGAAAATCGAATTGGATAATATAGAAAACTATTAATTTTCAATGCACGTCATTGAAAAATAGAAAATAACTGTATAACTTGGTCAAAGTAGAAATTGTCGTTTCGTGATTGGTTGAAATAATTTCCAATTATTTTCGAACAAGCCTTGGTTCAATTCAGGAATCAACGAGAAAGTCGATGAAAAATTCCATTTAATTCTACTATAACAAAGTTACAAGAGAACTTAATGGAATTCTACCCTTTCTCGTTGATTGCCAATTGGCTTGATAATTCCTTATTTTGATGTACCACCAACGGCAACACGAGCGGTGCCGCAGCAGTTTTAATTTCAATAATCGTCACATTGAAAACTTGGATGCCGTGAACAAGTGATAGCAATTAACACTAAGTTAACGCCAAATTAAATACCATTGACCGTAACAAATGCGCTGCAAAACGCATAAAACTAAACCCAATGTTCTGTTTTAATATTTATTGCTGGCCCAAAAAACTTTATTGTGATTAGCGAAAAACAACAATCTTATATCTTCATATAAGCAGTATTAGTATTAGCAGTTTTAGTGACATCTTTTGCATCTTCATTTAAGAATTTGTTCATTCTTAAAAGAACGGTTATCGATAATTGATGAAACTTTGGAAACTTGGAACTTAGGGCTTTCCTCCCGATTTTCTTTAGCAACACAAATCTATCCATCACCAATGCTACAGTAATACGCAGCGTAATTTTTCTTTGGCAGCAAAAGGTGAACGGTTCACTGGCAGCTTTGCTCTTTTGTTCAGACTGAAATTGAAATGCTCCATTTTCTTCAACGTAGATGATGGAATGACGGACCATGAAAAATAGGCGAAACCGATTCTTGTGGCTTGCTCTGGTACATAACACGAGGTAAGCCAGCGAAGAGCATTATTCAAACGCTAGCTGAGCTACTGCCAACAGGTTACTGGCATGTCTGGACGCGACAAAGAAGAAAGCATCAAGGGCAAGCGAAAGTCACGCTCGAGTCGTGCACATCTGCAGTTCCCGCTTCCCGGTCGGTCGTATTCATCGGCTGCTGAGGAAAGGAAAGTATGCTGAGCGTCTGTTGGAGCTGGAGCACTCGTTTCGCTGCCGTGATGGAATATCTGGCTGCTGAAGTTCTGGAATTGACAGGAAATATGCTGCTCACGACAACAAAACGACCGGAATTATCGTCAGCAGCTGGCCATCCGCAACGACGAAGAGTTGAACAAATTGCTGTCCGGTGTCACCTCACCACTGCTCAGAGAAGTGTCTTTCCGAAGATTCAAGCTGTTTGTTGCTGCCCAAGAAGACGGAAAAGAAGGCTTAAATTTCCAACATATCACATCAAAAAATCGTTCTTTGAGGAACGAAACATATGTTCATGAAGATTTAAGGAATTTTTGCACACTGATATTCAATTTAACTCGATTGATTCTAATTGTTGCTTCATATTAAATCATTTTTAACCGATCATTTCTCGCGCTTTTGTTCGTTTATTGCTGCCGGTTGAGTTGGCCGTCTCCGAAAGTACCAAAGCAGTCAATAAATATACCAGCTGCAAGTGAATGTGTTCGGTCAAGCGTCAAAATGCATTGAAACCTATGGATTGAAATTGTTTTAGTGACATCTTTTGCATCTTCATATAAGAATTCGTTCGTTCTTAAAAGAACAGTTTTCAGTAATTGGTGAAAAGGAAACTTGGAACTTAGAACTTGCCTCTCGATTGTCTTTAGCAACACAAATCTATCCATCACTAATGCTACAGTAATACGCAGCGTAATTTTTCTTTGGCAGCAAAAGTTGAACGGCTCATTGATAACTTTGCTCTTTTGTTCAGACTGGAATTGAAATGCTCCATTTTCTTCAACGCAGATGATGGAATGACGGACCATGAAATATGGGCGGAACCGATTCTTGTCGCTAGCTCTGGCACATAATGCGAGGTAAGCCAGCGAAGAGCATTATTCAAACGCTGGCTGAGCTACTGCCTATTGAAACTATTGAAGCTGGAGCTGGCTGCCGTGATGAAATAATTAACTACGGAAGCGCTGCTCCCACGTCGCTTGCAGCTGTGACTCATGACTATACATGAACGGCTTCGTCGATCGCTTAGCTGCTGAGGCTTTCCGGCTGGTTCGTTGCAACAAGCCGTACCTGGTTTGAGGTTATCCAATTTATCGAAAAGAAAATTAGGTTAAGTGCGATAGTGCAAGTTTATTGCAAGCTGGAGTTATGATAATCAAATAATTGGTTCTTTTAAGGACCACACAACAATTGAAGAGTTTATTATATTTTCTTGTCCAGCTAATACGATAATAACACAGACAACGAGGGAAAAGTTGAATTTTTCGCCGTTGCGGACGACCAACAAAAATGGCGGAAATAAGTTTTCTGGTCACGGACAAAAGTGCTGAAGACCATAAATGATCAAATGAAAGCAAAAGACGCTAGGAAAAAAGTTCAGCTTTTCATCCTTTTGAACCACTGTGCGGTGCTACAATGCTAGTACCTCATTAGTAACTAAGTGAACGTCCACACACTCGTCAAATGAACAATATGAATGTCTTCAGATTTATCCAGAATTGATTTATGAAAATTCTCAGCCCTAGCTAGCTTCACGGTACCATGCTGGTCTAACAAGCAAGCCGTCGTATGTTCGAATCTTGGCTGGGTGGTGTTGTTAGAGTTAGAAGGATCGTAAATAGTGGGAAAGTTAGTTTTCTCCACACATTCTCTTCATGATCGCCGAGCTTTGTTATAGTAGAATTAAATGGGATTTTCCATCGACTTTCTCGTTGATTCCTGAATTGAACCAAGACTTGTTCGAAAATAATTGGAAATTATTTCAAACAATCACGAAGCGACAATGTCTACTTAGACCAAGTTAGAGTTATTTTCTATTTTTCAGTTACCTTCCTGAAAAACGTAGTCCTACGTCAAAATACTAAATACTGAATTTCTCAAATTGTTAAAGCAACAATGCTTTCTGATTGTTTGCAAACTGAGAAATCTCTTTGAATGTTTGAAATGTAGATAAATTTATTAATTTTTCTGAGTAAAATTGCCATATTTTTTATTTTCCTACAAATAATTTGAATAAGCAGGCTCCTAACATTTTCTGCCACTTCCAAAACGTCTGCAGCTTGTAAATCAGTGTTCTTATTTTGTAAGCCGCAGAAAAGTTTTGCGTAAAATTTTCAGCTTTTTGAAAACTAGCGCGTACCGTTTGCCAGAAGAAAAGCACTATTCAACGTAGAAACAGATTAATTTTCATGATTTTCCTAACACAGATATTAAATTGGCATAGGTTCAATCGTCGTAAAGAATCTTCAACCTGTCGAGACAAGAATATTTTGTCACTTTTTCTGGTATACTTCCCTAACAGAGACATCAAATTGGTCTAGATTTAATCGCCGTCCGGAAAAAAATCCAATTCGTTAGGACGAGAAGACTTTATCACTTTTTCTGGCGTACTTCCCAAGCACAGATATCAAATTGGTGTAGGTTTAATCGTCGTAAAGAATCTTCGACATGTTGGGATGAAGAGACTGTCACTTTTGTTCTCTAAAAGGAAAATAATCCGTAAATTACAAAAAACGATGGTGTATTTAACTATCGTCCCTGTCTGTAAAGCTCGACAATCATGAAGAGAATGTGTGGAGAAAACTAACTTTCCCACTATTTACGATCCTTCTAACTCTAACAACCCAGCCAAGATTCGAACATACGACGGCTTGCTTGTTAGACCAGCATGGTACCGTGAAGCTAGCCAGGGCTGAGAATTTTCATAAATCAATTCTGGATAAATCTGAACACATTCATATTGTTCATTTGAAGAGTGTGTGAACGTTCACGTAGTTACTAATGATGTATTAGCATTGTAGCACCGCACAGTGGTCCAAAAGGACGAAAAGCGGAACTTTTTTCCTAGCGTCTTTTGCTTTCATTTGATCATTTATAGTCTTCAGCACTTTTGTTCGTATGAATATCCCCTTTAATCTAAAAGTCTCAAAAGGTAGTCATCGTTTACTATAAAAAAAAACTTTTTTGTGTTAGGAAATATAGACATAATTTCTTCGCAAAAGTTGTAAATATTATAAAAACAAGAAACCTTGCTGAAGAAATAAAATTTCTATCTTTATCGAGTGTTGAACTATAAGGCATGTTCTCTAAACTTCTTCAAAAATTGGCCAGGAAAGGTCCTAGAGATTTGCAACCTTCTGCAAAAACATGTGTTCTGAGTCTTTCAATAATCACCTAGCACCATACACTCTTGTAAAATGCAACCAACATACGCTAAATATGAAAAACTTATTTTTAAAGAATTTCCAAAGAAAATGCTCTCCAATTCTGCACTCGATAGAGATAGAAATGTCATTTCTTTAGTAAAATTGTTTATCTTTATATTTTCTATAACTTTGCCGAAGAAATCATGCGTCTATCTACGAACACAAAAAAATGGACGTGTATCGAGCCTTTCGCGAACGCGAAACACATAAAACGTATGCTTGCCGTACTCTCATTCGGGTGGTTGGGGACAAGCGGAACCCGTACAAGTGTATAGTACTCGACTTAAGCTTTAAGATGAAGCGCTGATTTCATAAATCCGCTTGCCCCATTTTACCCCATGGGCTCGTGAAGCTTTGGAAATTTGAAGCTTGAATATGCGCTAACTCAGCAAGTAAAGGTCCAAGAGATTTGCGGTCTTCTGCAAAAACGTGTATTTTGAGAGCTTCGATAATTGCTTAGAACATTGTATTCTTGTAAAAGGCAACTAACAAAAACTAAGAAGTATGAAAAACCAGTTTTTAAAGAAGTTTTAAAGAATATGCCTTATAGTTCAGCACTCGATAAAGATAGAAATTTTATTTCTTCGGCAAAGTTGCTTGTTTTTACAATATTTACAACTTTGCCGAAGAAACTATGTCTATATTTCCTAACACAAAAAAGTTATTTTCTTTATTTTCATAAGGTAAGGTAAGCTAAGGTAAGCGATGACTAACCTTTGACAGTTTTAGATTAAGGGGGATATTCATACGAACAAAAGTGCTGAAGATCATAAATGATAAAATGAAAACAAGACACTAGGAAAAAAGTTCCACTTTTCGCCCTTTTGGACTACTGTGCACCGTAACTACAAGAGATACAGCAAAATTGTAGGTAATAACTAGTTCTACAAATGTGCCCTACAACATTTTGTCAAATTTTGCTCGGCTGAGACGGTACTGTCAAATGAATTAAAATTGAGTCAAAATGATCGAAGAACCATGCCTGGCATAGGATTATAGAGCATAGCAAAAGTGCAGATAACTGCTATCAACATATCGAGAGTTAAATCACATCAAAAATTCCAAACAAATGTTACCAAAATGAAACGCTTAAAAATCATCGGGACGGAACCATATGCCTATACCGATCATCAGAACTGGTATCAAATGCAAGTGCATTTAATGCCTTTTGGTTCTGCAACCCATCAAAGGGTTCCGCAAGGCAGTAATGTGGGAGTACCCCTATTCCTCAGTATCAACAATTTTGGAACAAATGTTTCGTTGACTTAATTAGTACGTACTTTATGTGACAAATCGGTTTCAAAATTGTGTATTCGAAAATTATAAATCCACTTTGCCATGTCAACTGCTAAGGATTGACCGACGAACGTGTTTCAATTGCAATAAGGCACATTTCGCAAAACTTCTGAAGTTTACCAGCAAACTGCCACCTGTATCGGTTTAAAATTCTACAACTGCATCGGTGCATAAACTGGAGAAGTTGCATTACATTAAACCTCGAAAGCAAACCCCCCGTGGAACGGGAAGCACCTCAAAGAACCTGTCAAACCGAGCTTCCATTACAACTCTAATCAGAGCACCCGTACTGCCTGCTTGCCTGCCATACGAATATCACACTTCCGGCAGAGGCAGGGAGCAAACTTTTCCTTGTTGTGTTGGCCAATAAAATCGGACTAATGGATACCTTTGGGCGCTTTACAGGCCAGGCCAGCCAGCCAGTGCCGGGTCCAAAATGCTTTAGCAGCTGGCGGCGCACTCGCTGGAAGAGGTTGCTTCGCAACATTATTTGCTACAACTTTCGGGATCGGGGAGAGCAGCTTCGAGCATTTATCAAAACAAAACACATTCGTTACGGAGCGGAAGGTAAGTGATAGCGCCGAGGATGGATGATGCCGGAGGAGGAAGAAGATCGGCCGCGCAGTGGCTTTCATTTTGGCTGTATGTAATGTATATTGAAATTAAAGTAAAATCCATTAACAGATTAGCATAAAATGTAAATGCACTTTGTTCCTTGTTGTTTGGATGCAAGGTGGTAGCGGGCGTTCTGTGGTTGGATATTCATTTGGCGGAAGGTAACAACAGCGGTGGGAGGGCTTCGTGGTTTGCAAATCAACTTCAGCAGCAGCAGTGTGAAGCAGTGATAATCATGCCTGAGAGAAAGTGTAACGAGAACAAAAGTAGACAAAGTCAGGGGATGAGGAGATGAGCAGAATCAAAAACGGTTAACTGACAAGGACCTGTCCGTCTGCTAGAAGTGGATGCTAGCGGGAATTCGAGGGAACGTGAGGAAGCGTGGTCATTGTGGCATTTGTAAGTGACAATAGCGCTCCGATTCAACGATCACAGAGGTCTTCGAAGTTTGCACAGTACGAAAACTCGACTGAGCAGTCGATGTGTAGGTAAAGTGGAAATTCTATCAAGTGTTTCATCTGTGTAACAACCGACCGAGTCGAAGCTCGCGTCTGACATAATCTGAATTTGAGTCCGGGTTGTGCCTTGCGGCGATAGGGATTTGTGGGTTTGTGGAAAGCTAACCCAGACACCCACACGTCCGTCTTCTTTCTTGTCCGACTAATGTAGCGGATGGAAGAACCATATTGCGTTCAGTAGCCGGAATGGAAGGAACGAAGTCAGAGATTAAGCCGATGACACTAATTAGATCGAAACCTAGAAATCGACGGACGACCGACCGAACAAACTGTCCGATAACATCGATGGGATAGATACGACGACACGAAACGGACCGAAGCAGTCAGACATCGTTCGAAATCAAACAATTCAATTGGTTTTACGGGATGCGTCAGGCGGGTAACGAGACTGCTAAAGTTGTTACAGAGTGTCAATCGAGGCGTCAAGCTAAAGCCTAAACGTTGACTTTCGATTTGTTTTCTGTCCTCCCCCTTAGGCCTCCCGGTATCCTTCATCGTTCGTTCGAATCAATTGCTCACATTGCTTGGACAGGGAAAGAAAACCAAACAAACCGCAGCTCGGCCGCAAAATGCTTGCCGAGCTTCGTTCGTTATTGCATTGTCTTTTGGGGACGTTTAGGGTTCCAAGTACGGTACGACCCAGGGCTACCTAGGGAGGTTCCACGGAGCAGCATTTATTGTCGTAATTTTTGAAAAACTTGGATTGTTCAATTATGTTGTTGCAAAACTAACTTCACAAGTTTTAATTATTTAATCAATCTAGACCAATATGAACTACCAACATTAGTTAAAAAATTTCAACGAACCACCCAAACCACTTCCCATCCATTGTCCTGTTCCTTTACAGTTGTTCCCCCACGCTTCGAACAAGCAAATCCACAGCGAATCAGTCTCTTCTCGGCAGATTGATACCGAGTTGAGGTTGATTTGCTCCCTCATCGCCTCACCCTCGTTCAGCCTGACGCCGCCTCGGCGGAATCAATCGGTCGAAGCGAAAGGTGTAAAATCGAAGATTTAGAGCCGCTCTTCGCTTCGTCCACGCCGTGGCCCGTGTTGCCCCATACCACGACCGGCGTCGTCTGCATGTGGCGGGGACGACAATGTTGTCGCAGATCCACAGACCGTCGTTCGTCGTGTGCCCGAACGAACCGAATGAACGCGGAAGGACGATTCAAGAGTGATTCAATTTTCCTACAGCAAGCGAGCAAGAAAGAATAAATACATTGCTGGTGGTGGGCGCAGCCAGCAATGACGGACGGACGGACGGACTGATGGAACTAATTTGACATTCGATTGAACCTAGCCCGGCCGAAGAGGGCGAATCATAAATTTGGAAATTCAAAAATTGGTACACGTCGTTCGTTTTGGCACTACTGGGCAGGAGGAGATGGTACTTTCGTAGATGTTCGTAGAGGGAAAAAGCGCAAATTATCCAGTGCATTGGATTTTAGCGACATTTGTGTCAGCATAGATCGCAACATATTTCTTTAGAAAAAATGATTTGAAGTGATTTTGAATCATTCTTGCGCTTTATTCTATTTTATTTTTATTTTTATTTTATTTACTGTCACGAACTGTTTTAGTCCGTAGCTTCTGGCTTACTTCCTCCTTAACAAGACAAGCTCTGAGACGATTTATGGAAAAAGGAAGCCGGTATTGATATTTTTCTGGAAAATAGTTTTAAAGAGTCATCACGATACCGTATTCAGTGCGCCTCATTTTGGGGGCCTTTGGGAGGCAGCAGTCCGTCCGGCTAAAAATCATGGTGGTGGTCGTGGTATGGGAAATTTTACTATCTCTAAAAAACTTCAAACCATTACTAGTACAGATAAGAGTCTACAGTCACCGACCACAATCGTGGATAGTAAAATCAGTTTCTCAATATTTCGGGGGAGAAAGGGAGGCGAGAGTATTTCTGCCAGTTGCAAACCTGAACAAAACGTTCCGAACGTTTGAAAATCACGAATTTTTGATCTGTCAAGGAAAAATCAATGTAGAGTTTAATTGGAAAACTCTCACAACCCAGCACTTACGAGACCTCCTAAAACAAGCCTCAGAGACGGCAAACGTTCGCAACTTATTGTTTCCTTTTTTTCCTTTTTTTTTTTTTTTTTTTTTTTTTTTTTTCGGGTTATCCAACTGGTCGCTTAATAGCGTATAAAACTCTGCGCTGGGCCCTTTTGTGTTGTCAACAAAGTGTCAGGGAGACCTCAAACATCAATTCTACCTGACGAGACAGGCACTGGCGCCCACTAAAACACAGGTAGAGCCCCAAGCATAGCTGTCACGCCTATACCCGCAGGCGGAGGCGTTTCGGCCCTGCGCGGACTCCACGAACTGACTCTAAGATCTCTCTGCCAAAGGCCGGAATGTCATATTTTAAATATAATGATGATGATGACGATGATGATGATAATGATGATGATGACGATGATGATGATAATGATAATGATGAGAAGAAAAATAATAGATCGAATTTGTAAATGTGCTTTGGACTTTTTGTACCACTCGAGTTGCAATATGTGGTATAGTGAAGAAGTGGAGAATTCGTCAGCCCCGCCTGACACTGGTCTTCAACCGCGCGCCCGCTTTTAGTTTTCCAACACAAACAACCACAAATGAACCAATAGATAAGACAAATTTCGGAGCAACTCGGATCAACTTATCAGGGCAAATTTAATCTTTCATCCCCTTAGCATTCACAATGCATTCCCACGATACAAAGTAAATTGAGCGCAGCACAAGCTGGACTCGACCCCTTCCCATAGACAGAGCCCGCGGGCAGCCATCAGAGCTCAGGACAGCCACGGGGCCAGTGCAAAAATCCTACTCTATCTAGCAGCACCGCCTAGCCGAAACTTGAACACGCGACACGAATTGACCTAATTTTCCCATCTGCTACCTAAGAAGTGCTATTACCCGTAATCATTACAGAGTGGTCCTTCGGCATCCAATCGGATCTGGTATCCCGCTTACATCCCCTTACTAACCCTAAGCCCCCGACCAACTCAATCAATCCGACATTTTTCGGAGATATTTGTGACAGTTGTTATAAACAGGGATGAATCCCAGAAAACTTCATCTATTGTCAGAGATCCCCATACTGGCCTTATTCTTGAACGGAATAAAAGCACTTTCTGAACAACGCAACAATCACATTTGGTAAATTTTTACCCCGAGTCCCACTTGAAATCACAAAAGTATTTTGATATATACCCACATTCAGAAGTAAACGTGACCGCTGTTCATTTACTGATTAGTTAAAAAGCCCTACACCACGACAAGGTTCAGTTTTATCGTAGGGGGCAAACGTTCGCAACTTATTGTCGAGAAAATACCTGTAAAAGTTCTGCTTAAACTATTCCCTTTATTCGCGAATTTCCCTCGGGTAACTCTCACCTTCCGGGGACCAAAAATCGACTCGGACTATTATCTCGTAGTAAGCAAGATCCGCGTCCGGTTGTCCAACGTTTTCCAATCGAAACCAACGAGGAAGATACGACTGAACAGTCGGCGGTTATCAACGGAAGGAGTTGCTGCAGAACACTCTCGGAAGACTGATGAGCGGATCGGTGAACATCTTGGAGAGAACCTGAACGAACAGTGAAGACACTGCCACGACTCGATCAGTACTACAGCGTGGGAAGTGTTGGATACTATTGGTGCAGCCACTTCCACTGAGTGCTTTGACGGAGAGTGCCAGTGCGTGACTGATGAGAAGAATCGAGCCAGAAGTCAAATATTGGCTGCAACTGTGACACGCCAGAGCAGAGAGAAAGAGATACCGAGACGCTAGAGTTGCCGAAAAGAGACTTCACCGTCGTAAGAAAAGTCAGCAGGCGTTCTTGCGGAGGCGAAGAATTGCTTCGAGGGGCACGGTACGAGAAGCTTCTTTAATACGATCAACGTAATCAGGAACTGGACCATGCCAGCTCCTGTTATGTGCAACGACAAGGAGGGGAACCTGAACACCAAAAGATCGGAGGTGGCTAGGCGTTGGAAACAACATTTCGATGCATTGCTGAATGGTGAACAATATGGAACGGTCAACAGAAACAGAATAACGATTGAGGATGATGGACAAGCTGTGGATCCACCAACTTTGGAGCTCCACGATGGACCAAATGTTCACCTTGCGACAGATCCTCCATAAATGCCGGGAATTCAACTTTCAGACTCACAATTTGTTTATAGACTTCAAGTCGTCGTACGATTCAGTTAAACGAATCGAGCTGTGACAGATTATGCTTGAACATGGTTTTCCATCAAAACTGATTAGGCTGATATGTGCTACCCTTGATGGTTCAAAAGCAAGCGTCAGAATAGTGGGTGAGACATCGGACACGTTTGTGACGTTAGATGGTTTGAAGCAAGGTAACGGACTATGGGATTTGCTGTTCAACATTGCATTGGAAGGTGCCAGGAGAAGCGGTACCATCATCACGAAATCTCATAAGCTCCTAGGGTTCACGGACGACATCGATATCATCGGTGTTAACCGTAGTGTTGTGGAAGAAGCGTACACGCATCTTAAGGACAAAGCTGCGAGGATGGGGCTTACCATAAATTCTACCAAAACGAAGTATTCGGTGGCTGGTAGAGAGCGTGGTATCTCTTCGGGTGTTGAAACTGCGGTGGTGATAGATGGAGATACTTTTGAAGTGGTCGACGATTTTTTTTTATCTTGATATGTTAGTGACAAGTGACAACGATGCGAGCCGTGGAGTAAAAAGGCGGATGGCGGCTGCCAACAAGACCTTCTACGGATTACGTAGCCAGCTGCGGTCCCGTAGCCTACTACTCCGTACAAAAATCGCGCGTACAAAAATGAAATATACCAAGGTGCGGATATTGTGAAGCGATTAAAATACGGCAGGCTACAATGGGCTGGCCACGTAGCAAGGATGCCGGGTGGGAGACCAGCGAAAACAATATTTAGCAGAGAACCAGGCAGAGACGACGACTTCGAAGCAGACCCCGTACCCGTTGGATGAGCGCTGCTGACGAGGTTGCTAGAACAGCGGGTGTTAGGACTGGATAACTGGAACTGGACTGGAGAGCAGCAGCCCAAGACCGAGTAATCTGGAGACGGCTCCTGAATTCGACATGGATTCGATAAGCGGATTGTAAAGTGCCGAAAAGGTAAAGCAAAGTAAGTAACTCCTACCTTATGATATCGGGGGTTCGTTGTGGTCAAGCCGGTGATTATTGGCATAGGATTTGATGGTCTATTCCCGGCGTTTCGGCTTCGGGCGAACTTAGCGTTCTGGTTAAGCGCGATAGCTTTGGGCCAAACGTAGGTAAACGTCGGGTAAACACAGGAAACTCAGGGGTTTTAGAAGCGAGAGGGTTTTTACCATTGTGCTCATAGCGGATATGGTCGGGAATGTGGTCGAAGAATTTCTAAATAGCCATACCTTTTGTTTGCTTTACTATACACGCCTTTTCTTTCCTCCTTCAAGCTCTCAGTATTTCAGTCTTTCACTCCTGTCTTGCTTCTAATTTGTGTATTTTAACAAACTCAAACTTCTGGTCTAATTTCGTATTTCTGTTTTAAGTTATGCACTACTATAAGTTCGATTATCTTTTGTCCAACGATTTATGACCTTTCTTCGTGCCACGAACCCAGCATTCATTAATTATTTTACATGCGCGACAGTCTACTAAATCTTGGGCAGAGGCAAGGCCGACAGTTACACGCTCAAAAATTACTTTCAATTTTTTGATTTGAAAAATATCATTGAAATGCCTTTAATTTGATATCAAGATCGATGAAATCGGTTTATTACTTCAAAACGCATTTTAAAAAGGCTCTTAGAGCAAAAATTGGCAAAAACGATAACTGCTTTAACACAAAAGCGAGCTCGGCCCTCGTTTTTTTCCAAAATAAAATAAATGAATCAATACCTACACAAGTTTTTAAACAATACTTTTAGCACTTTTTTATTTGGGTCTACCGTGATTTTAAAGAAGTGCTGATATGTTGTTGTAAACAGGGTACATCACATTGATGTCTGTGCTTGAGCAGCTTAGCAATCAACAGAAAATGATGTGACGAATGAATTTTGAATATTTCAACCAATTTCCATTATTTAGACATTAAAATACAATATTTCGATTGGTAAGCATCTCCTAAATCGATTGAAATAAAAACTATTTCTTTGCACGAATGTTTGCTAAGACTTTGGCCCCACATCATGCTTAGTGTTGCGGTAAAACGTAGCCTTACGTCAGAAAAGAATGAATAGATTGTTGGAGATTCATCGTCTCGGCTAGGCTAGTTTCACGTCCAGTTGCCTTGAACATACATACCTGGAAGAAAATAGAGAAAAGGAAAAAAATCAATTAGTATAATGCAGATTTGACAAAAAACAAACAATCTCATGACGTAGGAATACGTCGTACTGGAAGGTAGAGTGTTAAAGTCTAAAAATGCTGACGTCGCAAAAAGTGGTTAGATTTCATTGCGGAAAATCCCCCTTCTTGGACTTCTACGCGAACATTATTAGCGTGATTTTTCCTGCGTCTCACACACACACACACACACACACACACACACACACACACACACACACACACGCGCACGCACACACACACATTTGCAATTTATCAATTTGATACCTCTGTTCATCTCCAAACTGACATTCCTGTACACCTCTTTGTTTGCAAGCATATCTTCAATGTAATGGTCAGCAGAGGATAATTTACGTAGAACTCGTAAAATTACTGCAAAGCACAATAAGAGCGCTAATAACCCAAGCGGTTTCATCCATCGATCGGAACATCTTATATAATGCATATATGGTCGGTGATAAATCATACCGGACCAAGTCGTAAAATTTAAAAAAAATGAGTTAATGACACGAAACAATCAAGAATTTTCTAAGCTACATTTTACTCTAATCAGATTACATAAATGTTGCAAACAACAAAAGTTATGAATGATTTCGAACAATTGATAGCTATAAAGCATACAGAGTAGAAAACCTTCAACGCACTTGGTTCGGTCTGGCTTAACACCGACCATATATGATATTAGCTGTAACCTGTAACCCGCGCGCCTCGCCTCGCATCTAGTTGAGCGCAAATCGGAGGTACGCTATGTAACACTAACTCTAGGTAACTATTTGAGGTGCAACTACGTTACTTTTACTCGTCTTGAATGCAATCTGGTGTGATTGGTTCGAGTCTTTGCTTAATGTGGACGATGTGGGCAATTATTACCACGAAATTACATATCGCGCCCCTCGTTTTGGCTACAGGCAAGGCTCTTATATATACAGATAGATGATGCATAGACTTCGATAAAGAATATTATTTGAACGACCTCTTGTGTTGACTTGTTTAAGGCGTATTTAAATAATTTTTTATGACGACAGTCTTATCAACAGACGAGAAAGTAATACCGGTCGGCTTACCGTTCTCACACACTAATCGAATAGCTAACCAAACTATCAGCCAGTGTCGAATCAAATAGCACTCTTGTTGGGTAAATGTGTGGGGAATGACAAAATTCGATGAGCGCACCAAAATTTGATGTTAGACTATGGAATATCAGACGGCTTAGTGGCGTAATAAGTTAAACTAATTCACACAACTAGCGATAGAGAGCGGTGAGTTCGACTCTCACCTTCGGTAAGTCAATATTTTTAGTCTAAGATAAAGATTTTTCAGTTCATCTAATTTTTCATTTATCACATGAAGCATTTACTTTTCCCAAAAAAGGAAACTAGTATAATTTAGGCGTTTTATGGTATCCCCAGGGCGGAACGAAATGTGAAGGCGTGTCAGCGGAAAATTAGATAAGGGAAGAGTCGTTGCAGCAGCATTAGGTTCGTAGTGATTCGCCTACTAGGCTCCCGTGTTTCGTCGATATTACGTAACCCTTGAATCACAGAAAACTGGTATAATCGAATCATTATAACCTTTATATAAACGTGCGACACTTGTTTAGACTTGTTTAGAAGCAGGAAGTAATACTTTTTCGCATAAATAGTTCTGGAGTTTTAGGGAATTCGAAACAAATTCTGTGAAATTTCATATACTTAGAACGAAAAAAATATTTTTAAAAAAAATTGAGATCACCAATTTTCATTTGGGGCCTTTCAGTCCAAACTTCTCTCTCTCTCTTCGCAGAAGTTGATAAGAAAAAAACTATTTTTGACTTTGTTCGAATGATACCGATAGATGTTAATACCTGATTGATCGAAATTCGGAATGTTTTTACTTTCGCGACATCAAATTCGTATGAGTTCGAAGAAGTAGTAATGATTTAATGGGGCAAGGAAATTCTTTTTTTTTGTGAAATAGAAATCAAATATAAGAAATCACAGCGCAGAGTTAAGAAAAAATGGATGGCACTATCTACGTCGGCAATACAGGTTCGAATCCTGTTTTGCTCCTGGTAAAAATATAGAGAAATACTCACACTTCTGAGATTTCAATCATTCAAAAATTCGAGAAGGATAGAAGGTGGTAGGCTTCCAAGTTTGCATTTGACAATAAAACCGGTTAAGAATTATTAGTGAATTTAGCCAAACCACATACAGAACAAATATAAACAAAAAAATTGCTCCAAAAATTATGAATAAAACCGATATTGAAATAAATGGATCGCATAAAGCACATTTATCTACCTAAACCAAAAAAATCATTTCCCAATATTTGTTATTCTGATCTACTTCTCACCGCAGGTAAACCCAACCGAAAAAAAGCAACAACTTCAATGCTGCAGTAATCCCGTCGTCCCTCAAGCGTGCGGCGGATGGACTCGGCAGTGCAGTTCATCTTTCGAAAAAAAAAATTAAGGATTAATCCGTCTATCGCAAACTCATACTCATGAATGGGCGCGCCCGGCGGATCAACCGTTGGTTGGTTGGTAAGGTACAGTGGCGAAGCACCACCGCCGCACCACACTTGAACTTCCCAGTAGTCGTCGCTCGGTGGATTAAATCGGTTCGCGGTGGAACTGTCGATCTCACCACTGGCGCTGCTGCATGTACCTAGGCTGCAGTCTGTGCATAACCATAGCCTGCAACCCGCATAGAAAAGCGCATGGTTTCGCGCAAAATTTCGCCCGTAGCCCGAAGGATCAAAGTACTGTTTCTGCTCCAGTTCCGTCTCGCTATACAAACGCACACATACACATACACAAACTCGTATATTCGGTGAGTTTTTAGTTGGTGACTTTTTTCCCTCTTCGATCAAACCCCAAAAAACTGGTCGCCATCCTTCGCTATGATGTGGTGCTGCAACTGGGTTTTCGGTTTCATGTCCTGGGTGTGTGTGTGTGTGTGCTTGACTGTGATGGTTGCACCTGGATGCTCACCGTTGTACTTGCTACCTGTCCCGGCAGCGCATCAGGATACCAGGCGTACGAAATTTAATTAAAATTTAGCTCCAGCAGGGAAAAGGATTCCCGGTGCAACCGACTGCTTGAAGATGTAACGAAATAATTGCTGAGCACGGGTTGAGCGGCACCAATCACGGGTGATGCAGGATCTAATGCGTTCAGTGTGTTGATTAAATTTGACTTTTGACACAGAAGAATATTCATATACAAGGAAATTCGTTACGTAGATCAATTTCGATGATAGCTTACGAGTATCGATTAACGGAATATTCAACTGGTCGGTCGCTAATTTGTTTCAAACATTCTTGAAACTTGATCATCACAGTTTGATACCGATTTGAAAATGGCGGCAGTACTTGATTGAATTACACCATTTTCCGAATCATTGCATCGAGAATATTACACAGCCCGCAAACCGACAACATTAATTAAACAACACGCTTCCACAGGATTCTCCAGGTTCATCCAACAGGTGCGTAACTGAATCCGTTTCCCTTATCAAAGCGCAGCATAAAGCACTGGCATTTAACGCTAGGAATTCATGCATTGTTAGGCAATAAGCGTGTGCCCCCCTTTCTGTCGGTACGATACCAACTTCCGGCTGACGTAAACCATCAAGAAATAATTTATTTACAACCTGTCTGCTCACCCCTATCACACTTTTGTAGAAAAAAAAAGAAACCACGACCCTCAACACACGGAACCACCCTAAAGCCAGTTTAGTCGGCAATAATTATCGGATAATTTGAACCGATCCGAATGCTACAAACTAATTGAGGGGGTTAATTTCAGATTTGCAGGTTTCCGACCGGTATCCATTCCACCCACCCCTCATAATGCTGTTCGAAACCCGGATTCCAATCGAAAGATTTGTATTTATGGTCCCCGCAAAACCGGATTGACCGGACCGGACCGGGACGGCACGAAGGACGGACGGAAGAAGGGAAGCTCTACATGCACGTTCCGTTCCGAACAACCCAAACACACTCCTGCCTGGCTGCCAGCAGTGGTGAGGGAAAAAGTCCCAATTGAATGTAATTACGGGTTAGTTCGACTGAAAACATTCCGACAGAACGAAGGATGTACATTTTGTGGTTTGCTACTCTGGAGGAATGCAAAAGCAGCAAACGAGCTTAACTGCCGCCTTCAAGTGGCGTTCTAATGGAATGTGATTTAAGAACATATCGCTGTGGAGGGAGAGGGGGAGGGGTTGGCTGGTAGATGGAAGACGGTAAACCTTCATTTTTGGTACTGAATAAGTTAGCTAGTTTCCACTTATGTTACAACATGAAAGATACGGTTTGAAGAAAGCAACTGACCCAGTCGACTGTTAGAAAATTGCCTGAGAATCGACAGTACTGGCAAGTGCATCTTTTATTTCAAACAATAAAGTGAAAGAGAATATATTATGATGCAATTTACATAGTCACACAAGACGTCTCCTTTCAATCCAATCGTTTCTAGAAATAATTCATCTATCAATTTCGCGGATTGAATCGTTTGCTTGTAGGAAGCCAGTTGCTGTCTTAAACTTTTCTTTCTGACCTGGCATTTTCCGTAGTATTGATATCCAACACCCAACTTGGGAGCACACTGTTTCGCAAGGCAATGCATTAGGTCCGATGTTGTTTCACTTGTACATTTTTAATTTGCAGTCTCAATAAAATCTTGAGGTTCTACTTAATTTCTACAGGTTCTGATGCATCTGCACGTATTTTGTTTGGTTATCAAAGCCACCGACTAGGCTAAGCAGGTTTTGAACCATAACAAAGCTGAGGTAGATAAGAATTTATTTTACCAAAAATCATTTTTCTGTTATTGGGTACTAAAGTTGTAGCTCAGTTTGGTTCTTTATTATTTCGAAGCGCTTTATCTGTTTTAAATCATGTCGAGTTGAGGAATTTTCTAATACCAACCATTGCAACTATCTTAGTGAAAATAAAAATAAACAAAAATTAAGTTCCCCGAGGCAGTAGATTAGGACTGCGATTTTGTTCAAATTCTTGTACTTATTTTTGTTTAAAAAATTTTCAACCCACGTAGGACTACTTCTTCTGGCAAGGTATGGGATAGGGTATCCGTATCATTACAAAAAATCGAAAAATGCGAGCGTCACGAAAAAATGGAAAATTTTGAGGGCTAATAGCTTAGCGGTTTTAAATATCTTTACGCCAATCGATTGGAAAATCTTCTATGCATTCACACCAATAGAGAAGCCCATTGATTTAAAAGTGCGTACTATTGAGAAATTGAAAATAATGAAGCATTTTCCAACTGCAAATCCTCGCTTCGTGATGAGTCGGAAAAGACGCCATTAAGTTTTAACGTGATCTTAGGAAAAAAATGAAAAATCTCCCCGTCCCAATAGGTCGAATATTTATTATTTTTTGAAACGATGGTTCTACAATTGATGAAGGGACGGTAGGGGAAAGAAATGAAAATTTTTGGTGAAGGAGGGGAAGAGCGGAAAGGAAAGGAGGGGGTGGATATTGGTAGCTACGTTTGACAAGTAGACATTTTGACTCCTACCTTTTGTCCAATGCTGGAAGGTGCATGAGTCGAACCAAGCTATAATCTGAGATTATAACCGGATTAGAACCCACAACACCCGCCAGGGCATATGGTTCGCTGGTACTTGTACCTTTGCACCATAGAGGCGCTGGACAAAAGGAGACTGCAAAATCCACTTATCAAGATAGCGACGCGTTTGGTTGGGTTATCGACACATATTGTGCCTCTTCCTACATCTATTGCAGATTACCACCGAGCGGGAAGTTTAAATCTAACTGGTTTTACTGGCAGGACGACGACACTATGCCGGCCCTTACGACTTGCAAGGTACTGCACGTGACGTTGTTCGTCTGTCAGCGTGTGTTAGCCGCGTTTCTCGGCACGGGTTTTCGAGGGAAGACCCCGTTCCTAACTTCCTATGAAATAGACAGTCTCTTTTATCCCTCTCCTCTTTTCCTTTCCGCTCTTCACCAAAAATTTTCATTTCTTTCCCATACCGTCCCTTCATCAATTGTAGAACCATGGTTTCAAAAAATATTGATATATGTGTATGACCGCATTTCAAGGTCAAGACTAAAAACTTGAGATTAGTCGAATATTTAAGACGATCTAAACCTATACCAATTTGATATCTGTGCTTGGAAAGTGAACCAGAACAAACGACAAAGTCTCTCCGTCTCAACAAGATTAACGCCGCGATTAAATCTAGACCATTTTAATGTCCTTGCTTCCCGAATAAAAATGTATAGCAAAAAAACATTAAATTTCACTGTTACAAACATTGAAAAACTTCGAAAAACCACATTGAAACAGTGAAAATCTTTGTAAAAGTTACACTGAAGTTACCATGAATATCACTGTTTTCACAGTAAATTTTAATGGAAACCGCCAATTTTACAGCGAATAAGGGGGTGATTAAGTGATGTAACACTAAATTTTTCGACTTTTTCCCATACAAATAAAAACCAAAAACAGTAAAATTTGTGGTACATTCACTATAAGTTTTACACTGTTTTACAACGAAGTTACAATGAAATTTAAGGTGAGTTCTGCAAAAAAAATTGTAGGCTTTCGGATTATTAGGACAAAATAAAACCGGCTGATTAATTACGGTATTTTATGTTTTTGAAAAGGTATGATGACAATGAATTTGATAGGTTTCGAACTATTATGATTTTCGAGCCGCATTCATCGCTCATATTAGGAAAGTATTAGAGGTCAGTACACCTACTTAAACAAATTCCGCTTTTTCCCATTTACGCCTTATCTCTATCTGTTAGATCCTATCGACTCTTTATTTCATTACTGTCTTCTATCGTTCCCTCTGTCAATTGTAAACACCCTTATTCTTTTTTTCGTTCGAATGACATTCATTCGAAAGTTAAACCGATTCGTATTCTTGTTTTCGTTCGAATCAATTCGAACGTTCGAACGCCCCCTTCCTTTTGCTCATACGAATATGAGAATAGTGCTTCCCGATTCGTTCGAAGCAAACTATTCGTACGAATGCAGGATCCGGCCGTAAACAAGAATAAAGGTGAACATCTACCGTTATAAAAACTTAATTATATGCCTGACACCTCATTCGATGTCAAGACGTACACAACGAGGTTGGTCTATTCCATAGGAACGGAGCCTTTCCCCGAACACCCGCTTTAAGAATCGCGGCTAATATGTTGACAGACGAACAAGTAAGTCGTAAGCGCCTGCATAGTGTCGTCGTCCCGTCAGTAAAACGAATTAGATTAAACTTCTGGCTCGTCGGTTTCTACAGTAGACGGAGGAAGAGACACAATTTGTGTGTACAAATAACTCAACCTGCCAAGGATTGGACCTTAGATAGATTATTTCCTGCTTCGAAACAATTTGCATTGTTGCCGAATTATATGAAAAAATTTCCAAGAACGGTACAGTGAAGTTACAGCATAAAGTGTTGTAAACAGTAAAATTCATTGTAATCGTAAAGTTTTTACATTAATATGAAAAATTTTCTAAGAACGGTACAGTGAAGTTACAGCATAATGTGTTGTAAACAGTAAAATTCATAGTAACCGTAATGTTTTTAAATTAATATTCGTTATGCATTTCTACCCGGGTGGGAAAAAGCCGAAAAATTTAGTGTTACATCACTTAATCACCCCCTTATTCGCTGTAAAATTGGCGGTTTCCATTAAAATTTACTGTGAAAACAGCGGTATTCACGGTAACTTCAGTGTAACTTTTACAAAGTTTTTCACTGTTTCAATGTGGTTTTTCGAAGTTTTTCAATGTTTGTAACAGTGAACTTTAATGTTTTTTCGCTATACATTTTTATTCGGGAGATTACATTCAAGACGAGCAAAAGTAGCGTAGTTGCAGCTCATAGAGTTACATAGCGTTAGCGTTACACAGCGTACCTCCAATTTGCTCTCAATCAGACGCGAGGCGACGCGCGGGGGTTACAGCTAGTGTATTTATATTAATGTAAAAACATTACGATTACTATGAATTTTACTGTTTACAACACTTTATGCTGTAACTTCACTGTACCGTTCTTGGAAAAAAATTTCATATAATAGGCAACAATGCAAATTGTTTCGAAGCAAATGGCCGCCGGAAATCATCTCTATCTAAGGTCCAATCTTTGGCAGGTTGCGCTATTTGTAGACAGAAATTGTGTCTCTTCCTAAGTATGCTGTAGAAACCAAAGATTCAGAAATTTAATCTAATTCGTTTTACTGACGGGACGACGACACTATGCAGGCGCTTGCGATTTACGCTGTACGTCTGTCAGCGTGTCAGCCGCGATTCTGAACGCGGGTGTACGGGGAAAGGCTCCGTTCCTATGGAACAGACCAACCTCGTTGTTTTTATGTATTTTATGTAAGTTTTTAGAACGACAGGTTTTACAATTGACGGAGGAGACGATAGAGGACAGTAATGATACAAAGAGTTGATAGGATATCCTAGATTAGTTAGATATCTAACAGATTGAGACCAGGCGTGAAGGGGAAAGAGCGGAATTGGTTTATCTAGGTGTACTGACCTCTAGTACTCTCCTAATACGAGCGTAGAATGCTGAAAAGCCGCAAACATGAAGTACCGGAATTATTCAGCCGGTTTTATTTTGTCCTAATAATCCGAAAGCCTACTTTTTTTTGCAAAAATTCACCGTAAATTTCATTGTAACTAGGGTTGGGAGTACCGACACTATTTTTGAGAACCGGTATTTCGGTACTGGGAGCATCAGTACCGGTAGTACCGGTTCCAGTACCGGTACCCATATGTATGTGTTGAAGAATTATAAACTTTATTTATAGCAAGAACCGAAAATACTCATTTATTTATTTCAACAATAGGAGTAGCAGTAGAGTCGTTGCACTAACCCCGTAATTGTCCTGTACTCTAACAACCGGCTGTGAAGAATGTCGATAAAGAAGGGCCAAGTTTTAAAAAGACGTTTGAGCCCAAAGCTTTGATTTTTTCCGTCTTCGAGATTCGACTTTAAGATGCACAGAATCCATTACAAATTTGAGAGTGTACCTTTGCTTATGGAAGATATACGAGCACTTGCCTCATCTGAATGAAAGGTATTACGGACTATTATAACCGGAAAACAGAAAGTGGCGTAGGCTCAAGCAAGTACTGCAGACATTACTTAGAGAGCTTTCCATCGTACACCTGGGCGAATACCAGAAAGCTACGGAATTTCCCTGGCATGAGGAATAGAGGGGCCCAACGCGCTAGACCCAATGGTCAAATGGCTCGACTAGGTTGAAACCGATTTGAGAATTTGTCGATACGCTCAACGAATTTGCGACAAATAGCTCAGGTACCCAGGACCGAGTGCAATGGAGACAAATTCTTGCTACACAATGAGCCACCGTGGATAGAGGAGAATCCGCTAGATGAGAAGGAGAAGGATGCATAGGACAATGCATTGTCTTCCATGCCAACACGAATCTTAGTATTATAATTGCCAGGCCCTCTTAGAATCTACCAACTTAACGTAAAAGGTATTGAAGGCATCAAAAACATAACCAAAGGTTTGCCTGTCAAGGGCAAATTGAAGGAAACCGATTTATTTGTTATCATGGCGTAATCGAATTCGTTGAAGCTCGAACTGCCTTGAAGTACTGAATTTAATCTATCTTTATCACTCTTCGTCTCTTTACTAATGAATGGTTTCTGTTTATGATAATCAAGGTTAATAATGATGAACATTATGGAATGGAATTTCCTTGACAAACCAAACTACTGGGCTGATTCTTTTGTTGTGTAGTCGGTCAGTAAACTTCAAAAAAGGCTATCTAGGTGTAGCGGTTAGCATTTCCGCCGAGGACCTGGGTTCAAATCCCAACCCTGTAGAAGTCAAGAGTGACTATTATCGAAACAAAAAACGTCGTTGTATATTACAAAGTTATCAGGGATGATTATCAGTTTTATTTCTGCTGCAACTAGGGCTGTCTAACCGGTAGTACCGGTAGTACCGAAACCGGTAATACCGACCAATTTTTGGATACCGAAATACCGGTTTTAAAAAGGCAAAAAACCGGTATTTCCGGTATTTTCTAATTTTTCAGTTTTTTCGAACTCCTTATTGGAAGAAAAACTAAGTTTGAAAGAAGATTGTAAAACTAATAGAAAAATAACATTTGCTGTTAATGCTGACGACTTTCCTCGATTACTAGCAATGAAAATGGTGAAACTATGGCTCAAATGATTATAGCTCTTGAACCCGTTTAAAGCACAGTAAAGCATCTTTGCCAGACGTCGCGTTTCGATTTATTTTTTAATAACCTGATATTTAAAACGTACCAAATTATTCGAAGCACTCAAATAATGAATTTAGGAAACAAGATCAAAACCCAGCAACGCCACTTACAATAGTAAATCGTCACTCAACAATGAAGTAAAGAAGCTTGAGCTTCAACTGAAGCAGTGCCGCTACTTTTCAAAACTGGCTTCAATCAGCGTCAATTAAACGATTTTCACTTCATCATGACGACCGGCTTTTTAATTTCATTTGTATTTTTCTATCAAATATTCATAAGAAGGCCAGCCACTTAGAATGCAAATGAATTGGATTTGAGTAACATTTCCTTCAATTCAACGCCTATTATAATTAATCTATTATAATTAATCTAATCAATGGAGTTTCTTTCAGCTTTTAAGACTGCAAAGCCGAAAGAAACTCCATTGAGTGAATTACCAATCAACAAATCGTGCCTGACTGTCGGTCGTTGTCATTTGAAACAGTCACTAACTTCAGCTGAAGCTTTCTTGAAACGTTCTGTTCAACAAATGAAACAAGTCATTTCATGTAAGCGAAAGTCAGCTTCATTTATTTGTTTCGACGATACCTGGCCCTGATCAGCTCCTTGCGGCTTGCGCATTCTTGCCTTTGAAGGATCTGCCAGAAAATAATTTAGGATATTTTTCAAGTCTTTCGAGTGATACTTTAATTAAACAAGCAGATGAAATCTTCAAACTGCTATCCTCGAATAGTGTGAATGATAACTGAGAACATAAAGTATCTGTAAACGATGATGAAGAAGATCACGCTGTGAAAGAAAAATTCGCGAAGAGACTGTAAAAGACCGAGCATTTATTATGCTGGAAGTTACAATACGGAGATTTTTGAAAACAGTCAAAAGTTAAATTTAAAAAAATCTTATGCGCTTAGAGCCGTTCATCAGACTTCGATGAAAGCGGTAGTTTTTTCAATTGTTGGAAACATTGGCAACAAAATCCGTTCTACCAAGGGAAATAAATCGCTAAACGCATTATATCTGCTTAAATTCTACTTTGCAATGCAACAATACTGAAGCTAAAGTTTGAAAATAAACATATTTGCTGAAAAACATCAACATTCCTATTGATTCCCAATAATCTGCCAATACCGGTATTTTACCGGTACTACCGGTATTTTCTACGCTAATACCGAAATACCGGTTTTCACCAAAAGCGCCCAATACCGACAGCCCTAGCTGCAACGTATATGAATTTCAGCATCAGCCCCTGGAACCGAAAATACCGGTATTTTCGCATGCCAGTACCGGTATTTCAGTACCGGAAAATCGGTCGGTAGTACCGGTATTACCGGTTCCGGTACTCCCGGTATCCCAACCCTAATTGTAACTACATTGTAAAATAGAGTAAAACTTGCATTGAATGTACCACAAAGTTCACTGTTTTTAGTTTTTATTTGTATGGGAAAAAGCCGAAAAAATTAGTGTAACAGCACTTAATCCCCCCTTATTCGCTGTAAAATTGGCGGTTTCCATTAAAATTTACTGTGAAAACAGCGGTATTTATGGTAACTTCAGTGTAACTTTTACAAAGATTTTTGCTGTTTCAATGTGGTTTTTCGAAGTTTTTCGATGTTTTGTAACAGTGAAATTCAATGTTTTGGCGTAGGACTACGTCTTTGTTTACTATACTGGGACAGGGTAGCACTTTGCGAAAACGAAAATAGAAGTGTAACGTTTGAATGAAAGATTTCATATGCTAATAACTACTGAACGAAACTGAACAATTTATATGTCGTTGGATAGATAAAATGACCAGCAATTTTATAGGTGGGTAAGCGAGTAATTTTAAGGAAGGCGTAAGAGGGGGGGGCTCCTATACAAATGAAATACAAATTTCCTCATAAATCTAAAACTAATCAAGCAAATAGAAACAAATTTGGCATGTGGGCGTTTTTGGAGGAATGAATTTATTTTGAATTTATTTGTTTTATGATGGTTTGAGACCCCTCACCCCTATGGCTGATTTAACTCGATCAGTAGATCTGTCTGTCGCATAGCAGCGACCGATCGATCGTCATCGGTGATAACGATAAGATAGGCTTGCCCGTTCAACGATTGATGCGTGTTAAGATGAGAGTGCCGATTAGATCGCTTTCACGGGAACCCTTTCGTGACTGGGGAACGAACACTCTCTTTTCTTTTAAACATTCACTTAAACAATGGCACTCACAGATTCTTATAAACATATATATGCCAGAAATGCAGTTTACATGAGTCTTTGATCTGATTATCTGATATAGTCCTACGTCACCCTTTCGTACAACCCCTTAGGGCTGTATACCTTGTAGTTTTTTCGCTATACATTTTTATTCGGGTTGTTTTATGCTATAGAATTGGCCATATTTCATCATAAATTTGCTGTCTTTTTTAATTATATTTTGTTTTTTTTTCGCCTAAGAAAATTAGCATAAAAGCACGATAACTTTAACTGTAAATGAAAATTTTTTGTTCGCGAAAAACTAATTTTTTTTATTGTTAAGATACAACCCGTCATTTTTATGGTAGAATATCTGAAAACTATGAAACTTATGGTGGACAACAATAACTTTGATGGTTTGGTTATCTTTTTTGACGATAAATTTTATTGTTTTTAGTGTATTTTGTATCCTACTGTTACAACAATTTTTATCTTCGTGTTATGGTTATTTTTTTCCGGGTAATCAATCAAATGGAATTAAAGGCAAATGTGGGTTTTTTGAGGGAGACTTTTTTCTATGGTAGCTCAAAACCCCTACCCGCTCTAGAAGGGGGGGGGGGCTCCCATACAAATGCAAGACAAATTTCTGCATATCTCGAGAACTAACCAAGCAAATGGGACCATATTTGGCATATGGGGGTTTTTCGCGGCAGGATTTTCTTCTATAGTGGTTCGAGACCCCTCCCCCCTCTGGAACGTGAGGTCTCCCATACGAAATATACCAAAATTTCAGCATAACTCGAGAACTAATCAAGCAAGGAACTAAATCTGGCATGTGGGGGGGTTTTGGCGGCAGGATTTTTTTCTATGGTGGTTAGAGACCCCTCTCCCGTCTGAAAGGGAGAGCTCCTATACAAATGGAACATAAATTCCTGCATAAGTCAAGAACTAATGAAGCAAATTGAATCAAATTTGCTACGTGGAGGTATAAACGTCCGCGGATAATTTATAAACTGTGTACAGTCAGAACGACCGTGGACTGTAAACACAAAAACTAATAATCTTTTGTGCGCCCAACTTTGAAAACCGTGCTGTGCTGGAAGTATTTCATTGATTTCAAGTCCTCAAGTGAGAATACATCGCAGTCTGCTGGGTGCTTGGCGCAGACTATTGAATTTTTCAATATCCACATGCCGAACTCCTAAACGACCCAATAGCAATCAACGTTTCTGTATTCACTTCTTTGAGTAAATTTAAAAATCATTCTTATGTACGTGCCTTCGCCTTGTACGGAACCCGTTATAGCGAAACCATCTCCAAATTCACCTGTATAATTCAGATCCCACGCCGAAAAATGACGATGAAGGCAACACGAGTCGAGCGGAATTTTGCAGGATGCAAATTTTCACTTCGAAAAATTATTGCCCACCATCGTTCGGTGGCTTTGCAAGCAAGCAGGGGGAATATCTTCCATATTGCTCTTCTACCGAAAGTTTCCTCTAAACTTTGGGTGTGTATATACTTTCTCCCCGACGCCAGAGAGTCCTTGGAGGCTAGAATTTATACTCGCTATATATACTATACACTTATAAAAGCATGCTACGAACTTTCTTCTGCTGGCTAGTTCGCACAGCATCCTTTCGCTTTTCGAAAAACCCGCAGGCACACCGTAAACATAATGCATATGTTTAGTGTTACCTATACGTTTCTCCTTGCGACCGTCTGTTCTAACACTTTCCTAACCGAAGCAAACCGATACGCCCCGTACGGAACGGCAGATCGATGACTTCAAAAACAGCCACCGACTGCTTCTCGTTTGTTGGCGGTGCGCGGTGGTCGGTCCGATGGGAAACTCTGTTTCGGTTCTTTCCGAACGTTGCCAGATGGATATTGATTTCGCTTGCTCGCTAGCTAGATGGCTGACTGGCTGGACCGCCAATTCACGCCACCGTGAATCGATTTGCCTGTCTGTCGTGAAAACGATGGCAGCAAGGGGGCGGAAGGATTTTCGACCTCAGTATGTGCGGGGCAAAAAGGTATTCTACAGGTTTACTGGAGCGAGCAAGGATAATGTAAGCTTTTTCCGGATCAGAGGCATTTTTTCCAGGGTTGTTGTTCAAGTGAGGCATCGATTTCCTTTCGTTCCGAGTAAAATCTGTTTACAAAAGAAAATAGAATTCATTCAAGCGAGACCTTATGCCATTTAGTCAACTATTCATAACAAGTTTCATCTTCCATTCATATATGTGCTCATAAAACTTTCCAATTTCCTTTTCAAGAAAAACTTTGCATCGATTCGATTAGAGTACCTCTGCTGTGCTTCAGTTTCTGACAGATCGATAATGACACAACAGCAAAAGTTACTTTATCGCTGAAATGTGCCCCCTCGGTACGTTCCCCCCGTTTCCCCTGAGTTGGATGGGAGCAAAATTGTAAAACAAAAGGAAAAATTTTGCACACCATTTTCGCTGCCAAGGGACAGACACATTCTTCGCGACTGACTTGCAGAAAAGTCCCATTAAAAATGCAACGGCACTTGCTGAAACACATGGCAAACTTTTCCCGTCACTACCTGCTGCATTTCATCCACGCTTCCCTATCAGTCCCTGGCCCAGCTCAAGAAATAGAGTCGCGACCCCCGATAATCGCCGTCTACTCTTTGTTGTAAATGACGATTTGTTTCATTTACCACAAGTTCTTGGCTTGAAATCAGTGCAGTTATTCCTTTTTCGCATAACCTGTCAACATTTAACAACAGGTTATAAGTATCCCTTTTCCAGCAATCGTTTCAGATCAAAAAGTATCCTGCTTTTCATCAAACTATTTAATTGTCGAGAAAACTAGCTTTCATTCAATATTTATTTGAGAAGGTTCAAAATTCCCGGTCAGAATCGACCCCTTCAACTCATTCACAGCGTTTACTCACTCAATCACTCAAAAGCTTTTCCGATCACGCAACTATCGTGAGTGAGCAAGACAATAGCGCAAAGAAGGAACAAAATAGCTTAAGCTACTGACTGCAGAAGGAAAAGTTTTCCTTTCCTCTTGCCACAGATTTTCGTACCGCTTCTTGAGCTTGCTTGCTGCCAGCTAGGTGGCGGCACTGACTGAATCGGTGCATATGTGTGGTTTCGTTTTCTACGCTTAGTGCGCTGCATTTTTCCTGCTGCATTTGTCCCCTTTTCCACCCACACTACCTACACACCGCAGCACCATAATGGTGGTGGTGGTGATGATGATGATGACGACCGACCGACCGACCGACGGTTGGCTGCTCTCCGGTGGGACTTGTTGCCGCCTTACTTCTAGGACGAGCGCGGGCATGAGACGAAAAATATATTTCGTTTAGTTTGGTGTAAAGTCGTTTAAGGGTTCAGAAAGAATGCAGTACAATCGACTGTATATCGATTGTCGAACTTTGGTTTGATCGTATTCAGTTTAAAGTTTTCCGCGCAGTGGGGGGATAACCGATGGATGGAGTTTTTGACATGGATGAAACTGTCAGTAAATTATAGTTTAAAACATAGTGAAAAACTCTGATGTGGTGTTGGTGATGTGTTGGTTTAAATGCAACATAAATAAAGAGAATTCTAACCCGACGTGGTGCATTCCAAGTAACAACTTGAGTTTTATTGCGACTTTTATTTGACCAAATTTAGTAACTAGAACCGTTATAAGATTGCAATAAAACCAAATTTGTTATCTATACCTATAAAAAAGGTTTTCTGTCTGTCTGTCTGTCCGTATGTTCCTTATAGAATCGAAAACTACTGAACCGATCGGCGTGAAAATTTGCATGTAGAGGTTTTTGGGGTTAGGGAAGGTTCTCTCGATGGCAAAAGACCCCTCCCCCCACTAAGAGGGGGGCTCCCATACAAATCTATACCTATAAAAATGGATTTCTGTATGTCTGCCCGAATGTCCTTATAGAATCGAAAACTACAAAACCTATCGGCGTGAAAATATGCATTGAGGGGTTTTTGGGGCCAGGGAAGGTACTTATGATGGTTAGAGACCCCTCCTCCCACTAAGAGGGGGGGCTCCCATACAAATGAAACACAAATTTCTGCATAACTCCAGAACTTATCAAGCAAATGGAACCAAATTTAGCATGTGGGTGTTTTTGTAGCCAATTTTTTTTTCTATGGTGAATTGAGACCCCTCCCCTCTTTAGGAGGGGAATAATGACCTCTCTCCCTTTTAAGAGGGGGGGCTTCCATACAAATGAAATACAAATTTCCTCATAACTCGAAAACTAATCAAGCAAATGGAACCAAATTTGACGTGTGGGTGTTTTTGGAGACAAGAATTTTTTCTATGGTGAATTGAAACCTCTCCCACCTTAGGAGGGGGGGGGGCTCCAATACAAATGAAATACAAATTTCCTCATAACTCGAGAACTAATTAATCAAATGGAACCAGTTTTGGCATGTGGGTGTTTTCGGGGGCATGAATTTTTTCTATGATGAATTAGGACCCCTTACATTTTTAGGACTGGGGGCTCCCATACAAATGAAATACAAATTTCCTTATAACTCGAGAACTAATCAAGCAAATGGAACCAAATCTGGCGTGTGGGTGTTTCAAAAGGCAAGAATTTTTTCTATGGTGTTTTGAGACCCCTACTCTCTTTAGGAGGGGGGGGGGCATACAAATAATATACAAATTTCCTCATAGCTCGAAAATCAATCAAGCAAAAGGAACCAAATTTGGCAAGTGGGGGTTTATGTAGGTAAGAATTTTTTTCAAGGATGTACTGAGACCTCTCCCTCTTCTGAAAGGGGGAACTCCCATACAAATGAAATACAAATTTCCTCATAACTCTAGAATTAATCAAGCAAATGAAACCAAATCTGGCATGTGGGGGTTTCAGTAGGCAAGCATTTTTTCTATGGTGAATTGAGACACCACCCCTCTTTAGGAGGGAGGGCTCTCATACAAATAATATATAAATTACCTCAGAACTCCAGAACCAATCAGGCAAAAGGAACCAGAGGTTAAATTTTTTTATGGTATACTGAGACCACTTCCCCTTTTAAAAGGGGGGAGGGCTCCCTCATAACACTAGAACTAATCAAACAATTGGAACCAAATTTGGCATGTAGTGGTTTTTGGAGCCATGAACTTTTTCTATGGTGAATTGAGACCCCGCCCGTCTTTAGGAGGGGGGCCAAATTTGGCATGCGGGAGTTTTAGAAGGCAGGAGTTTTTTCTATGGTATACAGAGACCCATCCCCTTCTAAGAGGGGGTTCCTATACAAATGAAATACACAAATTTCCTCATAACTCGAGAAATAATCAAGCAAATGGAACCAAATTTGGCATGTGGGGGTTTTTGGAGGCATGAATTTATTTTATGATGGTTTGAGACCCCTCACCCCTGTGGTAGGGGAATAAGGATTCTCATACAAATGAAACAAAACCGCATAGTTAGCTTCGAGGTACGATGCTGGTCTAACAAGCCAGTCGTCGTATGTTCGGCTAGGAGATGCTTGTTCACGGCTTTGCTTTCGGCTTGGCTTTTTACAAATGAAACTGAAATTTTTGCGTATGTGCCATATTTTCTGCTATGTAACAAGCGGTAAGCTGTGAAAGTAAAACCTTCTCGGAGCAAAAGACAGTGAATCGACGGCGTTAACTTACGTGCATGCTGCCATTTATGTCAAAAGAGGAAAACATTCGAATGGCACGACATATTTGCGAAGAACGTGCTTTGGATTTAATGTCATTTGTAACCAATGGACCTTTTAAAGGCCACACGCGAGTTAAAGTAAGATTATTGAAACATGTCAAGCTAGGGATAATCATATTTAATACAATAATCTGTGGGCTGGTCATTCATTACTATTTCAACGTTTATGATGCACACAAGTGATTTTTAAAAGAAATCTCCGTGTATCAATGGTTGCAGGCGTTGTACGTCCACGTATTTGCAAAGCCACCATTGCATTCAATGAAGAATTGAATCTGAATATTTCGCTCTTCTCTTTTAAACATTCACTTAAACAATGGCACTCACAGATTGTTATAAACATACATATGCCAGAAATGCAGTTTACATTAATCTTTGATCTAATGATCTGACATAGTCCTACGTCACCCTTTCGTAGTTTTTTTTTTATTAAAGTGAAGAAGCGTTTGGTGAGAAGAATGGTAGATTGGGTGAAATTGCGAAAGTAGGACTCTAATCCACACTCTCTTGGTTGGCGCCCGAGTGTTTTGACAATTAAACTATCACCACCCGACACCCTATATTAGATAGTCTCATGACAAAAAAAGATGCAAGCGATGAAAAAAATCAGTTTTTGACATACCCCTGGACAACCCGGAATATCTGCGGTGTCCACTGGCTACTGCAAATTTTGACATATTGTAGAAAAACTAGAAACATTTCCCCGTCGAATGTAATTGGTTTCATCTAAAAATGTCCTATTTTATATGGCTATTTGAATTAAGCATAAGCATAAGCATAGGATACCGCCCGTGTGCTGCTAC